>NC_138131.1:88857787-89195154 GCF_964188305.1 Podarcis bocagei
TTCCATAGAAGCAGCTGCACCTTTTTCTTGTTCTGTTGTTCCTGCTGGTCCTGGAGTTGCAGCTGAAATTGAGCCTCTTTTCTTTGTCTGTTGCTGTTGCAGCTGTTGTTGTTGTTGCCTAATTTTGGCTCTTGTGACAATCTCTTCTTGTGCGCCACTCATGTCAAGGTCACTTCCCACGGGAGCTGTTTCTCGTTGGAAAATTCCACTGTCCTAGGCCGTGCCGAACTTTACTTTACCCTCTAGGGGGAGCAAATCAAAATGGCCATAAAATAAAGTATCCAAGTACGAGAACAAAGGAGAATGTCCAAAGATATAAAAAAGAGAGATTAACGCAGTCAAAGTCAATGTTGCTAAAAGCTTATAGGTACAAATTGCCACAGTTTCCCAGTTTATGCTGTTTATTCTTGTAATATACTGTAGCCAGTCACTGTGTAAACTTTGTATCACAGTATCACTCTGCAGGCAAAAGTCAGTTCAGTGACCTATTGTTCTAAAGAGGCAGACCGTTTCGTACTTTCAATAAATAAGACAGCAGAGGCTTTTTTACTTCAGGTGAATCATGCAGTTATAGAAGTCTCATTCACCTCCCCTCTGCCCTGCTAGCTGGAGGGGAGATCTAAGGTCTAAGTGCCCGGTTTGGTTAATTAAAGAGAGCGGGTTTCAGCGGATGCAAGTTTAAAGTACCGTTGCTTTCACTTTCATGCAGTCGGGGGAGGCAGACTTCCTTGATTTAATCTCCCCGCTTTTAGCTCAATTTTCAAAATTTAAAGGGTCCCGATTGTTTTTCAGCTCCTACTCACGGGAATTCCGTCCAAATTTTCTTTTCAGGAAGGAATCGGCGCTCTCCGCTTATGGTGACGCGGCTTCACTTCGCAGGCTGGGTGACGACTCTCAGCACCGCGCTCACTCCCGATGTCGATCCGTAGCCTTTAAAAAGGCTCTTTCACGGTACCGGGGGGCGCAAAGGTGCCCACCGAGTCTCCTTGTTCTCAGGCTTCAGCGCCTGAGATTTTAGGGGTCCCCCGCTCGCCGTAGCGGGTAAGACCCGAACTTGCGAAGCAGTCCTTCTCCGGAGCTCGGAGGCAGGACCGCCATTAAGCGCTGGCACCGACCGGAAGTCCCTGGATTTGGAAGGTTTTAATAATGCATTTGGTTGGCACGCATATCTATGGTATGATAAAATTAAGGTGCATAAGGCCTTTAAAAATCATATTGTCAGAAAAGCTTTATATAATGTTTGGATAAGATATAAAGATCTGTTGGAAAACAAAACCCCTAGATGGTTGTCACCCTTGGAGGCTAAGGCGTTGAAAAAACTTAATATGGAAGCGGAATGGCCAAAGTATTGGGAAATTTTGGAACAAGATGGAGATAAGTTGAAGTTACAGAGTCACGAGAAATTGAAACCCAAAGTACGAGACTGGCTCCATTATTATCAAATAATGGAGGTGTATAAACAAGACAGGAAAATTGGCTTCCAGGTGGAGAAATCAAAATTAGAAATTGAACTGTTAGAACCCAATACTAAGAATCTGTCAAGAATGTATAATTTGCTGCTGAAATGGAATACACAAGATGAAACAGTAAAATCAGCTATGATTAAGTGGCCACAGGACATTGGTTATAACATTATGTTTGCTGGCTGGGAATGGTTGTGGAACACCGGGATAAAATTCACGGCATGTAATGCCTTAAAGGAAAATATTATGAAAATGATTTACAGGTGGTACACGACCCCAGTCAAGCTAGCAAAAATTTACCATTTGCCTGATAATAAGTGTTGGAAATGTAAAGAAACTGAAGGTACTTTCTATCACCTTTGGTGGACGTGCCCGAAGATTAAGGCCTTTTGGGAGATGATATATAACGAAATGAAAAAGGTACTTAAATGTACCTTCCCTAAGAAACCAGAGGCCTTTCTCTTGGGCATTGTCGGCCAATTGGTGTTAAAAAAAGATAGAACTTTCTTTATGTATGCTACGACAGCAGCAAGAATACTCATCGCAAAGTATTGGAAGACACAAGATCTACCCACTCTGGAAGAATGGCAGATGAAAGTGATGGACTACATGACACTGGCTGAGATGGCTGGCAGAATCCGTGACCAGGGGAAAGAGACGGCGGAAAAGGATTGGAAGAAATTTAAAATCTATCTTAAGAACTATTATAAAATAGATGAATGCTAAAATGGCGAGGTTTTGAGAAAGAAAAAGAATCATAGAATCATAGAGTTGGAAGAGACCACAAGGGCCATCGAGTCCAACCCCCTGCCAAGCAGGAAACACCATCAGAGCACTCCTGACATATGGTTGTCAAGCCTCTGTTTAAAGACCTCCAAAGTAGGAGACTCCACCACACTCCTTGGCAGCAAATTCCACTGTCGAACAGCTCTTACTGTCAGGAAGTTCTTCCTAATGTTTAGGTGGAATCTTCTTTCTTGTAGTTTGGATCCATTGCTCCGTGTCCACTTCTCTGGAGCAGCAGAAAACAACCTTTCTCCCTCCTCTATGTGACATCCTTTTATATATTTGAACATGGCTATCATATCACCCCTTAACCTCCTCTTCTCCAGGCTAAACATGCCCAGCTCCCTTAGCCGTTCCTCATAAGGCATCGTTTCCAGGCCTTTGACTATTTTGGTTGCCCTCCTCTGGACACATTCCAGTTTGTCAGTGTCCTTCTTGAATTGTGGTGCCCAGAACTGGACACAGTACTCCAGGTGTGGTCTGACCAGAGCAGAATACAGTGGCACTATTACTTCCCTTGATCTAGATGCTATACTCCTATTGATGCAGCCCAGAATTGCATTGGCTTTTTTAGCTGCCGCGTCACACTGTTGGCTCTTGTCAAGTTTGTGGTCAACCAAGACTCCTAGATCCTTTTCACATGTACTGCTCTCAAGCCAGGTGTCACCCATCTTGTATTTGTGCCTCTCATTTTTTTTGCCCAAGTGCAATACTTTACATTTCTCCCTGTTAAAGTTCATCTTGTTTGTTTTGGCCCAGTTCTCTAATCTGTCAAGGTCGTTTTGAAGTGTGATCCTGTCCTCTGGGGTGTTAGCCACCCCTCCCAGTTTGGTGTCATCTGCAAATTTGATCAGGATGCCCTTGAGTCCATCATCCAAGTCGTTGATAAAGATGTTGAATAAGACCGGGCCCAAGACAGAACCCTGTGGCACCCCACTAGTCACTCTTCTCCAGGATGAAGAGGAACCATTGATGAGAACCCTTTGGGTTTGGTCAGTCAGCCAGTTACAAATCCACTGAGTGGTAGCATAGTCAAGACCGCATTTTACCAGCTTCTTTACAAGAATATCATGGGGCACCTTGTCAAATGCCTTGCTGAAATCAAGGTAGGCTACATCCACTGCGTTCCCTTCATCTACCAGGCTTGTAATTCTGTCAAAAAATGAGATCAGGTTAGTCTGACATGACTTATTTTTCAGAAATCCATGCTGACTATTGGTGATCACAGCATTCCTTTCTAGGTGCTCACAGACTGTTTGCTTAATGATCTGCTCCAGAATCTTCCCTGCTATTGATGTCAGACTGACTGGGCGGTAATTATTTGGGTCCTCTCTTTTCCCCTTTTTGAAAATAGGGACAACATTTGCCCTCCTCCAGTCTGCCGGGACTTCGCCTGTTCTCCAGGAATTCTCAAAGATGACTGCCAGTGGTTCTGAGATCACATCTGCCAGTTCTTTTAATACTCTTGGATGCAGTTCATCTGGCCCTGGAGACTTGAATACATCTAAACTAGCCAAGTATTCTTGTACTATCTCCTTAGTTATTCTGGGCTGTGTTTCCTTTGCTGAATCATTTGCTTCAAATTCTTCAGGTTGGGCATTGTTTTCTTTATCGGAGAAGACTGAGGCAAAGAAGGCATTGAGGAGTTCAGCCCTTTCTGTGTCCCCTGTTTGCATTTCACCATCTTCTCCTCTGAGTGACCCCACTGTTTCTTTGTTCTTCCTTTTGCTACGAACATACCCATAAAAGCCTTTTTTGTTGCTTTTAACCTCTCTAGCAAGCCTGAGTTCATTCTGTGCTTTAGCTTTTCTGACTTTGTGTCTACACGTGCTGGCTATTTGTTTGAATTCCTCTTTGGTGGTTTCCCCCCTTTTCCATTTTTTGTACACATCCTTTTTTAATCTTAATTCAGTTAAAAGTTCTTTAGATAGCCACCCTGGCTTCTTTAGGCACCTTCCATGTTTCCGTCTCATTGGTATTGCCTGACGTTGTGCTTTTACTATCTCCCTCTTAACAAACTCCCAGCCACCATGAACTCCCTTTCTTTTTAGTATTGCTGTCCATGGGATCTCACTCAGCACTTCCCTAAGTTTTATGAAGTCGGCTTTCTTAAAGTCAAGAAATTGAGTCCTAGTATGGTTGGCTGCTCCTTTCCGCTGTATAGTAAACTTCAGAAGAGCATGATCACTCGCGCCTAATGATCCATCCACATCTACCCCACTAACCAGGTCATCAACATTGGTTAGGACCAGATCTAAAATGACTGTTCCTCTTGTTGCTTCTCCCACTTTCTGGACAATGAAGTTGTCTGCAAGGCCAGTGAGGAATCTGTTTGACCTTATGCTCTTGGCTGAGTTTGACGTCCAACAAATATCCGGGTAATTGAAGTCCCCCATTACTACTATCTCCCTTCCTTTTGCATGCTTGGCCATCTGTTCCAGGAAGGCATCATCTATGTCCTCCGTTTGGCTTGGGGATCTATAGTAAACTCCCACAATGAGGTCTCTGTTATTCTTCTCTCCCTTAATTTTGACCCAAATGCTCTCACTTTGGCTTTGAGGTTCTAAATCTTGGATCTCTTCACAGGTATACACATCCCTGACATATAACGCCACACCTCCTCCTTTCTTTACAGCGACATAAGATTAAGTTGAAGAAAAGATTAGCAAGACATATATTTGATAAAATTATTTAGAAGTTGCTGAAAGAAATTTGGACATTGGGATGCACGAAGGGGAGGTATGGGGGAGTCCCAGAAGTAAGGGATATGAAAAAAGGGCTATGAAATTATACATGTTTGTATGTCTTTTTATTTGTTTGTATTGTTTGAAAAATTTTGTAAAACCAATAAAAAATTTATATATATAAAAAAGAAGGAGGACGAATAAACTTGGATTGTTCTTTCGGTGGTTATTCACCCGAACCCGAACCCGAACCTTAACCTTAACCTTAACCTTAACCTTAACCTTAACCTTAACCTTAACCTTAACCTTAACCTTAACCCTAACCCTAACAGTAACCCTAACCCTAAGCATAACCCCAACCCTAGCAAAGAGAAATGTAATAAGGCTAAACAAAGCCAAACAGGTTGTTTTGGGTTCCAGCTACATAGAAAGAAGAATCTTGGATTTGAAATTAGCCCAATCAGAGCTTTATCAATAAGGCAAAAAAAGCCAAACAGGTTGTTTTGGGTTCCAGCTACATAGAAAGAATAATATTGGAATTCGGTTATTTCGAGTCGTGTTCTTTGGTGTTAATGCACATTGACCCAGAAATCGCAAAGTGTGTGTAATGAGACCAAAATAACACAACACCGTCTTTCCGCTTCCATATGCGTATTAAGAAGACGAATAAGCTTTGATTGGGCTTATTTCAATTCGCATGGTGTTTTTTGGGTGTGTACCAGAATCACCCCCGACCAAAGCTAAAAGGTGTTTTGGGTTCAATCTACATAAAAAGAAGATGATATAGCTCTGATTGGGCTTATTTCAAATTGGTGTTTTTGGGGTTGGAATGCACATTCACCCAAAAATTGCAGAGTGACATGTTTTTTATCAGCCCAAATCAAGTATAGGTGTTTTGGTTCCATCTGAACAGAAAGAGGACGAATAAGCTTGGATTGTTCTTTCGGTGGTCATTCACCCCGAACCTAACCCTAACCCTAACCCTAACCCTAACCCTAACCCTAACCCTAACCCTAACCCTAACCCTAACCCCAACCCCAACCCCAACCCCAACCCCAACCCCAACCCCAACCCCAACCCCAACCCCAACCCCAACCCCAACCCCAACCCTAAACCTAAACGTAACCCTAACACTAACACTAACACTAACCCTAGCAAAGCGAAGTGTAATAAGCCTAAACAAAGCGAAACAGGTTGTTGTGTGTTACACCTACATAGAAAGAAGAATCTTGGATTTCGCTTATTTCAAGGCGTTTTCTTTGGTGTTACTGCACATTTACCTAGAAATCGCAAAGTGCGTGTAATGAGCCCAAAATAACACAACACCGTCTTTTTGCTTCACTATGCGTAGAGAGAAGACGAATAAGCTTTGATTGGGCTTATTACAATTCACATGGTGTTTTTTGGGTGTGCACCAGAATCACCCCCAACCAAAGCAAAAAGGTGTTTTGGGTTCCACCTACATAAAAAGAAGATGATAAAGTCCTTATTGGGCTTATTTCAAATTGGTGTTTTTAGGGTTAGAATGCACATTCACTCAAAAATCGCAGAGTGACATGTTTGTTATCAGCCGAAATCAACCATAGGTGTTTCGGTTCTATCTCAATAGAAGGAGGACGAATAAACTTGGATTGTTCTTTCGGTGGTCATTCACCCTAACCCTAACCCTAACCCTAACCCTAACCCTAACCCTAACCCTAACCCTAACCCTAACCCCAACCCCAACCCCAACCCCAACCCCAACCCCAACCCTAAACCTAAACGTAACCCTAACACTAACACTAACATTAACCCTAGCAAAGCGAAGTGTAATAAGCCTAAACAAAGCCAAACAGGTTGTTTTGTGTTCCAACTACATAGAAAGAAGAATCTTGGATTTCGCTTATTTCAAGTCGTTTTCTTTGGTGTTAATGCACATTGACCCAGAAATCGCAAAGTGTGTGTAATGAAACCAAAATAACACAACACCGTCTTTTTGCTTCAATATGCGTAGAGAGAAGACGAATAAGCTTTGATTGGTCTTATTTCAATTCGCATGGTGTTTTTTGGGTGTGCACCAGAATCACCCCCAACCAAAACAAAAAGGTCCTTTGGGTTCCATCTACATAAAAAGAAGATGATAAAGCTGTGATTGGGTTATTTCAAATTGGGGGTTTTTTTTGGTTTAGAATGCACATTCACCCAAAGATCGCAGAATGACATGTTTCTTATCAGCGGAAATCAAGGATAGGTGTTTTGGTTCCATCTCTATTGAAGGAGGACAAATAAGCTTGGATTGTTCTTTCAGTGGTCATTCACCCTGACCCTAACCCTAACCCTAACCCTAACCCTAACCCTAACCCTAACCCTAACCCTAACCCTAACCCTAACACTAACACTAACACTAACACTAACAATAGCAAAGCGAAGTAAAATAAGCCTAAACAATGCCAAACAGGTTGTTTTGGGTTCCAGCTACATAGAAAGAAGAATCTTGGATTTTGCTTATTTCATGTCGTGTTCTTTGGTGTTAATGCACATTGACCCTGAAATCGCAAAGTGTGTGTAATGAGACCAAAATAAAACAACACAGTCTCCTGGCTTCCATATGTGTATACAGAAGACGAATAAGCTTTGATTGGTCTTATTTCAATTCGCATGGTGTTTTTGGGGTGTGGACCAGAATCACCCCCAACCACAGCAAAAAGGTGCTTTGGGTTCCATCTGCATAAAAAGAAGATGAGAAAGGCCTGATTGGGCTTATTTCAAATTGCTGTTTTGGGGGTTAGAATGCACATTCACTCAAAATTCGCAGAGTGAAATGTTTTTTATCAGCCCAAATCAAGCATAGGTGTTTGGGTTCCATCTGAATAGGAAGAGGACGAATAAGCTTGGATTGTTCTTTCGGTGGTCATTCACCCCAACCCCAACCCTAACCCTAACCCTAATGCTAACCCCAACCCAAACCCTAACCCTAACCATAATCCTAACCGTAACCCTAAACCAACAACAACAACAACAAATCCGTTTATTGTGAGGACCATGCCTGTACACAAACATCAACACAACAATAGTTAAAAATATTAAAATTCATTACATACTATGCCAACAAAACCTTCATCCCACAAAATAGAAAGAGAGGGAAAACCAGCAATGAGTTAAACAGACGATGAAGGGGTCTTTACATTGTCATCCATAAATCTTTCCCTGGCTTTCATGGCCTTCATCACAAAAACCGCTACCACGTGGGTCAGTATAGTTGCCTGACATCCCAGTTCTGATTTTAACTGTGGTGTCTGAATGTAACTCTCTAAGTATTTTGAGAATCATAGAATCATAGAATCATAGAATCATAGAATCATAGAATCATAGAATCATAGAATCATAGAGTTGGAAGAGACCACAAGGGCCATCGAGTCCAACCCCCTGCCAAGCAGGAAACACCATCAGAGCACTCCTGACATATGGTTGTCAAGCCTCTGCTTAAAGACCTCCAAAGTAGGAGACTCCACCACACTCCTTGGCAGCAAATTCCACTGTCGAACAGCTCTTACTGTCAGGAAGTTCTTCCTAATGTTTAGGTGGAATCTTCTTTCTTGTAGTTTGGATCCATTGCTCCGTGTCCGCTTCTCGGAGCAGCAGTAAACAACCTTTCTCCCTCCTCTATGTGACATCCTTTTATATATTTGAACATGGCTATCATATCACCCCTTAACCTCCTCTTCTCCAGGCTAAACATGCCCAGCTCCCTTAGCCGTTCCTCATAAGGCATCGTTTCCAGGCCTTTGACCATTTTGGTTTCCCTCCTCTGGACACGTTCCAGTTTGTCAGTGTCCTTCTTGAATTGTGGTGCCCAGAACTGGACACAGTACTCCAGGTGTGGTCTGACCAGAGCAGAATACAGTGGCACTATTACTTCCCTTGATCTAGATGCTATACTCCTATTGATGCAGCCCAGAATTGCATTGGCTTTTTTAGCTGCCGCGTCACACTGTTGGCTCATGTCAAGTTTGTGGTCAACCAAGACTCCTAGATCCTTTTCACATGTACTGCTCTCAAGCCAGGTGTCACCCATCTTGTATTTGTGCCTCTCATTTTTTTTGCCCAAGTGCAATACTTTACATTTCTCCCTGTTAAAATTCATTTTGTTTGTTTTTGCCCAGTTCTCTAATCTGTCAAGGTCGTTTTGAAGTGTGACCCTGTCCTCTGCAACCTTTGGCAAGATGGCAAACATTGCGCAGGAATCGCAGGTGACTGCAGCTGTTCCCTCCCCTTCCATCTTGAGATCGTGTCGTTGGGGGTGGCTACAGAGGTCCTCCATCATAAAAAGCTTGAAGACAGGACAAATAACTTCCCCCACAAAAAAACCCTAGGTCTCCCCCAACAAACGTTTGAGACTAGCTCCCCTAATTCTAAAAGATGCGTATAACTTCGCGCGCCGCTGCCCTGCAAACTCTGATAAGAAGTCGTCTATCAATATCTGTTTCATATAGTTTTTGCCATAATTTGTCCCTACAGATTGAATCTAAAGCGGATGTGAGATCTACAAAAGCCACAAAAAGTTTGCTCTTATGTACCTTTGTATACTTATCTATCATTGTCTGTAGTACCAAACAATGGCCTGTTGTACTATGGCCCTTTCTAAACCCTGCCTGTTCCGGATTAAGCAAGTTAGAGTGGTCAGCCCAGTCAACCAGTTTATTTAGCAGGTATCGAGTATAAAGTTTATACACAATGTCCGGGAGACTTATGGGGCGATAGTTTGAGGGGTCTTGGGGGTCTCCCTTCTTATAGATGGGGGCTACCAGGCTCAGTTTCCAGTTTTCTGGGATTTTGCATGTATCATTTATTGCTGTAAAAAGTTGGGCCAAAATAGCAGCCCACCACTAGGCATTTAATTTAAGCACCTCAGGAGGAATCATATCTTCACCGGGAGCTTTGCCATTCTTGAGTGCTTTAATTAGCTGTAAACATTCTGATTTGGTAACAGGATCCCAGCCCATTAATAGATCGTTTTTAAGAGGAGGAAACTGGCTCGGTTTAGCAATGTTTGGAGCTGTATATAGCCGGGAAAAATGTTGGTACCATAAGTTAGATGAAATACTGTTGGTTACAATTTTCCCTTTGGGTGAAACTCCCTGAGCAATTATTTCCCAGAACTTTTTGTCGTCCCACAATTTGATCGCTTTGTCAAGTGCCTCCCATTGTTCCTTTCTGTAGAGGGATTTCTTAAATTTTAGAGTATTTTTATAATGAGAACGCCACCTGTGCAGGTTTTCCACTGAGGACAGGGTCCCTTCCTGTTTTACCTTATTTTGTAATTTCCTAAGCAAAGATCTTAGATTCCTACAGTCTTTGTTGAACCAGGCCCTCGAGTTGTTTTGTTGTTTGGGAGGGTTGGAATTCGTGAGTAGTGGGAAGAGCGACTCTGAGACCTGCTGAAATGTTGAAAAGGGGTCAGAATTAGATGAGATACACTGGTCTCTCAAGGCCAGTAAGTCTGATGAATGCAGGTGTAGTTTGATTTTAGATTCCAGGTCGCTGTTCCATTTACGCCTACGAAGGGCCAGAGTTGGAGGTGGGTCTGCACAGTGATTGCGGTATTGCGGATCCTCCAAACCACGGGGAATTAGTGAAACTGATATAGGAAGATGATCACTCTCAATTCTATTGAAAGTCCTGAAGCCCTGTGACCTCTCCAAGAGTTTTGGGGAGACTAGGATATAATCAATAACGCTCGCACCTCTAGGTCCAAGAAAAGAAAAGAAACCCCCTGACCTGTCCATATGGGTACCATGCAAATTATACAAATTATGTTTGAAGGCAGTCTCCATTAATGTAATGCCTGCCTTATTCAAGACCTTATTGACAGAGGACCAGGGAATAAACCAATCTGCCTCTGGCAGGAACTGGGATTTAGAGCAGTACGTATTAATGTCATTTCCTATCCTGGCGTTGAAATCACCTGCCAGCAGGATATCCATGCCAGGTGTCAGGGCTGCCTCAGGTCTCAGCTCACAAAAGACCAACGCCAGGTTCTTCTTATATACAAGGATGTTTATTGCAGTTCATTATTGGTTCCACAACCGAGGCGCGCAGCCCCGCGTCTCTTAGCCTAGACGTTTGAAGTCCCCTCTGAATCGGTCCCGCCCCTACACCAGCTTAAGAGGCTTGTGCTAGTCCACCTCTTCCTGTCTTTCCTTTTCCGCAGGGTCTTTCTGCCCCCCTGGGTTCCTTCCCTCCTGCTCTCTCCTGAAGCGGATTCCTCAGATGCCTGTTCCCCCCTCCTTCGTGCTTTGGGGCCAGGCTCCTCCTCCGGGCTCTCTCCATTTCCGCGCGCCTCCACATTTGAACTTGGCGCGCGTTCGCTACCCCTGACCTTCCTCTTGACACTTACACTACTCCCTGTACTACTCTCCGCCTCTTCCGGCAGGACGTCCTGCCCCGATCTCCTTCCCCTGTCTCCTTCCTGCTCCGCTCCGTGTGTCACACTGGGAACTCCACTCTCTTCACTTCGTTCCTGCTGGGAAGCCGGCCCCGATCTCCCACTCCCACTCGGGGTTTCCCTGCTGCTTCCCTGCTCCTGGCAGGTCCCCCCTGTGACCCCCCTTGGCCTGACTAGGGGCGCCCCCTTCTGGGAATCCTCCGATTCACTTGAGAGACTCATGGAAGACCTCAAGTCATTGTCATCCTCTTCCTCACTGTCCTGGGATTCTTCCCCATCGCTCTCCGTCTCCCCCCTCACCTGTGCCTCTGTCCCTGAACCCCTGACATCCATCCCCCCTCGAAGCCCCCCTTCCCCCCTCCCGCTGCTCGGGCGCAGGTTCCGGGGGCTCCGTCGTTGCGGAGGTCGCTGCCGGACACAGGTCGTCGACGTCGATCTCCTCTGCTTCCAGTTCATTGTTTGTGTGCTCGAACCCATGGTCCTCTCCCAACATGTTCACGTCCTCCCCTCCCCCTGTTGCCTGGGTGGGGTCTGCTTGCCAAGGACCCATCCGCCACCTCGTGCGCCAGTCTTCTTCTGGTTGGTCGTCCCACCAGTAAGAAGGGTCGGTGTCCACCCCCGAACACGATCCCCTTGGAGGGCTCGACTCTGGCGTCGTCTCCTCTGCGGAGGAGAACCCTCGGAAGGTGCTGGCGGAAAGTGTGGGCGTAAAAAGCCAATCGTCGAAAAACTGTGCTGGCATGGGCCTGTGTGGGAAAAGGGCATGGAACTCGTCCTTGAGGAGGGGTTCGTCCAAAGCGTAGTCCGGCACCCAACTGTTGGCGCTGGCCGGGGCGCCCTCCCTGGCGAGAAAATATTCTACTCCCTCTTCCCCCCATCTCGAGTCCAGAATCTCTGTGACCTCGTTGATTGGTTTGTCCCTAGGTGACCTCCCCCTCTTGGGCGACTCTCTGCTCGGTTCTGGTGCCGTCCCTGACTCCTGAAATCTGTGTGGGGCCCTGTAAGGGGTGAGCACCGACCTATGAAAGACCGGGTGCATTCTGGAACCTTCGGGGAGGGCCAGTCGAAACGCTACGGGATTGATCCTGGCCTCAACTTGATACGGCCCTAGTTGCCTGTGTCCTAGCTTCTTTTTAGCTAACGACTTGGCCGGCATTGCTTGGGCCGCTAACCATACCCAGTCTCCCACCTGGATGTCTTCCCCCTCCCTCCTGTGTTTGTCTGCCTGCACCTTATAGGCCTGTTTGGCTAGTTCCAAATGTCTCCGTAGCTCGTCGTGGACCTCTTGCAATTCTGCTGCGAAATGGTCGGCTTCCTGTGGTGCCCCCTCCCCCGTCGTTACGAGCCCCGGGAAGGTTCTGGGATGCCGTCCATTGTTAGCGAAGAACGGCGTCACCCCCGTCGACGCGTGCTTCGTGTTGTTGTAGGCAAACTCAGCCATCGGCAGGTAATCCACCCAAGCCGCGGGTCGCTGATTGGCGTAACATCTCAGGTACTGCTGCATGATCGCGTTGACCCTCTCCGCTTGGCCGTTGGTCTGCGGATGTCTCGCCGACGACAGGTTGATTTTGACGTGCAGAATCCCTAGGAGCTTCTGCCAGAAGCTGGACACAAACTGGCGCCCCCTGTCGGACAGAATGGACCGTGGCAAGCCATGCACCTTGAACACGTGGTCGATGAACAGTTTGGCGGTCTGCTCCGCTGTCGCCACCTTCGCGCAAGGAATGAAATGCGCCATCTTGGTGAACAGGTCTACAACCACAAGCACCGCCGTCTTGCCTCGCGAACTGGGCAGATCAGTGACAAAGTCCAGCGCCACCCTCTCCCACGGTTGCAGTGGCGTCTCCAGCGGTTCCAGCAGTCCCGCTGGCTTCTGGTGCACTGGCTTGGACCTTTGGCATGTGTCACACCTGGCGACGTACTCCGCGACCTCCCCTCGCATCTGGGGCCACCAAAAGTCTCTGGCCACTAATTCCGTCGTCTTTTCCTTGCCGAAGTGGCCAGCGCTGGGTGCGTCGTGCAACTGCTGCAGAACCTTCGCGCGGAGATCATCTCCCGGAACGTAGAGAGCACCTTTACGGGTCAGCAGGCCGTCGCGTATCTGGAACTCGTCGTCCTTCGCCGTGCCTCTCCGCACCTCTTCCATTTTGGACTGTGCGAACGGATCCGCCTGCAACGCGCGCCGCACCGCCTCCAGGTCCACGGCGGCTGAAGCGCACGCCCACGCCTGTGGTGCAAAAATGTGCCTGGCTGCCGCCGGTGCCGCTTCCTCGAGATACTGCGGTTTCCTGGAGAGCGCATCTGCTATGACATTGTTGTCGCCTGGGATGTACTCTATCCTGAAATCGAAATCCGCAAAGAACTCCGCCCAGCGTATGTGCCTCTGGCTCTGTAGCTTCGCCGTGCGCCAGTACTCTAGGTTCTTGTGGTCCGTGCAGACCTGCACGGTGTGCTTGGCTCCGATGAGAAAGTGCCTCCATGCCTTGAAAGCTGCGTGGATGGCCAGCAGCTCCCTGTCCCAGATGGTGTAGTTCTGTTCCGACTTGCTGAGCTTCCGGGAGTAGAAAGCACAGGGCCTCCAGTACCCCTGCGGGTCTTCCTGCAAGAGGACGGCCCCCACCGCTCTGTCAGATGCGTCAGTCTCCACCCTCATGGGCCTGCCGGGATTCACGTGTAACAGCTGTTCTTCGGACGCAAAGAGACTCTTAAGTCTTCTGAAGGACTGCTCCGCCTGGTCCGTCCAGGTGAACTTCTTCTTCTTGGAGCTGAGAGTGTCCGTGATAGCTGCCGTCTCCCTGGCGAAACCCCTGATGAACTTGCGGTAAAAGTTGGCGAAACCGACGAACCTCTGGACCTCCTTCCGCGTTCGCGGGCTCTTCCAGTCCAACACCGCGCGGACCTTGGCGCTGTCCATGGCTAGTCCCCTGTCGGACAGCCTATAGCCCAGAAAATCCACCTCCGTCACGTCGAATTGGCACTTCTCCAGTTTGGCGTAGAGCCTGTGCTCCCGTAGCCTCTGCAGGACTTCCTTAACGTCGCTCTCGTGAGCCTCCGGCGATTCCGAGAAGATAAGAATGTCGTCGAGGAAACATACGCACTTCTTGTAGAGGAGTCCCGCTAGCACGTGATGCATAAAAGCTTGGAAGAAGTGGGAGCCATTTTGGAGACCAAACGGCATAACTCTGTATTCGTAGGTGCCCAACGGTGTGAACATGGCCGTCTTCCACTCATCACCCTCTCGCACGCGTATGAGATTGTATGCGCCGCGGAGATCCAACTTGGTGAAGATCTTTCCTTTCCGCACCGTCCCGAGCAGGTCGTCAATCTTGGGCATGGGGAAGGCTGCAGGATTTGTTTTCGAGTTTATGAAGCGATAGTCCACGATCAGCCTTTTTTGGGGCGTGTCCTTCTTCTTCACGAAAAACACAGGACTGCCCCCTACAGCCTTCGATTCTCGGATGAATCCCCGCTGCAGGTTGTGAGCTATGAACTCCTTGAGCTCCTGCAGCTCGTCCTCGGACATGGAATACAGCTTCGCAGTCGGTAGCATTGTCCCTGGCAAGAGGTCAATTGCGCAGTCGTAGGGCCGGTGGGGTGGCAACTGGTCAGCCTCCTTCTCGCAGAAAACCTCCAAAAACCCCTTGTACTTGAGGGGTACAGCTTGCGCCATGCTGAGCCTCAGCTGCTGCCCTTCCTCTGGGCCCTCCTCCTCTTGACAGGTCTGGATGCAATGCTGCACGCAGTAGGACGAGCCGAAGGTGAGCTGCCGCTGGTACCACGCCATGGTTGGGCTGTGCCTATCCAGCCAACTCATGCCTAACACTATAGGCGTGTCTGACAGGCGGGTGACGTTGAAACTGATGATTTCTCGGTGATTGCCAATCTGCATCACCATGGGTGGCGTCTGTTGCACCACCTGCCCACCCAGCAACTTCCTGCCATCCACCGTGACGACGTTCAAAGGCAGCGTGGCTGGTAGGAGCTCTATGCAATGCTGCTTGACGAAGTGCACCCCCACGAAGTCTGCGTTGCTCCCACTGTCAATTGTAATGGGGACTTCTAGGGTGCGTCCATTAGGTAGTTGGAGAGTTGCAGTGAGCTGCACCACTGGCTTAGGTGGCAGGGGGTCTGTAGGCTGCAAAAGCGCTGGGGACTGCCCTACTGGCTCGCCTGGCTGTGCCCCAGCATTTCTGCTTCCAGCCAGGCATTGTCGTTTCCCTGAAACTGCTCTTCATGTTGTGCTGCTGCAGTTACTGTTGCTAAGGCTGCAGTGTGCTGCCGGAGCCTCTTTGGCCATGTGCGTCCCACTGTCACAGATGTAACACTTCCTGTTCCCTCTAGGAGGCTTTGTCTTGACTGCTCCGGACGCTGGGTCTCCGGCCGCTGACTGAGCCTTTGCACTCCCCAGTTCCATCGGTTCCTCCCCTGCCTGCAGCTGAGGTGAGGGACGCGTACGTCCTGGATCTCTGGGAAAGAAAGGAGGCACTCTAGACGGTGTGTGAAGCTGGCTACCCCCCTCATTGCGCCAAGGGCGTTCTTCATGGCGTACTCCAATGGCAAGCGCCCGCTGCACCACGTCTGCCAGGGTTTTAGGTCTGTCCCCCCTTGCCAGTTCGTCTTTCACAGGGCCAGAGAGCCCCTCCCAAAACAAGTCTCTGACTGCCAGAGAATCTTTCTCCCATCGCAGCACATTCAGCAAGGCGAAAAAGCGAGCATGGTACTGACGTACTGAAGCCTTGCCTTGCCTTAAACCAGTGTTTCCCAACCACTGTTCCGCGGCACACTAGTGTGCCGCGAGATGTTGCCTGGTGTGCCGCGAGATGTTGCCTGGAGGGAGGCGGGCGTGTCGGGCAGCGAGAGGCGGGGCGGCGACGGCGAGGAGAGGCCGCCCAGCGCGGGGCTCTCGCCGTCTGCCTGCCTGGCTGCCTGCGAGCTCGGCGGGCAGCGCCTCCGTCCGCAGCACCCGCCTCGCGGCTCTCATTCCCTGCCCCTGCCAAAGCTCACCCAGCCAAGCAGCGCTCTCCTTCCTGCCTCGCTTTGCTGCCTCCTCCTCCCCCACCCCCAAAGCTTGGAGGTTCCCCGGCAAGGGGGAGGGAAAGAAATTGAAACTTACACTTTCGTGCGTCCCTCCCGGCGTGACGCTGCGCGCTGACGTCACGGGGCTGTAATGGTGGTGTGCCTCGAGATTTTTTTCATCAAACAAGTGTGCCTTTGCCCAAAAAAGGTTGGGAAACACTGCCTTAAACCATGCATCTGCTGGCGTGCTACATCCACATCCACGCTAGACTGGAAGCAAGCGTCCATGCATTTGATAAATTCATCAGAGTCCCTTCGAGCAGGGCAATCCTCGCGCCACAGATTGCGCAGCCAAGCCCTCGCTTCCCCATGCAAGTGGGACACAATGAAACCCACTTTCTCCTCCTCATCTTTAAAGTCGTCGCGAAGCAAATGCAACGCATATTCTACGTCTGCTCTAAAACTGGGGTACTGCTTCAGGTTCCCATCGAAGTGGGCTACCAAGTTGCCTCCTCTTCTGCCCAGTGCTACTCCAGCAGCTTTGGCCGCCGGGAACCCCACCTGGCATGCATGATCCCACCTGGCTTGCAGATCTTGGCACCGCTTTTCCGCCTCTTCCCCCCTCTTCTGGGAGATCGCTACCTCAGTGGTAAGCTGGGAGACTGCGTTGCGTAGCTCAGCTATCTGCTGCTCCATACTCATGGCTGCCAAACTTCGTGAGCTTTGCAAAAAAAAATTTTGCGTATCTTTGGGAGGGGACTTACTGTCAGGGCTGCCTCAGGTCTCAGCTCACAAAAGACCAACGCCAGGTTCTTCTTATATACAAGGATGTTTATTGCAGTTCATTATTGGTTCCACAACCGAGGCGCGCAGCCCCGCGTCTCTTAGCCTAGACGTTTGAAGTCCCCTCTGAATCGGTCCCGCCTCTACACCAGCTTAAGAGGCTTGTGCTAGTCCACCTCTTCCTGTCTTTCCTTTTCCGCAGGGTCTTTCTGCCCCCCTGGGTTCCTTCCCTCCTGCTCTCTCCTGAAGCGGATTCCTCAGATGCCTGTTCCCCCCTCCTTCATGCTTTGGGGCCAGGCTCCTCCTCCGGGCTCTCTCCATTTCCGCGCGCCTCCACATTTGAACTTGGCGTGCGTTCGCTACCCCTGACCTTCCTCTTGACACTTACACTACTCCCTGTACTACTCTCCGCCTCTTCCGGCAGGACGTCCTGCCCCGATCTCCTTCCCCTGTCTCCTTCCTGCTCCGCTCCGTGTGTCACACTGGGAACTCCACTCTCTTCACTTCGTTCCTGCTGGGAAGCCGGCCCCGATCTCCCACTCCCACTCGGGGTTTCCCTGCTGCTTCCCTGCTCCTGGCAGGTCCCCCCTGTGACCCCCCTTGGCCTGACTAGGGGCGCCCCCTTCTGGGAATCCTCCGATTCACTTGAGAGACTCATGGAAGACCTCAAGTCATTGTCATCCTCTTCCTCACTGTCCTGGGATTCTTTCCCATCGCTCTCCGTCTCCCCCCTCACCTGTGCCTCTGTCTCTGAACCCCTGACACCAGGGAATTCTAATTCAGCCTTCTCCAAACATAGCTCTAAATCTTCCCAGATTTGTAACGACTGGGGAGGGGTGCCTATGGGAGGGATATATATATTAAAGCAAAGGAAATCTCCTCCTTCACTGCTAGAAATAAGTAAGATTTGTAAATTGTTGCTCTTCACCCACTGCTGTTGCCGGCCCTTGCACTTTAGCTTGGTAGAAACAAAAGTGACTAAACCACCACTAGGTCGGCCTCGGGAATTTGGTTTTATCGCAGGGGTAGCAAAGGCTTCGTATCCCTGTAAAGAAGGGACATGGAGATCTAGACACCATGTCTCCTGTAGACATATAATCTGAAATTTTGTAAGGAAATCCAGAAGGTCGACATCACCCTGCTTAGATAGCCATCCCGCCACATTCCAAGAAAGGATGTGGAAATAGGGTGATGGTGGAAATAGTGGCAGTCAATCTCTTTTCCGGTGGTTTGAGGCTCCTGAGCTGGGCTCCTCCTCTTTCTGCCCTGCTTGGTGGTTCCAGGTTTGAGGTCGCTGGTCCCTAGGTAGGTGTGATAGCTTTAACTAAGGGGCCAATAGGTTGATTTGGCCCAGAGGATCTTTGATGACACTGTTACAAATATCATGTTGTTCAGCTGATGTATCATGATGTTCAGCTGGTTTTTGCAGAGCAAGGGTTTTGCAGACCCGTATAGGCTGTACAGGTAGCAGGTCAACAGCTGCATCTTGCGTCGGTACTGCTAGCGGGTCAAAATTTGACAAAAGCTGTGGATCTTGATTGCGTATTGGGCTTAGAATAATGGAAGCCTCCAATTCCGGCATCGAGGCATATTTCTCCCCTAGTCCTCTCCCCTAGCATGGAAGACGAAGAGCAGACTCCATTTGAGGATCTCTCCCTCATTACAGTCGATCAGGTATATGAAGACGAGCAGCAAAGTCAGTCCTCAGGGAATGTGCAGGCGACCTTGGAACGGACAGCTCACGGAAGAACCACGACCAAACCTAAGAGGAGGCGTGTAGTGGTGATAGGGGATTCCCTACTGAGGGGAACAGAAGCAGTGATCTGTGGGCCTGACAAGATGTCTCGGGAAGTGTGCTGTCTCCCCGGGGCTAAGATCCAAGATGTAACTGAACGACTGCAAGGAATTATAAAACCCACTGACGAATACCCCTTCCTCTTGGTTCATGTGGGAACCAATGACACTGCAAGCAATAGCCTCCAGAAGATCAAAAGAGACTACGAGGCTCTCGGCAGGAAATTGAAGCAACTAAATGCACAAATTGTCATCTCATCTGTCCTCCCAGTTGAACGACGTGGCCCAGGGAGAGAGGGAAAAATCGTGGAAGTGAACAGCTGGCTTCGCAAATGGTGAAAACAGGAACGGTTTGGATTCTTAGATCACGGACTGCAGTTTCTTGAAGATGGACTTCTGGCAAGCGATGGGCTGCACCTCACAACGGTTGGGAGAAATGTTTTTGCCAAAAATCTCAGAAACCTCATCAGGAGGGCTTTAAACTGACTAATGTGGGGGAGGGAGACAGTGCTCCTGAAGGTAGGAGTCTATCAATTGATGAAGATGATCATCCAAATGTCATAGACCAAATGGAGCAAACAGCATGCAGACCTAGTGGTGGGAGGAAAAAATCCTTAAATAAGAGACACGGGGGAATGATTAATGGACTTCAATGTCTGTACACTAATGCGCAAAGCATGGGAAATAAACAAGATGAGCTTGAGCTCTTGGTACAGCAAACTAAATATGACATAATAGGCATCACTGAAACCTGGTGGGATAAGTCCCACGATTGGAATGTAATAATGGGGGGATACAATCTATTTCAGAGAAACAGACCAGACAAGAAAGGAGGAGGAGTGGCGTTATATGTCAGGGATGTGTATACCTGTGAAGAGATCCAAGATTTAGAACCTCAAAGCCAAAGTGAGAGCATTTGGGTCAAAATTAAGGGAGAGAAGAATAACAGAGATCTCATTGTGGGAGTTTACTATAGATCCCCAAGCCAAACGGAGGACATAGATGATGCCTTCCTGGAACAGATGGCCAAGCATGCAAAAGGAAGGGAGATAGTAGTAATGGGGGACTTCAATTACCCGGATATTTGTTGGATGTCAAACTCAGCCAAGAGCATAAGGTCAACAGATTCCTCACTGGCCTTGCAGACAACTTCATTGTCCAGAAAGTGGGAGAAGCAACAAGAGGAACAACCATTTTAGATCTGGTCCTAACCAATGTTGATGACCTGGTTAGTGGGGTAGAAGTGGAAGGATCATTAGGCGCGAGTGATCATGCTCTTCTGAAGTTTACTATACAGCGGAAAGGAGCAGCCAAGCATACTAGGACTCAATTTCTTGACTTTAAGAAAGCCGACTTCATAAAACTTAGGGAAGTGCTGGGTGAGATCCCATGGACAACAATACTAAAAGGAAAGGGAGTTCATGATGGCTGGGAGTTTGTTAAGAGGGAGATAGTAAAAGCACAACGTCAGGCAATACCAATGAGACGGAAACATGGAAGGTGCCTAAAGAAGCCAGGGTGGCTATCTAAAGAACTTTTAACTGAGTTAAGATTAAAAAAGGATGTGTACAAAAAATGGAAAAGGGGGGAAACCACCAAAGAGGAATTCAAACAAATAGCCAGCACGTGTAGACACAAAGTCAGAAAAGCTAAAGCACAGAATGAACTCAGGCTGGCTAGAGAGGTTAAAAGCAACAAAAAAGGCTTTTATGGGTATGTTCGTAGCAAAAGGAAGAACAAAGAAACAGTGGGGCCACTCAGAGGAGAAGATGGTGAAATGCAAACAGGGGACACAGAAAGGGCTGAACTCCTCAATGCCTTCTTTGCCTCAGTCTTCTCCGATAAAGAAAACAATGCCCAACCTGAAGAATTTGGAGCAAATGATTCAGCAAAGGAAACACAGCCCAGAATAACTAAGGAGATAGTACAAGAATACTTGGCTAGTTTAGATGTATTCAAGTCTCCAGGGCCAGATGAACTGCATCCAAGAGTATTAAAAGAACTGGCAGATGTGATCTCAGAACCACTGGCAGTCATCTTTGAGAATTCCTGGAGAACAGGCGAAGTCCCGGCAGACTGGAGGAGGGCAAATGTTGTCCCTATTTTCAAAAAGGGGAAAAGAGAGGACCCAAATAATTACCGCCCAGTCAGTCTGACATCAATACCTGGGAAGATTCTGGAGCAGATCATGAAGCAAACAGTCTGTGAGCACCTAGAAAGGAATGCTGTGATCACCAATCGTCAGCATGGATTTCTGAAAAATAAGTCATGTCAGACTAACCTGATCTCGTTTTTTGACAGAATTACAAGCCTGGTAGATGAAGGGAACGCAGTGGATGTAGCCTACCTTGATTTCAGCAAGGCATTCGACAAGGTGCCCCATGATATTCTTGTAAAGAAGCTGGTAAAATGCGGTCTTGACTATGCTACCACTCAGTGGATTTGTAACTGGCTGACTGACCGAACCCAAAGGGTGCTCATCAATGGTTCCTCTTCATCCTGGAGAAGAGTGACTAGTGGGGTGCCACAGGGTTCTGTCTTGGGCCTGGTCTTATTCAACATCTTTATCAACGACTTGGATGATGGACTCAAGGGCATCCTGATCAAATTTGCAGATGACACCAAAGTGGGAGGGGTGGCTAACACCCCAGAGGACAGGATCACACTTCAAAACGATCTTGACAGATTAGAGAACTGGGCAAAAACAAACAAAATGAATTTTAACAGGGAGAAATGTAAAGTATTGCACTTGGGCAAAAAAAATGAGAGGCACAAATACAAGATGAGGGACACCTGGCTTGAGAGCAGTACATGTGAAAAGGATCTAGGATTCTTGGTTGACCATAAACTTGACATGAGCCAACAGTGTGACACGGCAGCTAAAAAAGCCAATGCAATTCTGGGCTGCATCAATAGGAGTATAGCATCTAGATCAAGGGAAGTAATAGTGCCACTGTATTCTGCTCTGGTCAGACCTCACCTGGAGTACTGTGTCCAGTTCTGGGCACCACAATTCAAGAAGGACACTGACAAACTGGAACGTGTCCAGAGGAGGGCAACCAAAATGGTCAAAGGCCTGGAAACGATGCCTTATGAGGAACGGCTAAGGGAGCTGGGCATGTTTAGCCTGGAGAAGAGGAGGTAAAGGGGTGATATGATAGCCATATTCAAATATATAAAAGGATGTCACATAGAGGAGGGAGAAAGGTTGTTTTCTGCTGCTCCAGAGAAGCGGATACAGAGCAATGGATCCAAACTACAAGAAAGAAGATTCCACCTAAACATTAGGAAGAACTTCCTGACAGTAAGAGCTGTTCGACAGTGGAATTTGCTTCCAAGGAGTGTGGTGGAGTCTCCTTCTTTGGAGGTCTTTAAGCAGAGGCTTGACAACCATATGTCAGGAGTGCTCTGATGGTGTTTCCTGCTTGGCAGGGGGTTGGACTCGATGGCCCTTGTGGTCTCTTCCAGCTCTATGATTCTATGATTCTATAAACCTGATGGTCCCAGACAGAAGACAATCAGGATCACAAGAACTTGCATATGGGAGTGGATTTGGCACAGACTGGAACAAAGGACAATAATCAGCTCTTCCCTCTGGGGGCAGGAAACTGCAAAGTCCCCTCTGTCACCTGGAAAATGACTCATGGGGAGGGGGAGAAGGGAACCAGCCAGGTGACAGGACACTCAGGTTACCACCACCACCCCTCCCTCAACCCCTCCTTTCTGTGATGTATGCATGATGTTTCTGGGGGTGGGCTTGACCTACAGGATGAGAATTTCAAAAGTTTTTATAAGGCCTTGCACACCATTTTTCTGTGTCTTTTCTCTCTCTTGCAAGTGAGGGGAACACCCTGTTGCAACAGTTCAATAAAGGCCAACCCTACAGGCTGCTGTTTTGCTCCAAGTTATCCTGGTTGGTGTCTTTGTTTTGTCCAAGGGAGCCCTCAGATTTTTCCGGTAACAGTTTGGCGACCATGCTCAGGGACACTTGGTCCTCCTGTGAAGGTGAGGGGGGAGATGGAGGGGATCGGGTGCCACTGGGCAACCTTAGCCCAGGGATCCCTTTTTCCTCTCCCTACCTCCTCTTTGCGGGCGGTAATCAATCGTCACCAAAAGCCCAGCCAGGGGGAGCAAAGGCAAGGTCAAGCTGGCTAAAGAGAAAGGATCCCGGGATCCACGAGGGACATCTACGAATGTGAGTATGGTTTGAAGTTAATACATTGGGAGGGGGTGGGAAAGTAACGTCTCCACGACAGCTGGGCTTTTCTTCTTTCCATCTCTGACGTCTTCCCTCGGAGTCGCCTGGAAGCGTCCTAAACTCTATCCTTCCCTCCCCCGATTTCCCTCTCGGACCGGGGAAACCGCGGAACTTTTACTGTTTTTCTGACGTTTTTCCTCGGAGTCGCCCAGAAACGTCCTAAACTCTTTCTCTCCTTTTCTCTTTCCCGATTTCCCTCTCGGAGCCTGACCGGGGAAACCGTGGAAAGTCTCCTTTCCTCTTTCCCCCACGTCTTCCCTCGGAGTATTAGTCTTGTAAGCAGCGCTGAATAAATTCCGAATCCGTGGTTTTTACCGGGTTAGAGAGACCCGTGGTTTCCAGGCTAGTGCCTGTGGTTTTCTGGTAGGCAGGGATTGCCTTTTAGTTGAAGAAAAAAAAATCAAGTACTGATAGAATATTCTTCTCTCTACCCCCCCCTTCTCTGTCCCTTTCTTGTGCTTGTTTTTCTATCTCCTAGTGTAATCTACTGAGCAACCCCCCCTCAGTATTAGAGGGAAAATGGGAGCTCACTCTTCTAAACACCCTAGCTGGACTCCTCCTGGCAACAAAGCTTCCATGAAGCCTTTTTGCCCCAGAGAGGATTCTGATACGCCCCTCCAGTTTGTCATCTGCAACTGGGAAAAATAAAATGAAATAAAATAAAGGGGCAAAATGGTCTTTCCAAGTACAAATTGCGAGACCGTTGTAACTTTTAGTGGGTGGCTTAGGCCCACCACCTGGAACCCAGGGCACAGCGGCCACCTCAGAGATCCTTCAACAAAATCAGGGTGTGAACCCTTAGGGAGAGCTGAACACATCAAATTTGTGTTGTTAAACTATAAACTATAACCTAAAGCTAGAATGTGAAACCGTAAACTTAATGGTGCTCAGAAGGCAGTAGATATAATAACAGCCCAGCCTGAGAGCCCACGCATTAGAGATCTTAGTTTCTCTAAAAAAAATGAATAAGAGATGTACTCAAAGATTTAGAAATATTTAAAGGGTTTGTGTTTACATTGGCTTTGGCATCCACAGACTGTTCTTAAATGCACATAGTTTTAAAATTGCAAGCTTGCTTCAAAATTTTTAAATATAAGGGCCTTAGCAATCTTAAACAGGACAAAAATGAGAATGAAGCGTGCAAATGTTTGTTATTTGAGAGAGGCTCCAAAGAGTCTTCCTCCGAGTAGCTTAAGTGAGGATTATGATTTTAAGTTGACGGTAAATGATGTTTTGTTGCAACTTTTGAGTTTGTGAGCCTACATCCGTGTTCCAGTCTTTTTTTCCAGTATTTTGAAATGTGCTGTGAAGAAACTAATGTTTCTGCTGCAAAAGCCTAGTTGAGCCAACTGCTCTCTCAAGCTAATATGCAGTGTACGTATTTCATTAAGCATATGCCTATGAAAATATGGTGTTCCTTCTAAGAAAATTGTTATTAAAAGGGAGAAGCTTCCATAGCCAGCAATTGTCTATCTGAGCCCTGATACCAGCCTCTATAAGACTTCCTGGCCTCTTTTCTTGGAAAATGCCCCCCCCCCTTGTATCAGTCTCTTTCAGTTTTTTCCCCCTTCTTACTTCTGTGCCAGGTAAATTTACTCCTGAGTAAGATTCCTTTAAAAGGAAACTACGGGGAGGGGGGGCAATCTTTTCTAAAGGTACCTTGAATCTCACTTTCCTATGTGTGGTTGTTTTAAAAAATCTTAATTAGGCTTACTGTTCCTAGGCAAGTTCAGAAAAAATGTTCACTTTTGTATTCCTTTTAATTTTAATTTTATTTTAATTGATTAATTCTATGGCTCTTTTAATCATTTGTGAGTGATTATGTCAATTGAATTAACTATGCTTAATAAAAGATCCTCTCCCTATCTTAGGAAAAAACTGTTCACTTCAATTTTCCTTTAAAGATCATTTCTCTAGGAACTTGCATTCTTTAGTCTAAGGAAGCAAACTCACTCAAACTATCTCAAGATCTGCTAAAAGGGTTCTGTGTAAAGTTGGGTACTTTTATTTTCCTCTTCCTTAGTACATGATAGGAGCATAGATGTTTCCTTTCCCAGTTGTGCTTGTTGTTGTTTAGTCGTTTAGTCGTGTCCGACTCTTCGTGACCCCATGGACCAGAGCCCCATGTAGAGTGAGTTACAATAATCCAGTCTGGAGGTGACCGTTGTGTGGATCACAGTGGCTAGGTCAGGGCGAGAGAGGTAAGGAGCCAACTGCTTAGCTTGCCGGAGATGAAAAAATGCCGCCTTTGTTATGCAATCTGACCTCCATGGAAAGGGAGGTGTCAAAGATTACACCCAAACTCTTAACGGACGGTGCTGGCACTAATTGCACCCCCGCAAGAGATGGGAGTTGCCCCCTCAATCCCATATCGCTCCGTCCCAGCCAGAGGACCTCTGTCTTCGAAGGATTTAACTTCAACCGGCTCCCACGTAACCATCCAGCCACAGCTTCCAAACATCTGATCAGTGTGTCTGGGGCCGAGTCAGGATGGCCATCCATCAACAGATAGAGTTGGGTGTCATCAGCATACTGATGGCAGCCCAGCCCAAAACTCCGGACAAGCTGGGCGAGGGGGCGCATAAAGATGTTTAAAAGCATCGGGGAGAGAATCGCACCCTGAGGCACTCCACACACCAAGGAGTGGCGCGATGACAATTCCCCCCCAAGCGCCACCCTCTGTCCCCGACCGGAGGGAAATGAGCGCAGCCATTGAAGGACTGTGCCCTGGACCCCCACGTCGGCAAGGCGGTGGTCCAGAAGTTCGTGATCGACCATGTCGAAGGCTGCTGACAGGTCTAGAAGAATCAGCAGCCCCGAGCCGCCTCGATCCAGCTGCCTGCGGAGATCATCTGTTAGGGCGACCAGAGGCGTCTCGGTCCCATGACCAGCGCGGAAGCCGGACTGGAATGGATCCAGAGCCGATTTTTCATCCAGAAACCCACCAATTATAACCTTTCTGCCTCTCATTATACCCCAGACTTTCCCAGTATTCTACAGGATTCACAACCTTACTACGGAAGGGGGCTCCGAAACATCATCGGAGGAAGAGATGCAGGGGCAACAGGAAGTGTCAGCGGCTGCAGAACAGCACCAGTCTCCAATGATGGGCAAGGGAGAAAGAAGTCTAAGTAAGAAGAAGCATTCGGCCAAGAAGAGCAAGAGAAGTAAGCCTTCTGATTCCGAGGACAATTCAGAAATGCTTCCCTGCTGCCCACCACCTGCTGGGACCTGAGCTACCAGAATTACAGGATGGAGCACGTGGGTCCCTATGTGGAAAAGAAGCAGCCAGATCCCTCTAAGTTTGGAAATTCCAAAGCTAAGCGAGTCCCTCACCGTGAGGTTTGCTGGGTGTGTGCCAGGGGCCAAATTGTAAGTATGCACATGAATGTGAAAAGTGCCTAGGTAACTACCCGGCGTCCTCATGTTTTAAAGGTAAACAGCCCTTTCTGGGCGGTAGGGGGCATTTCCACCAGGGGTCTTGAAATGCTCACAGACCAGCCCAAAGAACAGCCACAAACCGGTATTAATTCAGCCGCAAACCGGTATTAATTTGGCCCATGGTTTTGGCGTTCTCTTCTGTTAAGCTCTCACCTCTTAGATCCCTCCTAACTCAGGGGACCCCCTAAACCAAACAAACAAAAAACAAACAAACCAGTTAGGGAAATGCTAGCTATTGCAAAAAGAAAATAAACAAATAAATTCTGGCTGGGAGGGTGGCTGGCCCCTTCAGGGAGCCGCCTATACTGGCTTTACACATTTCACCTTTAGGCATCGTCCCTAAAAAGTCTCCAGGAGAGTATCGTATGAGCCACAACCCATCCTACCCTAGAGGTGGCTCAGTCAATGATGCAATACCACAGGAGCCTTGTTCTGTGAAATATGCCTCCTTTGATCAGGCTATAAAAGCTTATTCGCAGGTTCAGCAGGGGAGCACTCTTGGCTAAGTGTGTCATTGAGTCAGCCTTTTGCCTCCTGCCAATTCACCCAGAGGACTTTCTGTGCCTAGGTTTTAGGTTTAGGGCTTATTCATAGACAAATTTATGCCAATAGGGTGCTCAGTAGCTTGTGCAGCTTTTGAGTCATTTAGTACAATTTTAGACTGGGCCCTTTGCTTTAGAACTGGTTCTGAAAGGGTGACCCATTACCTCGATAACTTTTCTCTCATCACTAGTAATAGCCCTGATTGCGCTTCTCTTTAGAGGCTTTCACCTCCCTGGCTGAGGAGCTTGGGGTACCTTTGGTGGCAGACAAAACAGAGGGTCCAGTTTCGACCATAACCTATTTTGGGTATTGAATTGGACACAATCGCACAGACATCAGCCTACCAAGGGAGAAGCTAGCAGCACTTAAGGAATTAATTCTGTAACTTCTTCCTCTCAAGAAGGTCACCCTTAGGCAGAGTCGATCACTCTTGGGTCACCTCAACTTTGCATGCCGGGTAGTGCCCCCTGGCTGCCCCTTTTGTAGGAAATTGGCTAGCTGTCAGCGGGACTGCATGCTCCTCAACACAGAGTGCGCCTCTCTAAAGTGATCAAGTAAGGCCTGGAGGTTTGGTTAAAGTTCCTGGATAAGTACAGGGGAATTCTTTGTGGCAGGACAATTTGATGCTGCGTTCAGACTTTCAGGTACAGTCTGATGCAGTTGGTTCCCTGGGGTTTGGTGTCTACTTTAGGGGATGCTGGTGTGCTCAGCGTTGGCCTACCAGCTGGCAAGGAAAACCTATCACGCGTGACCTCACCTTCTTAGAATTTTCCTATCGTAGTTCTGGTGCACTTGTGGGCTGATGAGTTCAGGAATCACCAGGTATGCTTCTGGACTGACAATCAAGCGGTTGTCAGTGTCCTGTCTAAACAATCATCACACTCTCCTAGGGTGGCAAACGTGCTCCGGTGCTTTGTCCTTTTGTGCTTAGAATTAATCACCTATTTCTCTGCCAAATTTACACCTAGGGTTAACAATGACATCGCGCATGCTCTGTCTCGTTTTCAGATGGACTGTTTCCGCTCATTAGCACCAGAGGCGCAGCAATTGCCACAGCCATTCCTGGAGCACCTTTGGAACATGATGTCCTGAAGTGAGTATTGGCTTTAGTAGTCCCATCCACGCTTAGACATCATAAAAAGGCTTGGTTGGACTTTATGGAGTTTCAAGGCAAATTAAAAAATGCTAGGCTTGACACACCCCCTACCAAGGCTGAGGTTCTGCAATACTTGGTACATTTTAGGGAGCTGGGTCGCGCAGCAAAGACTCTATAACATCCAGTCAGCTGCAATCTCCTCCTTCTGTAAGGCTATTTACTCCATAGACCCTTGTGCAGATTTCTTAGTGTGAAGGGCACTGGGGGGCTGGCGCAGGCTGCTGCCTCCCAGCAGTGATGGTAGAAGGCCCATAACATATGACATTCTATGCCAAATCCAAACAACAACAACAACAAAAATAAAAGTTAAGAAGTATCTGTTGGTCCAAGTACAAGGCCCGGTTATTTTTCGGCTGCATACGCCATTGAAGGAATGGGTTTCTGTGCAGGGACCCAAAATCCACTTTTTTCTGTTTCCAAGGGAGCATTTCTAGAATGCTTTAACTTGAGCTCTTGAGCCAAAACCCAGCTGTATAAACAAGTGCTCAGAGCCCTCTCCTTTATCAGTTTGTGACGGCAAGGATGACCATGGCTGTTCTAGTGGAGTAGGGATGACATGTCATAGAATCATAGAATCATAGAGTTGGAAGAGACCACCAGGGCCATCGAGTCCAACCCCCTGCCAAGCAGGAAACACCATCAGAGCACTCCTGACATATGGTTGTCAAGCCTCTGTTTAAAGACCTCCAAAGTAGGAGACTCCACCACACTCCTTGGCAGCAAATTCCACTGTCGAACAGCTCTTACTGTCAGGAAGTTCTTCCTAATGTTTAGGTGGAATCTTCTTTCTTGTAGTTTGGATCCATTGCTCCGTGTCCGCTTCTCTGGAGCAGCAGAAAACAACCTTTCTCCCTCCTCTATGTGACATCCTTTTATATATTTGAACATGGCTATCATATCACCCCTTAACCTCCTCTTCTCCAGGCTAAACATGCCCAGCTCCCTTAGCCGTTCCTCATAAGGCATCGTTTCCAGGCCTTTGACCATTTTGGTTGCCCTCCTCTGGACACGTTCCAGTTTGTCAGTGTCCTTCTTGAATTGTGGTGCCCAGAACTGGACACAGTACTCCAGGTGTGGTCTGACCAGAGCAGAATACAGTGGCACTATTACTTCCCTTGATCTAGATGCTATACTCCTATTGATGCAGCCCAGAATTGCATTGGCTTTTTTAGCTGCCGCGTCACACTGTTGGCTCATGTCAAGTTTGTGGTCAACCAAGACTCCTAGATCCTTTTCACATGTACTGCTCTCAAGCCAGGTGTCCCCCATCTTGTATTTGTGCCTCTCATTTTTTTTGCCCAAGTGCAATACTTTACATTTCTCCCTGTTAAAATTCATTTTGTTTGTTTTTGCCCAGTTCTCTAATCTGTCAAGGTCGTTTTGAAGTGTGATCCTGTCCTCTGGGGTGTTAGCCACCCCTCCCAGTTTGGTGTCATCTGCAAATTTGATCAGGATGCCCTTGAGTCCATCATCCAAGTCGTTGATAAAGATGTTAAATAAGACCGGGCCCAAGACAGAACCCTGTGGCACCCCACTAGTCACTCTTCTCCAGGATGAAGAGGAACCATTGATGAGCACCCTTTGGGTTCGGTCAGTCAGCCAGTTACAAATCCACTGAGTGGTAGCAGAGTCAAGACCGCATTTTACCAGCTTCTTTACAAGAATATCATGGGGCACCTTGTCAAATGCCTTACTGAAATCAAGGTAGGCTATATCCACTGAGTTCCCTTCATCTACCAGGCTTGTAATTCTGTCAAAAAATGAGATCAGGTTAGTCTGACATGACTTATTTTTCAGAAATCCATGCTGACTATTGGTGATCACAGCATTCCTTTCTAGGTGCTCACAGACTGTTTGCTTAATGATCTGCTCCAGAATCTTCCCTGCTATTGATGTCAGACTGACTGGGCGGTAATTATTTGGGTCCTCTCTTTTCCCCTTTTTGAAAATAGGGACAACATTTGCCCTCCTCCAGTCTGCCGGGACTTCGCCTGTTCTCCAGGATTTCTCGAAGATGACTGCCAGTGGTTCTGAGATCACATCTGCCAGTTCTTTTAATACTCTTGGATGCAGTTCATCTGGCCCTGGAGACTTGAATACATCTAAACTAGCCAAATATTCTTGTACTGTCTCCTTAGTTATTCTGGGCTGTGTTTCCTTTGCTGAATCATTTGCTCCAAATTCTTCAGGTCGGGCATTGTTTTCTTTATCGGAGAAGACTGAGGCAAAGAAGGCATTGAGGAGTTCAGCCCTTTCTGTGTCCCCTGTTTGCATTTCACCATCTTCTCCTCTGAGTGACCCCACTGTTTCTTTGTTCTTCCTTTTGCTACGAACATACCCATAAAAGCCTTTTTTGTTGCTTTTAACCTCTCTAGCAAGCCTGAGTTCATTCTGTGCTTTAGCTTTTCTGACTTTGTGTCTACACGTGCTGGCTATTTGTTTGAATTCCTCTTTGGTGGTTTCCCCCCTTTTCCATTTTTTGTACACATCCTTTTTTAATCTTAATTCAGTTAAAAGTTCTTTAGATAGCCACCCTGGCTTCTTTAGGCACCTTCCATGTTTCCGTCTCATTGGTATTGCCTGACGATGTCTGTTAGGATATTTCCGTTCCACCTTAAAAAGGGGACAGGCTGTTGTGATTCACAACCTACGTATTTCCTGCTCACAGGAAGTTTCTGTTTGTCTATTGCTTTCGTTTCTCTCTATGTGCCCGAGACATCAACGCAGGCAGTCATGTTTTCTTTGTTCTGACCAATGCTGAATAAAGTTGTAAATAATGCTCTCCTGCGTGCATCTTTCGCTGTGCAAATTCTGCTGATAGAGCGTGCACCAGCTCTGGAATGTGGCAAGCTATTTCTGGAGCTCGTGTTGCTAATTGAATGATACTGCGTGTCTACGGGAGATCGATGGATCGTCCGGAATCGACGTTGGGTCATGATGGCCTTTGTCTCCCTGGCAGTATCTCAACAACAGGTTATGGTCCCAGATTCACAGCACTTACAGGAGAGTAAGACTGCGACAGACTGCTGTGAGTTATGTGGAAAAATTGCCGAGGCAGAGTGACTTTGATGTCCGGCTGGCTTAATTGACCTGGGAGCCGCGCTTCGTGATTTATGAGCTGCCGAGATAAGAAGTTTTTGAAGGCATAAAGGCTCACGGCTCAAGTAAAAGCCTGGAATGGAGTTTTTCCAAGCCTCTGAAGGCACTGAGTGCCCAAAGTTACAGGCACAATTATGAGACTTGGGCAAGTTGCTGTGAGAGTCTACTTCGTCAGTTTGGAGTGTGGCATACTGTGTGTGAAGCCCCACTAGTTCCTCTGACAGATAGATGGAGGGCCCAAGATTCAAGGGCCATAGACGTAATTGTCTTGTCCGTCTCTCTGGAGGAAATTGCTACGCTAGCTGGCAATACGACAGCACGTCAGATGTGGAATGCTTTGAAAGTAGCTCATCTGCCAGTCATCCCAGCCCAGAGTTTGACTGCATCGGAGGTCCTGGCTGTTTCCCAGAATGCGAGTGAATGCAGGGATGCTGAGGGCACCGGTTGCAAGCTGCAAGGGGAGCTGACTGTGATGTCATCCCAGGCAGCATTCCAGCCTCCAGGGGGAGCCAAGGAGTCGGCAGCTGAGAGCTCTGATTCCCATGAGAGCCAAGGTCATCGTCTTTGCAGAGGCCAGAAGGCCAGAAGTAAACAGAGACAGATGCCTGTTTGATGGCCAGGAGCAGGGGGGCAAGCAGCAAAAGCCCACGCCGGTGGAAAACAAGGTTTTGCTTGCTGTAAAAGCTGCTCCAAAGGCCAAAGCCAGATTTATTGTTGATTCGGGATGCACCCACCATCTGGCAAAAGATAAGCATCTGTTTATCTCCTTCACACCTCAAGACGGAGAGATCCACCAGGCTGATGGAAAGACGTTGTGAATCGCAGGAGAAGGGACTGTGAGACTTGCAAGTCTGCACACTACCATCAAAGATGTACTTTATGTTCCAGGTGCTGCAGACAATTTGCTCAGTGTCCCACAGCTGACTGGGTGTGGCTTTGAGATTTCCTTCAAGAGGAGCATCTGTGTCATCAGGAAAGGCAAATAGGACATTTTGCATGCAAAGTTTATGGATGGCTTATTCTGTATAACTTATGATGACAATGGTGCTGCTGTGTCAAATGTTGATTCTTGTTGTGTTGCACAAACTAACAAAGTTCTTCATGCAGGATGCATTCACAAGGCACACAGAAGGTTTGCTCACATGTCTTGGCAGGCACTGGCCAAGATGCCGGAGTTGGTTCAGGGTTTGAACATCAAGCCCTGTAAGTATCACATGAAATGTGTATCTTGTGCAGAGAACAAGGTGAAGGTTGCTCCAAAAGGCAAGGAGTCTAGCAGGCAGGCTTCCAAACCCTACCAGCTAGTCCACGCAGACCTGGTTGGTCCACTTGCGCCCTCTTTGGGTGGAGCAAGGTACTTCATGGTTCTAATTGATTCTTTTTCCAGGTACATTCATGTGTTTATGCTGCAGCAGAAATCGGAAGCGTTTCCTAGGTTCAAGGCATTCTGTGCTTGGTTGGAGAATGTTCACAGTAAACGTATTGGCTGTCTCTTTACTGATCAGGGCGGGGAATTCACTTCTCAGCAGTTTGAAGCTTTCCTGACTGAGAAGGGAATACAGCATGACTTGTAAATGTTTAGATCGCCATGGATGAATGGACTTGTGGAGCGAGCAAACCAGACATTGCTTCAAGGCCTAAAAACCTTGTTGCATGATGCCAATCTCCCTGGGAAGTATTGGGGGGAGGCTTTATCAACGTTGGTTTATTCCTATAACAGGAGACTGTCATCACCTATTGGTTGTACTCCCTATGAAAAGATGTTTGGTAAGAAACCTTACGTCAAACACATGAGAATCTTTGGTTCTGACATGTGGGTACACACCCCACAGAGCAACAAGCTTGGGAAGCGTGGGGCACATGGTTTGTTCATGGGGTAAGAAAAAGGTGCATACAGGGTATGGATGACTGATTCTAAGTCCATTAAGTTCACAAAGAGTGTTGCGTACAATCCTAAGTGGGGGGGGGAATGTGGGGATTTTCCAGAGTTACCCAGAGGAAGATGAAGGTGATGTGAAAAAAGCAGATAATGTTGAGGTAGAAGAGGAAGCTGAGGATGATGATGATGATCAGAGTTCGGATTCCAGCTCAGTGGGCAGCGCTGCTGCTGATGTCAGCGACAGTGATGACACAGCAGACTACAAGAGCGCAAAGGCCTCAGTCAGGCCATCTGATGCGTCTGACAATGAACTGGAAGAACCACTGTTCACCATTGGTCACTTTTCTCCTAAGAAGGAGGAGGTGAGTGCAGAAGACTTGCGTCTAGTACGCAGATCTGAAAGGGCCACGAAAGGCAAAGCTCCAAAGAGATTTGCTGATGAGTTTGCTAAGATAGCAACTGCTATTCTTAGTAGCTCAGAGAAGGTGTGGGAACCTTCAAGCTTCAAAGAGGTTCAGGAGTTAACCTCTAAAGATGCTGAGCCTTGGCTTAATGCCATGAAGGCTGAAGTTGATTCCTTGAACAGGAACCAAACTTGGGAGCTGGTACCAGTAGTCCCAGGAATGAGACTGGTTGGCAGCAAATGGGTCTTCAAGGCCAAGACAGACCAGAATGGCAAGGTTGTCAGACACAAAGCCAGACTGGTCGCCAGAGGTTTTTCACAGGTACCAGGACAGGATTACCACGAGACCTACTCACCCACCGTCACGTATGAGAGCATTCGGCTAATGCTCAAGATTGCTGCAGAGGAGAAACTGCATGTTTCCCATCACGACATTAATACAGCTTTTTTGTACGGGGTTTTGGGGGAGGAGCTGTTTATGCTTCCACCTGACAGGATGCAGATACAGAAGGGAATGGTCTGTAAACTTCGGAAATCCTTATATGGTCTCAAGCAGAGTGCCAGGTGTTGGAACACAAAACTCACTGAGACATTGCTTTCTCTAGGTTTTCACCAGGGCAAAGCTGATCCATGTGTGTTTGTCAAGGAGGAGGGGCAAAACAAACTGTATTGTTTATGTTTTGTTGATGATCTTCTGATGTTTTGGAAGAATCAGGCTTTGTACCAAAGCACCCTAGCTCAGCTGAAGGAGCACTTTGACATGAAGGATCTTGGTGAGGTATCCAACTATCTTTCTCTGCAGGTGGAGAGGGACCAAGCAGGTAATTTTCTGGTACACCAAACACAGAAAATTGCTGATGTATTAACTAGGTTGAATTTGGTTGATGCAAACCCAGCAGGCACACCGATGGTGACAGGTTACCAGGTAGATAGTACTGCTGAAGCGTTTTCTGACACTACGCTGTACAGATGCATTCTAGGCAAGCTGAATTTCATTGCTAGATGTTCAAGACCTGACATAGCTGTAAGCTGTAACCTGCTTAGCAGACATGCCAACAATCCTACTGTTCAGGATTGGAAAGCTCTGAAACGCATAGCCTGCTATTTGAAAGGGACTTTGCACTACAGGCTGAGGTTCACCAGTCAGAAGACTGGAGGTCTTGAAATCTTTGCAGATGCTAGTTTTGGAAGTGACACCACAGATGGTACAAGCACTTCTGGAGTATGCTACATGTACAACCACTGTCTGTTTGACTGGCTGTGCAAGCAGCAGACAACAGTGAGCCTAAGTTCCTGTGAAGCAGAACTCAATGCTCTGTCATTTTCACTCATGGATTGTGAATGGTTGATGCAACTGTTTAAGGACATCAGAGTTTCTGTGAAATGTCCTATACAAGTGTATCAAGACAATAGATCCTGTTTGGTTTTGGTGAACTCAGAGTTGCAAGCAAAGAACCAAGTACCGTATTTTTCTCACCATAGGACACACCGGACAATAGGACGCACTTTGTTTTAGAGGGGGGAGAACAAGAAAAAAAAATTCTCCCCCTCTCTGCCCAGCGCCCCTTCAGTGAAGCGGCAGGAGGCGCTGCACAGAGAGGGGGAGAACTTTCCCCCTCTTGTTTTCCCGCTCTAAAACAAGGTGCCATTTAAGGTGCGTTCAGGCGGCTACCTTGGAAGCCTGGAGAGGGAGAGGGGTCGGTGTGCACTGACCCCTCTCGCTCTCCAGGCTTCAGGTTCCTTTTGACCTGCTCTTTGGGGCTGGTGCGGGGAAGCCCACCACCAGTCCCAAAGAGCAGGTCAGGGAGCAACGGAAAGGCGCAGGGAGAGGCTCCTGTCATAGCCGCGCGTCACCTCTCCAGCCGGGAGAGGGTCGCAGGGCTATGGCTTCTTTAGCCCTGCGAGTGCTCTCCCGGCTGCAGAGTTGACGCGCGGCTATAGAGGCTCCTGCCATAGCTGCGCGTCACCTCTCCAGCCGGGAGAGGGTCACGGGGGGCTGCTTTAGTCCCGCGCGTGCTCTCCCGGCTGGAGAGGTGACGCGTGGCTATAGAGGCTCCTGCCATAGCCGCGTGTCACCTCTCCAGCCGGGAGCGGGTCGCGGGGTGCTTCTTTAGCCCCGCCCGCGCGTGCTCTCCCGGCTGGAGAGGTGACACGGGGCTGTAGAGGTTCCTGCCATAGCCGCGCATCACCTCTCCAGCCGGGAGAGGGTCGCGGGGCTATGGCGTCTTCGCTCCATAGGACGCACACACATTTCCCCTTCATTTTTGAAGGGGAAAAAGTGCGTCCTATAGAGCAAAAAATATGGTACTTGCAGATTAAGCTACATCGTGCAAGAGAGTGTATTCAGAAAGGACTCCTTTAGGTGTCCTACATGCCAGGAAATGAAATTCCTGCTGATCTGTTGTCTAAGGTTGTTAACAGAGAACAACCTAAGGTTTATGTACAGAGGTTGCAGTTGGGTTGAACCACAGGTACTACAGGTTACACGGAAAGGGGGAGGGTGTTAGGATATTTCCGTTCCACCTTAAGAAGGGGACAGGCTGTTGTGAGTCACAGCCTATGTATTTCCTGCTCACAGGAAGTTTCTGTTTGTCTATTGCTTTCGTTCTCTCTATGTGCCCGAGACATCAACACAGGCAGTCATGTTTTCTTTGTTCTGACCAACACTGAATAAAGTTGTAAATAATGCTCTCCTGCGTGCATCTTTCGCTGTGCAAATTCTGCTGATAGAGCGTGCACCAGCTCTGGAATGTGGCAAGCTATTTCTGGAACTCGTGTCACTAATTGAATGATACTGCATGTCTACAGGAGATCGATGGATCGTCCGGAATCGACGTGGGGTCATCATGGCCTTTTTCTCCCTGGCAGTATCCCAACAATGTCTAGGTCTTATCTTACGTCCTGACGCATAGACCTAGTCCGGGAACAGTGCCAGAGTGTGTTCTTGGAGTTGGTGACCTCTTGCTCCAAGATAAGAGTAGGAACAGGAATACCCTTTTATGGTCAGAAGTACAGGAACGAATATCCTTTTATGGTTAAGAATACCGGAGCAGGAACACATGTGATGTCAACCTGCGTGTATAGGCTGATGTGGTTGGATTCCTGGGGAAGGAGGGAGAGGGTGCCTGGAGGATATATATACTGCATGAAATTTCTCATTTCTTTGGACTTGCTGTGGACTCACCACACAAGTGCCTTCTGCTATCTGGAGAGCAGAATAAACTCTTTCTTTGAACCAACCTTGGTGTCATTTGACTTCCTTCCTCCTGTCCGGGAGCAACGCAGAGCCCACCAATCAGTAAAGTCTAATAAGGCTACACCATTGCCTCCTTTGGCGCTCTGCGCATTGGCGAAGTGGTTTGTGAGGGCCAACAAGATTCCGCTGCTTGGGGAAGTTTGAGAGACCTGACCTTGTCCAGATCCAATTTAGTCCTGCATGTCCGATGTTCCAAAACTGATCAGCAGGGAAAGGGGGCCCTTATTCGGCTCCGAGCAACTAGTCACAATGGGCCATGCCCAGTAAAGAGTACTAGACATTTCATGTACGTGAGACCAACCGTCTCAGGCCCATTCCTCATACATTTGGATGGCTCCTACCTTGCACGGCATCAGTTCATGCGCGCTATGCGAAGGGCGATTGCTGCCTGTGGTTTACCCCCAGCTGAATTCGCGGCCAACTCCTTTCGGATTGGGGCCACCAGCACAGCAATGCATTTGGGACTCTCAGCTGAATGGATGAAGGACTTGGGGCGGTGGAAGTCACTGGGGTCCTCTAGCTTGGAGGCAAGAGGGAACTCTGTGGGCCGTCCAGCCCACCCTGAGCTCAGGTAGTACCAGAAGCCGATGCATTGGGTGCCCCCAAGCAGCGGGTATATCCCCATCCACAGTGCCGCTGCTTGACCTGACACCAGAGAGCCAGTGCTGGTGTCGGCAACCATGTAGTGCCATGGGGAAGGGAAGAGATGTGTTCCAGTTAGATCTTCTTCTGGATTGGAAACCCTGGGGGTCATCCAGTCCAACCTGCCGCAAGGCACCACTCACCCTCCGGTGTACCCAGGGTGTGGTCGTCAAGCAGACCTTGTTCCAAGGTGCCACCCCGCCACGCCCACCTGGTGGGGCCAGCTCCTAGGAAAGGACAAGGGCTGGTGGGATCTGGAGCCGTTCCTTGACTCCCAGCACCCACCTGCAGGGTAGATGACCCTGGGTGTGCCATCCAGCTCTACAATGCTATCATTCTGTGACGTTGTAAAGCAGGACATGCTCAAAGCAGAGGGTGCTGGATTTTAGTGCTGCACAGGCTGCTGCCCCTGGGTGGGCTCAGACCCAGCAGGGAATTTGGTTTCCGTGTAACATGGCCACCCCATTTCTGGCACGACAAGATACACGAGGAGAAAACACTTTCCTGTCTCCTGTGGCGGCCAGTTCGTCCCTCTCGCTCTCCAGGCTTCAGCGAAAGCCTGCATTCGCCCCAGAGGACGCACACGCATTTCCCCTTCATTTTTGAAAGGGAAAAAGTGCGTCCTATAGGGCCAAAAATACGGTAGTTTTCACTTAGTCTTGGGTTTCTGGTGAATGTGCTTCATTTGCGGCTGGCTTCATTTCTTTTCCATTGGTTTGGCTTGTTTTTTGGACTTTTGCTTTATTGCTTCCTTTGAGAAGTTTTCTTGTTTTTGCATTCTGGTGGTAATACTTTTGAATGCTTTGGGGGTTTCTGGTGAATCTGCTTTGCTTGGGGTTGGTTGGCTTCTTTGTCAGTTTCCATTGATGTTGCTTTTACATGTTTCTTCTGCTTCTTTTCAATAGGTTCTTGTGTTTTTAGTGGTTGACTTCATTGTTGGAATGGTCATTAGACATTTCTGGTGGTTTTGCTTCATTTCTGGTGGTTTTCCTTTCTTGGGGGGATTATCAGATCTCATAAAAATTAATATACTCAAAGGTGCAAACCCCCAAAAACCTAGAAATGAAGCAATCTGTTATGTACTAACCTTGGATCCTAGAAAAATAGGCAAGTAGGATCCTAGAATGCTAAGGCTATTCCCAAAGTGGTTGTCAATTGTACTGGTTGCTAATATATTAATACAGAATATCTTGCTTGGTTGACAAGGGCTACCTGACCCCATTGACCGCAATTCCTGCTGTGTTTCGTTGCTTATCCAGGCCGCCTCTGCCTGGAAATTCATTTAGCAGGTTAGACTGATAGTGATATAGCCCCAGTTACATAAATAATTATAAATAAGTAATCACATATATATATACATAAATAAATAAATAAATAAATAGAAAAACAAGTATAAATAAATAAATAATAAATAAATAAATAATAATAATAATAATAAAATAAATAAAATTAAATTAAAAAACAAGCAAACATATAAATAAACAAATAGGTAAACAATAAATAAATAAAATAGACACTCGATTTGCTTACTAACTTGACTTGACTTGCGCCCACCCCCCCGAGGCACTGCTTTCAGCTTGGTCATGGAGGGCAGCAGCAACCCCCAACAATCTCAGCGTGGCAATGCCCTAATGCCAACAGGCCCTTGTAACCCTCAGGCCTTGGCCCAGCTTTTTTCCGCGCTGCAATCATTCTACGCGCAGTGCAGGGCACCTATCACTCCCTCTCCGAACATTGTCGAGGTGTCACAAGATTGCATACCAGACACCCCCCCGCCCAGTCAGCAGGGTCAGGATGGTCCCTCCACTAGTGCAGCTAATGTGGTTGAGCAGGCCCCCAGCAGGCCACGGACGCGCCTACAAGCTGCTAGAACTCAAAAATCTAAGTCAGGTCCACTGAAAAGCAAGGCACCAGCTAAAAAACCTAGGGCGAGCGGACAAAAGGCCAGGCCGGCGGTGGCCTCTACATCAGCCCCGCGCCAGGAGGTGATTGATGTTCCCAGTGTTTTCCAGGATAACCCTAGGCAACCAAGCACATCGGAGGAGTCATCTTCTGAGGAGGAGCTGCCCCCTCAGCAGGTGGCTGCTGCCAGCGACCCGGCCCCCCGTGACGACGCTCCACGGGGCGGAAAGCGGAAGGCGAAGAAGAAACACCGGTCGAAGAAAAGCAAGAAGAGGGACACTTCGGACTCCGAGGAGGAAACAGGTACCTCTTCATCAGATGGGGATAGTGACGCCCCAATGGAGGCATATTGGGGGGAGGGGGAGGACACTGGAGCACCCCAGTGGGTGCATGAGCGGAGGGCAAACTCACACAGGAAGACATTTAACGGCACGCTTGATTGGAAGGATGGGGCTCTGGTTCCAGACGTTAAAGTCTCAACCAACGCTGCCACTGACTTTATTCTGGGGAACCACCTCTCTAAGAGGAAGAGGAATAAGATATCGAATGGCAATTATGTAGATATGTTTTCCTTGCTGCCCCCAGCTCAGGTCAAGGGAAAAGGGAAAAAAATTAAGTACTATGGGAAAAGGAGGTACAGGGTACCCCGGGTAGAGCGAACGTTCGAGAATTGGCTTAATGGCTATCAAGTGTTTATGGCTGTGGTGTCAAGTTGCTATCCCAAGAGGGGCGCGCACCTCGTGTCCTACCTGGCACACGTCAGGAGGGCACGGGAGATGGCAGGAGATGAAGCTGCTTTGGCGTATGATGAAGACTTTCGGAGGAATGCCTCGCTGCTGTCTTCAACGCGCTGGGACCAAAAGGACAACAATTGCTGGTTTGAACATGTGGGGCCCAATATTGAGAAGAAAGCCGCTCAACAGCCAAAATCTGGTAAGGTGGAGACCCAACGCCGTAGGCAGTGCTGGGACTTCAACAAGGGTACCTGTCAGCGCGTTACTTGAAAGTACTTGCACGAATGCGATAGGTGCCTAGGCAGCCACCCAGCAGTCAACTGCTTCAAAGGGAGGCAGCAGCCCTTTCGGGGAGGCAGGGGTCACCTCTCCCGGGGAAACAGGGGTGGCCCCGCCGGACCTGCAGCCCCCTCCCAAGGGCCAACTGGGGCTCGTTACTAACATCTCCCTAGGCCTTGCGTGCTCTCCGATAAAATTGGAGCCCTTGAGAGCATTGTTAAAGTTCTATCCAAATAGACGTGCAGCCCACCTACTGGATGAAGGGTTTTCTGAAGGTTTTAGAATTCCGGTTGCCTTCACACCCAATTCCAGTTGCCCCCCTAACCAGAAATCAGTATTAGAAAGGCCCGACATCGCGTTTAAAAAGATACAGAAGGAGATTACAGCCGGCAGGGTGGCCGGTCCATTCGCAACTCCGCCTATCGAAGGGCTTCATATCTCCCCCCTTGGTATTGTCCCAAAGAAGGCCCCCGGTGAATTTAGAATGATACACAACCTGTCCTATCCCAAAGGATCCTCGGTTAATGACGCCATTCCCCAAGAGATGTGCACGGTGAAGTATTCGTCTTTCGATCAAGCTGTGCGGTTGGTGCGGAGCTTTGGCAGGGGCGCCTTTTTGGCAAAATGCGACATCGAGTCAGCATTTCGCCTACTCCCGGTTCATCCGGAAGACTACCGCTGGTTGGGTTTCAAATTCCAGGGAGCTTACTTCATTGACAAAGCTATGCCCATGGGTTGTTCTGTTGCCTGTGCTGCGTTCGAGACCTTCAGCACATTCTTGGAATGGGCCCTAAAGTTTAGAACTGGCTCTCTGGGGGTGGGTCATTATCTCGATGATTTTATTTTGGTGGCAAGTGACGCTGGGGAGTGCAGGTCCCTCCTCCTGGCCTTCGAGTCCTTAGCTAGGGAACTGGGTGTCCCTCTGGCAAGCGAGAAGACCGAGGGCCCGGTCACTACCATGACCTACCTGGGCATTGAACTTGACACCGTTGCCGAAACCTCGCGATTACCGGCTAAAAAATTGGTTGCCTTAAGAGAGCTTATCGGCCAAATACTGCCCCTAAAGAAGGTCACCTTGAGGCAAATTCAATCCCTCCTGGGGCACCTCAACTTCGCCTGCCGTGTAATTTCCCCCGGTCGTCCGTTCTGTGGCCGCCTAGCAAAGCTGTCCACGGGCTTACGGTCACCCCATCATAGGGTACGCTTATCCAAGGCAGTAAAGGCGGACCTCCTTGTTTGGTTGCAATTCCTGGATGGTTTCAACGGCATATCGCTTTGGCAGGATAGTTTGGTGCTGCAGTCTGATTTCCAAGTACATTCGGATGCGGCCGGGTCCTTAGGTTTTGGGGTCTACTTCAGGGGCCAGTGGTGTGCCCAGCACTGGCCTCCCTCCTGGCAAGGTAAACCAATACTACGTGACTTGACATTCTTAGAATTCTTTCCCATCGTGGTTGCAATTCACTTATGGGAAGACCAGTTCAAGAACCATAGGGTCTGTTTCTGGACGGACAATCTAGCGGTCGTGTCAGTTTTGAATAAACAATCGTCACGCTCACCCAGAGTAGCGTCCCTTTTACGGTACTTTGTCCTCTCCTGCCTGCGGTTGAACCTTCACGCTTCAGCCCAGTTCGTCCCTGGTATTGATAATAACATCGCGGATGCTCTATCTCGTTTCCAGATGGAACGCTTTCGCTCATTGGCGCTGGATGCGTAGCAGCAGCCTCAACCATTCCCGGAGCACCTCTGGAATATTGGCAACAAGAAGCAATAAAGGAGTATTGTCTGCGCTAGCGCCTTCTACCCTGAGATCGTATAATAAGGCGTGGCTAGACTTCACATCCTTCCGCATCAAAAAGGGACGGTCCAAGCCAGGCAGGCCACCGTCCAAGTCTGAAGTCATAGAGTACTTGGTCCACCTTAGAGATCTTGGCCGGGCCCCCAAAACCCTCAATATTCATTCAGCAGCTATATCCTTCTTTTCTAAAACTTTATTTTCTGTGGATCCCTGTTCGCATTTCGTTGTGTGTAAGATGCTTGAGGGCTGGCGCAGGTCCAGGCCTCACGGCCGGGACAGGAGAAGGCCAATAACTTTAGATATACTCACCCAAATCCGTAGGAAGCTGAGGGCCCTGTGTTGGTCAAGATATGAAGCCAGATTATTTTCAGCAGCGTTTTCTTTCGCATTTTTTGGCGCCCTACGCATAGGCAAAGTGGTTTGTGAGGACCGCGCAGCGTCCAGGGGGCTACTACTTGAGGACGTAACTGTGGGCAGTGCGCATGTAATGTTAAGAATCCGTAGTTCAAAGACTGATCAGCTTGGCAAGGGAGCCTTGGTTCGCCTCCAGGCGACTCAAAAGGCGGGCCCTTGCCCTGTAAAGGATGCTAGAAAATACCTGTGTGTAAGACCAGAATCTAGTGGCCCCTTTTTCTTGCATTCCGACGGTTCCTCCCTCTCAAAGCAGCAGTTCACGAGGGTCATGCGCAAAGCAATTGCCGCCATCGGGCTTCCCCAAGAGGAGTACGCCGCGCACTCCTTTTGCATTGGGGCGGTGACCACCGCCACCCATATGGGCTTACCGGCTGAAAGAATTATGGACATGGGGCGCTGGAAATCCAACGCATTCCAGGGTTATATACGGTAGACCTTCTAAATTCCCCTCAGCTTTCCCCCCGGGCACTCCTCCTGATCCGGTTCTCCGATTCTCTCTTTTCAGGTACTGGTGTGGTTCGACTGTGGATCCTCGGCCACAGCATCGTTTATTGGGCAAAGCGGCGCGCTGAACGAAGGGGCTGGGTTAAAGAGCTTCAGCTACCCAGCAGGGTCAAATTATCTTGGATCACTAGGCGGGGTATGCGCTGGGAAGAGTTTTTCCCAGTGGTATCCAAAAGAATCGCTGCCGAGGGCCCTCCCGATGCCTTGGTCATCCAGCTGGGCGAGAACGACTTGGCATATAGGAAAGGGGTAAACTTGATGTGGAACATTATTAATGACTTGGAACTGTTGAGGGCATCCCATGAAAGCATTACAATCATTTGGTCATCTTTGCTGGAAAGGCGATGCTGGCGGGACACAGAGAAGCCTGTGGCGGTGAATAAGGCTAGAAGGATTGTGGAGCGCACGGTGGCGCGCAGAGTGGTTGCACTGGGAGGTCGGGTCATTCAGCACCCAGGTATACGGTTTGACAAGGAAATGCTTTATCGCTGGGATGGCGTGCATCTATCTGATGCGGGAAATGATATTTGGTTGGCGGATATTTTTCAAGGTGTGAGGGATTGGTTACAGGTCTAAGGGTATTGGCGGCGAGCCGGCTTGCGGCTCGGTGGCGGTAGGCATTGGCCGGGGTATTGCCATGCAGATGAGGTTGGGGGGGAGGAACGCCATCACCTCCCCCAATGCTTGAAGGGTAGTTCGTTAAAGGACTCCGAGGGGCGACGCCTCGTCCGAAACCTACGGAGGCTAGGGCCTAAAGCGCGCCCCCGAGCGGTAACCCCTCGGGGAGCGCCTAGGGATACGCATCTCGGGTGGCTCCCCCTGTTGGTGTTTAACCCTTCCCGGTTAGACCGGATAGTCGGTTAGGGGCCAATGCCTAAAGCCAATACCCTTCTTTCCTGTAATCAATAAAGTTGTGGCCATTTTCGCCCATTAACCTAAAACGCTGTGTCCGTTGTCTTTATTTATTCCACCTGTGGGGGGGGAGGGAATAGCCACGCAATGCCCCTTCCGATCGTCAGGAGGAGGGGGGGTTGCGGGATCGCGACACCACCCACACTCGCCCTCGCGAGGCTGGTGCCAGCCTCGCGGGAGGCCGCCGGGATTCCCCCAACTAACATCCCCTTGGCGCCAGCCAATCGGCTGGCGGCAGGGGCGGGCCTTAGAAAGGCCACTTAAGGTCGGGGCAGCCCTCGGCTCGCCCCTTTTCGCCCGGGAGACGACGCGGTTTCCCACCCACCCGCCCTTTAGGTTTGCCACCGATCTTGCTATGGGCTTCGGCTGGTCGCCGCAAGGGGCCTGGTAGGAGTTTTTCCATTTGGCTAATTGGCTGGTTTTGTGAGCCACTTGGTTTTTTCGCCTACCTCGTAGCAAATCGTCACAACTCCCTTGGTTTTGGCGGTAGGCATTGGCCGGGGTATTGTCATGCAGATGAGGTTGGGGGGGAGGAACGCCATCACCTCCCCCAATGCTTGAAGGGTAGTTCGTTAAAGGACTCCGAGGGGCGACGCCTCGTCCGAAACCTACGGAGGCTAGGGCCTAAAGCGCGCCCCCGAGCGGTAACCCCTCGGGGAGCGCCTAGGGATACGCATCTCGGGTGGCTCCCCCTGTTGGTGTTTAACCCTTCCCGGTTAGACCGGATAGTCGGTTAGGGGCCAATGCCTAAAGCCAATACCCTTCTTTCCTGTAATCAATAAAGTTGTGGCCAATTTCGCCCATTAAACCTAAATCGCTGTGTCCGTTGTCTTTATTTATTCCACCTGTGGGGGGGGAGGGAATAGCCACGCAACACTTTGAATTGTGCTCGGAAACGTACTGGGAACCAATGTAGGTCCTTCAGGACCGGCGTTATGTGGTCCCGGCAGCCACTCCCAGTCACCAGTCTAGCTGCCGCATTCTGGATTAGTTGTAGTTTCCGGGTCACCTTCAAAGGTAGCCCCACATAGAGCACATTGCAGTAGTCCAAGCAGGAGATAACCAGAGCATGCAGCACTCTGGTGAGACAGTCTACATCTTTGTCACTAGACAGCCCACGTTTTTTACAGTGGTACCTCGGGTTAAGAACTTAATTTGTTCTGGAGGTCTGTTCTTACCCTGAAACTGTTCTTAACCTGAGGTACCACGTTAGCTAATGGGGTCTCCTGCCGCCGCGCGATTTCTGTTCTCATCCTGTTGCTTAGAGAGGGCTAAGAAGCAATCAAGATTGCTTGTGGCAATTCACATTCACCGCTAATGTGGACTTTTGCCACTTTAATATGTGGAAACATTGAGCCTGTGCAGGTGGTGAATGTCCCCATATATGTGAAGAGGACAGTATTGAGGACAAACTTTGTTTTGGGACAACTTTCTAAGATCCTGTGTGATAGATAGTCTCTCGGAAAAGATTAAAGATAAGCAAAAACAGGAGTTGATTGGTAACTGAACTGGACAACAGGGTCGAAGCAACTGCTTATAGACATTTCTGAAGGCCTGGGCCACTCCCACTCCCCACGTGATTGGCTGTCTAAACTTCCAAGCTGTGAATCAGGACTCAGAGTTTAAGGGCCAATGGCCGAGCCCAAATCCAGAAATGTTCTGTGATTGGATATCATGTATCGAATCAGAACACAGGAGCTCAGAATCCTTAGTCCAGACTCGAGACCACTGAATACATAACAGGCCCCATGGCATTTTCAGGAGACTGGCTGACTATTGATGTGTAACCACAAAACTCAAGAACTGTCCCGCCTGCTAGAATTGAGCTGAGGGATCCCCTTGTACCCTTGGAGATCTTTCGAAAAGCAAAGACACGTAGGATTTTGCCTTGATAAGAAAAGAAACAAGAATCAGTGATGGGGGAAATTTTGTTCTGGGGCTCAGCCCCTGCACTTCCTCCTACTGCTAGCACTCAGTCGTGTGCTAAGTACAAAGATCATGCCCCTTTTGGACTTCCAAAGGATGGGGAAACCCTGCATTTAAAGACACAGGACAACAATGGGATGGGGCGGATTTCATGCGGACGCCAATATATTACAGTCAAACCTCAGCTCCCGAACGCCTGCGTTTTGGAACGTTTCGGCTCCCGAACGTTGAAAACCCGGCACATTTCAAAACGATTGTGAGGCAAAGTAAGAGTCCATCAGTTCCTGAGGTGAAATTTTGGGGTGGGGAACGTCTGACCTCTGAGCACATCTTGCCCCCTCCCCAAGTCTTCCCCATTTGGTCCATGAGGCCATTCTCACATGCAGGTAAGGGGTGAGGCTTGACTGATAGGACATGGCTTTCCAAAGCTGCTTTCTTTGCACAGCCCTCAAAGCATGGGACTAGTTGTCAGGATCCTCTGAAGAAATGCAGAAACCAGGGACCCATTGCTAAGCAGGATGGCTCCCCCTTCATATCAGCGCAGAACATCCCATTCAGTTGGGCTGAGCCATGGCACTCCTGGCAGAGAGCTCTTTGGTGAGCCAATACTCAGTACTAAGTAGAATTGCCCATCCCTTCAGATCCTTCTGAGCACTAAAAAAGGAGGGAGAGGTTTCTTCCCTTCCCTGTGAAGCCCAAGCTTGCTGAGCTCTCCAAGAGAGAGGTGGGGGCTCCCAAAGGCTTCCCCTCCTTCCTTTAAGCCTGATCTCACTGCAGTCCTAAAAGGGGGAGACTCTCCAAGACTGTAGTGATATTAGGCTCTTTCCCTCCTCCCTTTTAGGCCTGATGCCTCTTTGTTGGTAGTGAAAGGGGTTTTGACCCAAGATACAGATCCCAATAAGGATCTGGCACACGGAGTCCAAAAGTTTCCCACCTATTCAGCCTAGCTGGAGAGAGCCAACCTGAGGAAGCTGGCACAAGCTTCTATCTAGATGCTTCAAGAAATAGGGTGGGGGCCTGGCAGCGAAAGAGAAATTCTAACAAGGCTGATGCGCCTGATAGCTAACCTAAAAAAAGCATCTAATTACTAAATATATATTCTTTTTCATGGAGCACATAGTTAAACTATGGAACTTGTTCCCACAAGAGACAGTGAAGGCCTCGAAACATCGATGGCTTTAAAAGAGCATTAGACACGTCCTTGGAGGAGAGGGCTATCAATGGCTACTAGCATTGATGGCTATGCTCTGCCTTCACAGCTGGAGGCAGAAATGCTTCTGAATACCAGTTGCTGGAAACCACAGGAGGGGAGAGGAAATGAGCAATGGGGACACCTTCTGTATCTGCGCTTCCCCATGCAGGGAACTTTGACACACTCCAGCGCTGGTTTGCTCAAACAGCTTATGCTTTCCCCCTTTGTTTTGACTTCATGGATGCTCTTCCTGCTACTCGTCTCCTAATGCCAAGGTCTCCAAGCAAGGGTTTGATAAACCCAGATCAAGCCATGCTCTTCCCTCATCCATCCAGTTGGGCATTTCATTCCTGGCTCGAAGCACTTAACTGTTCCTCCAAGGAGCGCCTTTCAAGTAGGCTTTCAAGATGGGAGGAGTACAAGCATCAATGCTGCCTCAGGAAGAAGATCTGTATGGTAAATAGAAGCTTATGTATGGCTATTGATCTGGATCCTCTGTGTCAGCTGCAGGGAACCTTTGGCCCTCCAGATGTTGTTGGGTGACAACACCTGTTAGTCCCAGCAAGCATGGCCAGGGATTATGGGAGCTGTAGTTCCCCAGCATCTGGAGGGCCAAAGATCCCCTACACCTGCTGTATATATTAATACTACTTAGTAGTGCTGCGTATCTTAGGAAATCATTTTATGAGCCCGTCACTCAACCACCCAGTGGCGTAGCTAGCCGCTCAGGGGCCCAAGCCACCACGTCACTCCCAGGAGAGATGCGTGGCTCGGGCGCGCTTCTGGCCCCGCGGGAAGTGCTGCCCCCTGTGGTGTGGCACCCAGTGCCCCCCTCCCCCCCCAGCTACATCTCTGCACCCACCTCTTGGGATATCCTGGGAACAAGGCTTGAATGGTAAAAATTAACTGCGCTCAGTGTTATTTTTCTAGAAAAAGAGGTGCCAGAACTCACCACGAACGCTTCCCTTGTTCTTTTACAATGGCAATGGCACCAACCTGAGAGGCGCCAGAACTCAGTTCCAGTGAGTTCTGGCTGGGGGGAAAAGCTGCACTATATTTTTTTCCTCTAAGGCTGGAGCTTCAATATGTGGCATGTGGGTGGGTGGGTACATTTTCTCCCTCACCTCAAGCAGCCCTGTTTGTGTTCTTGTTATGCTACCATTATAGTTCCTGAAATGAGCTGGCAGTTGGCGTTCTGTTGAATGCATATTGCAGGCGGATGCAGTGAAATTTGCAGCCGGGGTTAAGGGATTCCTATCAAAGCCAGATGTTTGGTGCGAAGAGGGCTTCTCTAAGGAGGTACCGGCTCTTCCAGTGGGAAGTGCAAACCATGCCATACGCCTTGTGTACTGTACTCAAAATGGTCTTGCAAGATCAGATCAAAATCCTACCTGGTTCAGCATTCTCCCTCTCCTTCCTTCTGTCTGTGTCCTTTTAAGCAGAGCAACGTTGGTCTACTCCCTGCTGCTGTATTTCCCTTGGGGAGAAGCAGAAAAGGCTCCCTATCTCTATTCCCTATTGGTTCCCTGTATTCCAACCCTTTAAATCACATCATAGGTCATCCTTTGCTCCCCCTCCCTTTCCCCACTGTTTCAAGAATGACTTTTCCATTTTTGTTCCTAGATTATCCATGGGATAAATCCAATCAGAAATCAATACAAATAGACTTGGCAAAGTTTAAGGAACTGGATGCCTATGCACAGAAGGTATGCTGTCTCTTATTGTGATATATGCAGCAAGGAATTTGCTAGGATGCTGAGGTTTTTAAGGTGCATTTGGAATTTGAGAGTGCTTTCAAGTGCCCTCTCCTGATAGGAGGCAATTACTTCTGTTCAGATGGAAGGTCCGAACTGGGAACATCATGAGTCACAAGACCCTCCTCCTGATTTCCAGAAAACTAACACGGTGGAGCACCTAGAACCCTTAACAAACCACAGGATTCTCTTTCTCTCTGTGTGCGTGCGTGAATTAAATGCATGTATATACACCCATATTTAGTTATTTTGCAGCATTGCTTTGCTTTAAAAATTCAGGAGACAGCTCCAAAGTCAGTTCGGAGGAGAGCTAGCAATCATAGGCAATATGAAAGGGTTTGAACGACTCCTCTCTCTTTCACAATTCACTTTCGATCGTATTTATACTACAGACTGAAATTGATTTGGTAGTTATTTCCTCTCCTCAGGGAACTCCGAGTACTGTACTTCTGTGAACAAGGCTAGCAGTCATTAACAGAAAATTCTCAGTGCCCTTGCCAAACCACAACTCCCAGGAATCTCTGGGGGGCCTCGCCAGAATTAAACTGGCATAAAATTAATATACTGGTGCAGTAATCAGCCCTGGGTTTCCCCCAGTGCTGTCAAGTGACAACAGTAGGGCCGGCTCAGGATCCAGGGTTGCCTTGGTCCCTCCCTGCCCCCATAATGCCCCCCCAGTTGTACTTCCACCCACCCAAAGGTGCAATGGGCAGTGGCGAAGCTCTGGCGTGGCTGGCGTGTGTCCTGGGGGCGTGGCACATCGCCTGTGGGAGCGTGACATGCACCCTGAGGGCGTGGCGTGCGGCACGGTCGGGGGGCGCGGGTGCAGCCGCGGGTGCAGCCGCAATGGTACCCCCTCCCCGATGGTGCCGGGGGCAGTGCGCTCCCCCCCCCGTTCCTCTGCCAGTAGCAATGGGGGAACTCTGCACTTGTGGGGAGACAGTAGCAAAGAGGATTTGGGTTTCAGCTGAAGATTGTAGAAATAACATGCCTGTGAACCCTGGAAAAAGGAAAGGTTAATCATGCGTCTCCCTTCAGAACAACTTCCCCCCCAAGGGTACATTTTTGACAAGTATAATAAATTCTTTGATCAATCAAGTAAAACACATACACTTAATCGACTAACTGTGCAATCGCAGTGAATTCAGCAAGGGACACTCTTGTAAGTGCACGCAGGATTGCACCCTAAAATTTCTTTAAACAAGTGGACTTAGGTAGAAGAAAGGAACTGGTACCCCCTCGTCCATATTAACTGCTTCCAAGTCTATTTACCTTCTGTGAAACAGGTGAATGTCAGGAATAGCGTGAAAAACCTGGTGAGTGTCTTGCTCCAAAAAGCCCACAGTGACCTGGAGAAAGTGTGAGCCATTTGGATGTGGATCTGCCACCATATAGGTAGGTGGGGGTACCACCTTTCTGCATACTTGAGTCCCCTTGCCTCTGACAACTTCCGGTATTAAAAGATCAGCCTTTGTCACTGCCCTGCGCCCATGAATCCAGCTCTGTAGCAGAGTTCTTTAGCAGACACCCAGTCCAGTGATTGCCAGCCAAGGAAGATGGATACGTAAGGTCATATCAAAGCAAGTTATATTCAGAGTAGACCGGCTGAAATCAAAGGATGTAAGTAACTCATGGACATTAAATTTAGTGGGTCTACTCCGAGCATGGCTTCTTTGCAGCTGTCTCGGGCATTTTCACCATTTCATAGCCAGTCACGTCAGCTCCATTTGCACAAAGGATTCTGGATTGTAACCTGTGTGGATCAGTGATTTGGTGTTTGGCTCACACAGAACTTGACTGGGATCTCTGTTCAGCCATGAATCTCAGAAGGGATCAGGAGGTGCTCACTGATAACAGAAATCACTGGGTTAAAGCTCACTGAAAGTGCCGCGGTAGCATTATTATCAATTTACGATGGGGTTGAAGGTTTGCAGGCTATGAAGGACTCGCTCACAAATTTATTGAAAGCTGCACGAATTATGATAGCTAGCAAGTGGAAGGGCAAGCAGAATATAAAATGGAAAAATGGTATGAAGAGGTGTGGGAGATATAGCTATTAATGATAAATGAACATGTGCCATTAAGGTAAGACGGGGAATATGCAGGAGGAATGATTTTGAGGAGATATGGAGGGTGTCTGTAGAATTTGTACTGTTACAACGGAAAGGGGTCAAACCATCGCTAGAGGTGTTGAAATTTTGGGAGGTTGGATAGTTACAATGGAATGGTCTCGCTGGTGGGGTGCACATTTTTATTCTTATTTATTTATTCTTATTACCTTGTCAAAATAAAGTAAAGGTCGCAGCACGGGAGGAGAGGAGGTGTCTCCCGACTCCTAACCCTTGCACCAGTGTGCATTTTTATTTGGCAACAAGACCCTGGGTCTACACAAAGCAGATTTACGAGTGCTTCCAGACTTTCTCTTTCGAGGTGCGATTCAAACACATATGGGCAAATTCATGTTGTGCAATCAAAAGTTCATTTGGAGCTCTTGCAAGACAAGCCACCCCACCCCCCAATCAGATTTTGGCAACCAGGAAAGATATCGAGAAACACGATGGAAAGTGTTGCAAAGTGTTGCCACCCCACAAGCAAATCAGAATGGGTGCTCATTGTCTTTATTTCTACAGAATATGATGTGGAAGGCTGCTATAACCTGGACAAGGTGTCATTTAAACCAGCTGATGTCCTTCAGTCAGGAAAGGCTATTTGCGGTGGATATGCTCGACTCTTTCAAGAAATGTGCAGGTAACTTCTGTTGGCTCCAGCCATCGTGGCAAGTGGTTGTTACTTGGCTGTAGCGATAGGAGATCTGGAGAGCCACAGGTTCCCCACCCCTTACCCTAGGCAGCTATCTCCATGCTTAGGCGTGATCAACTCGCACGTGACAGCCCTCGGAAATAAGTAAATCAATAGATTCTAAGCAGAAAATGGCGGGAGAGAGCTGGAGAGTCCTCATGGCTCATGAGGAGACCCTCCCCAGAACCCAAAGAGGACTTCAGTGGGAGCGGAGGAAGCCCCAAAGAGAACGGAGGCACAGTGGGGCTTTGTTTAGGCTGCTCAGCCTCCCCACCTAGTAGCTGACACACGTCACAGCATGGCAGCTGCTGTTGCTTTTCCACAGGTCCTCCAGCCAGCTCCAGAGCTTCACCTCTAGTTGAAAAGAGTGTTGTGGGGAGAGAGAGCTGGAGAGCAGGAAAAAATGAGCTTTTTTTAGTGTGTGCTCCCTACTTACACAGGGACACGGGTGGCGCTGTGGTCTAAACCACTGAGCCTCTTGGGCTTGCCGATCAGAAGGTCGGCGGTTCAAATCCCCATGACGGGGTGAGCTCCCGTTGCTCGGTCCCAGCTCCTGCCAACCTAGCAGTTCGAAAACATGCCAAAAAGTGCAAGTAGATAAATAGGTACCGCTCGGGCGGGAAGGTAAACGGCGTTTCCGCACGCTGCTCTGGTTTCGGTGTTCTGTTGCGTCAGGCTGGCCACATGACCCGGAAAAACTGTCTGCGGACAAACGCCGGCTCCCTCGGCCTGTAAAGTGAGATGAGTGCCGCAACCCCAGAGTTTTCTGTGACTGGACTTAACTTTCAGGGGTCCTTTACCTTTACCCTACTTACACAATTTTTGCTTATGTGCATGGGGTTCCGGAACATGACCCACCATGTAAGTGGAGGAATGCCCACACTGTGAATGATCCTGAAGCAAACTTGCATATATAGGGCTGCATTGAATTGAGTAGGTCCACTGGAATCCATAGACTTAAAAATTACTTGAATTTAATGGGTCTCTTCCCTGTGTGACTTAGTTCCTCATCCATACTTAGCTTTGCTCTGTGCTTTATAGGCACAGTTCCTGGCTTTCCAGGTCCGTGTCCAAATGTTGTTGTTGTTGTTTCATCCCAGGAAAACTTGTGTTTTCCTGCCAAATTGGAGCAAATGAGAATCTGTGGAGAACCTGATTGCTGTTTTCTCTGATCCAGCAAAATGAAGGACGGCCAATCCAGCCTATCAAAGCGGTGAAAGCAACCACTTGTCCTCTTGGTAGCAACACTGTTCCTGAATACCTTCCTTCCCCTCTCAGTATTGCAGGGATACAGTGCCAGTATTTGATAGGCAGCTGCAGCGTAAAGGGGAAGAGCGACCATGCCTGGAATGCTGTCCGCATTGATGGAAGGTGGCATCTCTTAGACTGCACCTGGGGAAGTGGCTCTGTGAATACTGCTTTTAGCAAGTTCACTTTCAGGTACGCTGTTAGGCAGACCAGGCAGAGCGTGGGACACACTGAGGGGATAGCAGAAGAAGAAGAGTTTGGATTTGATATCCCGCTTTCTCACTACCCTAAGGAGTCTCAAAGCGGCCAACAATCTCCTTTCCCTTCCTCCCCCACAACAAACACTCTGTGAGGTGAGTGGGGCTGAGAGACTTCAGAGAAGTGTGACTAGCCCAAGGTCACCCAGCAGCTGCAGGTGGAGGAGCATGGAAGCGAACCCGGTTCCCCAGATTACAAGTCCACCGCTCTTAACCACTACACCACACTGGCTCTCACAGTTAACTTCATTTGCTTTCAGGTGGTTTTGTTTTGCTTGAACCACTTGTCAGAGTTTGCAATTTGATGGTCGCAGGGCTGATTAATGTAAGCAAGTGCAATAAGAATGCTGCAGCTAGGTTGGTGACTGGGAGCGGCCGCCAAGACCATATAACACCGGCCCTGAAAGACCTACATTGGCTCCCAGTACATTTCCAAGCACAATTCAAAGTGTTGGTGCTGACCTCTAAAGCCCTAAATGGCCTCGGCCCAGTATACCTGAAGGAGTGTCTCCACCCCCATCCTTCAGCCTGAGGTCCAGCTCTGAGGGCCTTCTGGCAGTTCCCTCACTGTGAGAAGTGAGGTTACAGGGAACCAGGCCTTCTCAGTAGTGGCGCCCGCCCTGTGGAACGCCCTCCCATCAGATGTCAAGGAAATACAATAACTATCTGACTTTTAGAAGACATCTGAAGGCAGCCCTGTTTAGGGAAGTTTTTCATGTTTGAAGTGTTATTCCGTGCAGAGTGGCTGTGGAGGCCCGGCCAGATGGGCGGGGGTATAAGTAATATTTCATCATTATTATTATTATTATTATTATTATTATTATTATTATTATTATTATTATTATTATTATGCCATGGGCATGGAGTGTCCTGATGGCAGGGATAGATACCATCTATTCATCCTCTTTGAACAGTTCTGGAGTGTTGTGCTTATTCTGGGCTACATGTGTAAAATCTGGGGATTCTGGAGGCTGGATTGTTGCAACACAGCAGCTTCCTCAACCAGATGCCCTCCAGCTGCTCTGGATCACCACTCTGTTTGCCTGTCTGGCCCTGGTGCTGATTTAGGCATTATTATGAAATACTAGACTATTGCGCCTTCTCCTTTTGCAGGTACGATGAGTTTTACTTCCTTACTCGCCCCGCTCTGTTTATTAAGAAGCACTTCCCTGAGGACCCCAAGTGGCAGCTTCTGAAACAGACGGTGACACTGGAGCATCGGCATGATCTGACTTAAATGCAGAAGGACTGACCGTCGCAGTCATAAGAACATCAACCACTGAAAATGGGTAAAGTCAATTAGAAGCATCTGTCTTGTTCCCTTTGATATCACAGTTACATCCACAATCAGCCTCATGTACAAGCTGTTACTGCAGTGTATATAACAGGGATGGAGAACCAGAGGCCCTTTCAGAGGTCCTGCACTACAACTTATCCAGAATGCGGCAGCTAGACTGGTGACTGGGAGCGGCCGCCCAGACCACAGAACTTGAAAGACCTACATTGGCTCCCAGTCCATTTCCGAGCACAATTCAAAGTGTTGGTGCTGACCTTGAAAGCCACCTAAACGGCCTCGGTCCAGTAGACCTGAAGGAGAGTCTCCACCCCCATCGTTCTGCCCGGACACCGAGGTCCAGCGCCGAGGACCTTTTGGCGGTTCCCTCACTGCGAGATGCCAAGTTACAGGGAACCAGGCAGAGGGCCTTCTCGGTAGTGGCTCCCGTCCTGTGGAATGCCTTCCCATCAGATGTCAAAGGAATAAACAACTATCTGATGTTTAGGGAAGTTTTTTAATGACTGATGTTTTAATGTATTTTTAAGCTCCTGTTGGAAGCCGTCCAGAGTGGCTGGGGAGACCTGGTTGGGCGGTCGGTCGGGGTATAAGTAATAAATTATGATGATGATGATGATGATGATGATGATGTCCCATCATCCCTGACTATCATGTGGTTGATGGGACATAAGAATTCAGCAACATCTGGAGGAAATCAGATTGGCGAAGGCTGGTTTAGCACACCACCCCAGACTCTCAGCTGTGGTTAACGTTATAAAGTTATAGAGTTATTATAGAGTTGGAAGGGACCACAAGTGTCATTTTGCCTGACCCCCAGCAATGCAGGATTATTATTTTTGCCCCGTGTGAGGCTCCAACCCACGACCCTGAGATTAAGAGTTTAAACAAGCTAGCTGGATGAGCCGTGGTTTAAAGATGGCTTATCAAACCAATCAACCAGGGTTAACAATAAGCATAGTTCATCAGATTTGGGTGAGGCAACAAGCTGTGGTTAAGCCTAACGAGGATGTAGTTTCCAAACTCTTCACCGCTTGTGTAGAGGGAGGAGGGGGGGAATGTGTGAGCCCAAGGCTTGCTTTGGCTCATTCCCAGCATACTAAACCATGGTTTCACTTGACATCTGAACTGGGTCTGGAAGTATTCCATGCTCTACCTTAGATACCTTTGTTTGCCCCTATTGCTGATTTAGATAGTGTTGCTAAATACTGCACTATTGACCTCTCTTTTTCAGGTACCATGTGATTTACTTCCTCAACCACCCTGTTCTGATTATTAGCACTTCCCAGATGATCCCAAATGGCAGCTTCTGAAGCAGACTTCTGCACCTGCTGCAGCTTGAATGGAACCCGCCTACTGTGTAATTTGATATCCTTCAAGGACAGTCACTTGTCTCGGGTATCACTGCTAAACTGACCACGGTTTTGATGCACAGGGTTTTTAGCTTGACACAAAGTTTTTAAAAATGGAAAACATATATAATATATATAACATGATACTTGTTTCAATGAGCTAAAATCGATTGCAGTAGCTATTTACAAATTTACAGTATAACAAAGAAATCGGGGAGGTGTTCCAGGATTTCTTTTTAAAGGCCGTATCAAAAAATGAGTAAAGTGGGAAACCCTAGATTGATTTTGAAAAGCAGATAATGAAAGGGTACAATTAATGTTTAGGCATAAACTTGTTCATATAAAAATGTGTTGGATCCCGCCCCCCATCCTTTACAGTACAGCAACACAAATCATTAGCATTTTATCCACCATATTCTTGAGACACCCTAATGTGGTCCTATCCATTCACTTAAAGTAGCAGCAGATGTTTTTTATATATAGCAAACAGTAAATAAAAAGAGTACAATCCATAAATTGGTGCAAGCTTTTGGGGCTTGCCTTTGATTTCCCAGTGTGTTTGTAAATGCAATAAAGTTTCACTGTTCTTCGCCAAATGTGTCCTTGTGGTTTGTTCCTCTTGCTTGATTCAGTTGTTTAATATGTGGCAATCTAATAAATTTACAGTCGTATCTTGGCTCCCGAACGCCTTGCAAGTCGAACGTTTTGGCTCCCAAAAGCTGCAAGCCCGGAAGTGAGTGTTCCGGTTTGCGAACGTTATTTGGAACCCGAACGTCCAACGCGGCCTACGAGGCTTCCGATTGGAAGCCACGCCTTGGTTCCCAAACATTTTGGAAGACGAACGGACTTCCAGAACAGATTCCGTTCGACTTCCGAGGTACGACTGTACCTACAGCATAATCACATCTTACGCGCAGAGGCATATCTAGGGGTTCTCTATGTAGAGGTGAAGGGGGTAAGGTCCTGAAAACTGCTGCTACTTAGGGGTCTAAAACAGATACATTTTTACTTAGCTTTAACACACTTACAACTGTTATTTTCTAGTGCAGAGCAACAGGGACAGAAGGAACCATGAGAGAAGCGATGACTGGCTTCACGGTTTTTCCCACATAATGGTTTTTTACACGGCACGCGCACACATTGTGATTAATATTATGGCACTGTTACCACGCTGTGGACTTCAAACTTATTTCCTCACCCCAAATGTATTGATACATTGCCCAGCCTTAAAGTATGTGTGTGTGCTCTATGCAAAAATCACCATGCGGGAAAAACTGTGAAGCCAGCTAGTGCCTCAAAATTTAGCTGGTGCTCTATCACGATTTTGAAAACCAGGTAACATCTAGTCCTCCTCTCAACCCTTGTTATTCTTCGAAAAGAATTTGTCTAAGTTTGCTTAAGTAAGTGGCTTAAAAGTGTGGGTTTGGATTAAGAAAAGAGGAGAAATGATTCCCTACAACAGGTAACTTATCAGTTTTCGTGAAAGGTGTCAACTTTGAGAGAAAGCAGTATTATTTGTGATGGCTAAAAGGTAAAGGGACCCCTGACCGTTAGGTCCAGTCGCGGACAACTCTGTGGTTGTGCACTCATCACGCTCTATAGGCCGAGGGAGCCGGCATTTGTCCGCAGACAGTTTTTCCGGGTCATGTGGCCAGCATGACTAAGCCGCTTCTGGCGAACCAGAGCAGCGCACGGAAATGCCGTTTACCTTCCCGCCGGAGCGGTACCTATTTATCTACTTGCACTTTGACGTGCTTTCGAACTGCTAGCTTGGCAGGAGCCGGGACCGAGCACTATAGCCCTAAACTATAGCGTGTTTAGCTTACATGTAAATACGGCACTAGGGGCTGCCTGCCCTGCTCACTCTGCTAAGCCTAGACTAACCGATCCAATAGGAATCCAACCCCTGCGACAATCCAGTATTGTGTCCTACATTTCTAAGCAGTGAAAAGTTCTGGAGCAGCAATGCAGGGAGAAAGGGTACCAGGGGTAGGGGGGCTTGTAAACTGGCCACATATGGTTGATCTGTCTGGACTGAGATCAAGTCATACTCAAGCCACAAAGCTCTGTTTTGACGCTTCGTTCTTTGCTTGAATTCCCCAGAATATTTTGTTGGAAGCCTCCCAGAGTGGCTGGGGAAACCCAGCCAGATGGACGGGGTATAAGTAATAAATGATGATGATGATGATGATGATGATGATGATGATGAAAATAGTATAGGAATTAATACCAAAAAATACTACACCCCATTCCCTGCAAAAAGAAGGACGCCCTAAAAACAAACTGAGCACACCTCTTATATCAATCGGCAATGGGAACAGGAGATGGACCTTTCCATTAATTATATGTGGGCAGATCCACATAAAACATAGACTATGAACTGCCGAAATCTACCTGGCATGTAACGCCTTAAGAGAAAACATAATGAAAATGACCTACAGGTGGTACATGACCCCAGTCAAGCTTGCAAAAATTTACCATTCGCCCAATAATAAATGTTGGAAATGTAATGAGACTGAAGGTACTTTTTATCACCTTTGGTGGACCTGCCCGAAGATCAAAGCCTTTTGGGAAATGATCTATAATGAAATCAAGAAAGTCCTTAAGTGGACTTTTTCTAAAAAACCTGAGGCTTTCCTCTTGGGCATGGTCGGCCAATTGGTGCCAAGGAAGGATAGGACGTTTTTTATGTACGCTACTACAGCAGCGAGAATTCTTCTGGCAAAGTATTGGAAGACACAAGAACTACCCACTCTGGAAGAATGGCAGACGAAGGTGATCGACTACATGGGTCTGGCAGAGATGACCGGCAGAATCCGTGACCAGGGGAAAGAGACAGTGGAAGAAGATTGGAAGAAATTTAAAACATATCTTAAAAACTGTTGTAAAATTGAGGAGTGTTAAGATGTTAAGGAACAAAGAAATAGAGAATTGCAGCTGAAACCAATAAGTTAAAGAAAAAAAATCTAATGAAAGTGATTGGTTTAAATTAGATTTAAGAAGTTGCTGAAGAAATGTGAAACAAGGATGCAGAAAAGGGAAGGTATGGGGAAGTCCGGGAAGCAAGGTGTATGAAAATAAGGCTAAGAAATTATACGTGTTTATTTGTTTGTATGTTATTGTTATTGTCTTATTTATAGTTTGTTTTTATTATGTGTTTGGAAAATTAATAAAAATTTATTTCTTTAAAAAAAAGAAGAAATCTACCTGGCAGGGGAGGAAATGTGCAATTGGGACTCCAGGGAACTTTGACACACTGCTGTGCTGTTTTGTCCAAACTTGTTCTGCTTTCACTTTTGTTTGGGCGCCGTAAGTGCTGTTCCTGTTTCTCTTATCATAATGCCAAGGTCTCCATCAAAAGCAGAAATTGCGTGCACGAAAGTTGAAGCAACTTCTACGGAACAGAAACACAACGTGGCATTGTCTCATCGGTCTTGATCCATCAAGGGTGCTCTATTGTGTGCACGAAACATACCAGAGCTGCTGGGTGCGATGGCTATCAGGGCTTCAAGTAAAAGTAGTGATTATTTATTTCACCACTGAGGGAGGGTGGCACTCTGCGCATGCTCAGGCACTCACTCGTTTATGATGGCTTGAACATGAGAGGTAAGCGGAACAGCCGTGCACAAAGGCAGCATACCTCTAACGTAAGAACATAAAAAGAGCCTGCTGGATCAGGCCAATGGCCCAACTATTCAAGCATCCTGTTCTCACAGAAGCTGAGCAGATGTGTGTGGAAAACCCATAAAAATAAAATACCAGGGACGGGCAATCTGTGGCCATACAGATGGTCTCTGCCAGCATGGCTAATGGTCAGGGATGGTGGGCATTGCAGTATATGTTTTAATGTACATATTGTCTCATCCCAAGGATAACCATTTTGTAGCCTTTCAAGAGGAAAGGAGAACAAGGATCAACTCTGTCCCAGAAACAATCTGATGGGATGCCCATGTGTTGAAGGCATGCTGTCTCTTATTGTGATATATACAGTGTGGAATTATAGTCCTGTAAGGAATCTGCTAGAATGCTGAGGGTTTTTTCCCATGTGGATTTGGAATTTGATAGTACAGTGGTACATTGGTTCTCGAATGTAATCCGTTCCGGAAGTCCATTCGACTTCCGAAACGTTCTAAAACCAAGGTGCGGCTTCCAATTGGCGCCGGCGCCCTGGAAACAATAGCCGACAGCCACATCGGGCATTCGGCTTTCGAAAAAAGTTTGCAAACCAAAGCATTTAACTTCTGGGTTTGCGGCGTTCGGGTTCCGATTTGTTCGTCAACTGAGCCATTTGAGACCCAAGGTTCCACTGTGCCTTCAAGTGTCCTCTCCGGATAGGAGGCAACTTCTTCTGTTCACATTGAAGGTCCCAATGGGGAACAATGTGGGTCACACAAGACCATGCTCCTGTCTTGCACATGCTCTAACACAATAGGGCACCTGTTTACAGGTGTACACCTGTGTACCCAAGAAAAAGGAAAGCTTAAGCATCTTTCAGAATACTTTTTACCCAGGGGCAAGTTTTTGCCAAATTTAAGAAATTAAGTGGTCAATCAGCTAAAACACATACATTTAATTGACCAGCTGTGCAACCCTGAGCAGTTTTACTCACTGAGTAGCCCCACTGAGTTCAGCAAGATCACTCTTGTAAGTGCCTGTAAAATGCACCCCACATTTTCTTTAAACAATGTCAGGCTTAGAGAGAAAAAGGGAACTGGGTACTCCTTATTCGTCTCAACTGCTCCTGAATCTATTTCCCTTTTTGGCCTGGTGCCTAAAGGTGTATGATGAAGGTGCCAGGCAAGCATTCCACAAACAGGGAGCCACTGCAGATAAGGCCCGTTCTTGTGTTGCAGTGGCGTAGCGTGGGGGGTGCAAGGGGTGCAAGCCGCACCGGGCGCAACATCTGGGGGGGGGGCGCTCGCTGCCTCCGGAGTCGCCGAAGAGCCTTGGGCGCAGGCTGTAGCAGAGCCGCATGTCTCGCGGCGCCCGGCTGAAGGCGCCCGGCAGGCAGCGGCTCTCAGCGCTCACCGCGGAGGACGCGCCAGGCAACCCCTCCTCACAGCCCCGCCTCCGCCGCTGCTGCTGCTGCTGCTGGGCCGTTGCATTTTCCTCGCCTCTCTGCCCCCCTCCTCCTCCGGGCAAGCGGCGTCGTTTGGGCAGCAGCGCCAGCGGCAACTCGCAGGTTAGGGGGGGCGCAAATTACGTGCCTTGCCCCGGGTTAGGGGGCGCAAATTACTTGTGTTGCCCCGGGTGCTGACAACTCACGCTACGCCGCTGTTGTGTTGCCACCCTTTGGCCCTCTCGTGGGGGAGGCACACAAAGAAGGGCCTCTGATGTTTATTTCAGGGTCCGGGTAGGTTCTCATGGAGCGAGATCCTTCATGTCTTTGCTTTAGGAAAGAGGTACAAGGAGACCCCCTCAGCTCAGTTCTAGCAACTGGAACAATAATTCTTGATTATTGTGGTTATAGGTTAAAAAAAGGCCACTGTCCTGAAAATGCAGTGGGGCCTATTGTAGCTTTGCAAATCAGCCCACAAGTGAGGTGGGGGGAACTTTGATCTTTCAGATTTCAGAGGCGCTCTGCGCAAGGTCAAAATCCAGCAGCTCCCTGCCTCACCACCTGCTCTGCTCAATTCCCTACATCATAGTTGCGACACCCTGCAGTGCCCCCCCTTGGCTTGATGCCCAGTTTGGCAGAACTGGCTGCACTGCCCTAGATCTGCCTCTGCCACAAGTTACTAGTCCTCAACATTTCACTTGCTCACACTGACTTCCTTTAGGTACCCATGTCCATGTTTTCTTTCTATCTATCTATCTATCTATCTATCTATCTATCTATCTATCTATCTATCTATCTATCTAATTTATTACGGTTGGAGACCAACTCATAAAACGCACTTGGGGGTACAGTCACAGAAGAAAAACAGAGAATTAAAAATGTACAACAATAAATTTAAAAACAATGTACAACAATAAACTATCGCAGGGAGTTGACCCAGAGTCACCCATGGAACCGAGTTTGGGGATTTTCATAACAAACTCGTTTGAGTTGGGAGATGGTCTGTGCCTACAGATCTGTACACAGAATCTGGCGACCATCCAGGTCGTCTTCTGATCTTTGCCTAACAGGAAAAGGTCAAGTTTTTGCTTTTCCGGGAGGTTGGCGAGCCTCACCAGCAGGGGATCAATGGTCTTACTACGTGCCTCTTCATAAAAGAGACATCTAAAGAACAAGTGCTCTGGGCTTCCTATCTCTCCCAATGGGCAGGCGCAAAGACTCTGAGCATATGGGACTTCTTAAAGGCTCCTTCCAGGACCTGCGAGGGCAGAGCCGAGCTTCTGGCGAGTGTAAAGGCTCTTCTTGCATTTTTAGATACGAGAAAGAAGAGATATGCTGCCGGTGCAGCTATATATCTCTCGATTTCTCAAATTTTATAGTCGGGGCACCTTGCGCAGTCCTGTTGTCTCTCGGTGTCTAAGATTCTTTGCCTGACCGTGGCTTTTGCCTGGCCCAACCCCAGGCTCAGAAGGGCTTGAGGGGCAAAACCCAGTTTCTGAAGGGTGTTCAGGTCTGCAGTCTGCCAGCCTGACTGGAATTGATCGCAGAGGATCAATGGGGCTATCCCTCGGGGGAGCAGATTCAATGTCAGCCATTTGTAGATTGATGTTAGGCAGATATAAGCCTCCACTCTCATCATCCCCGTTTCGAGTCTAACCCATGCGTTTGAAACACATCTGGGGACTTGTAGGAGAGCTCTAAGAAGTTTGGATTGCACTCTCTCAAGTGGGGAGAAAGCAGAGGAAGGCGGGCCCAGAAAGGATCCATAAAGGAGCTGTGCCAAAGTTTTGGCCTTGTATAATTTTAGAGCCGCGGGGATGACGGAGCCCCCTTGTGCTCTGAAAAATTTAAGGATACAGTTTGCGGTTTTTCCTGCTGAGTTCCCGATGGAGTTTATGTGAAGTTTGTTGGTTCCTGAGGCCTGTACCACCATTCCTAGATACTTATAATTTGTGACTTGTTCTAATTTATGGCCTTAGAGTTCCCAGCTTCTAAGCTTTGGTTTTGCCCCAAAAGCAAGTATCTTGGTCTTTTGATAGTTGATTTTGAGACATTCAGTTTCACAGTATGCTGCGAGCTTCCTTAGCGCTCTTTTGAGTCCAATGGGGGTTCTAGATAGAATTACTGCCTCATTGGCATATAGCAGGACCGAAATATGCTGATTTGCGAGCTTCGGAGGGTGGAGTTCTGAGTCATTGGGTGCAGATACTAAATTATTTAAATAGAAATTGAATAGTAGAGGGGCCAATAGGCACCCTTGCCTGACTCCTTTGAAGGTTTTAATGGGGTCTGTTAGGTGTCCTAGGCGGCTACACCTGACTCTAAGAGCCGTGTTTGTGTGGAGTGCCTGAATTAAGAGCAGAAGCTTTCTATCTATATTGGTACCCTGTAGTCTGTCCCAGAGTCTGGTTCTGGAGACTATCTGTCTATCTATCTATCTATCTATCTATCTATCTATCTATCTATCTATCTATCTATCTATCTATTCAATGTTTAGGGGTACTCTCATTTTCTTACTCATATTTAAACACGGCCCCTCAATGAGGCCAAACCAGCTTTTAAATCCATTGTATTTTCAGACATAGTCAGGTTTATTAAGGTGAATGAATAGGGCCTGCCAAAAGGGCCCGAGAGCATAAACTCACCACTGCCCTTACCTGCTTTTCTTGCCATTCCCATCCATCCCTCACCGTTCATTTGTATAAAACTGGAGAGAAACACTCTGGAGAATTCACTGAACTGTTATTCTGTGACCTGAAAAGTTCCCTCCAGGGGCTGTGCCTGGAATGAGCTTCTGCTTCCTAACTATCCTAGGATTCCGGTCTGCCAGGCTTACCAGTTCCTGGTAAATAGACACTCCATGGACCAGTCAGTTGCTTCATTTCACAAACCCTGCTTTTGTAAGAGGCCCAAACAAATCAAGATGCTCTGGTTACCTTTTCGGCATAGATGCTCAGCAGGGACATCCAGGTAATGATTCTTCTCCCTTGGAGAAGACTTCTCAGTGCACCTAGGAGAAACAGGTAAGTTGTTTCATTTCCTTGCTGGAGAAAGGCTGAACTTTATCTCTCTCACACAATGCAAATGCAAGCAATCATATCATTTATAGAGGTTGCTTAGGGAAAGAAATTTATACAGCCAAGGTGTGTCACCATCACAACGGCATAGCAGTGTGAATTTGGAGAGTAACGGGGAACTCTGCATTTGTGTAATCAAGGAATAAAGTCCCAAAGGGGAGGAGTGAGGGATTAAGGTGGCTTGAACTCCGTCAGGAGGAAAGATCACCCAGATGTGGCCTGCGTATTGTCCTACCCAGTGCTTTTTTTCCTGAGGGGACGCGAGGGGCATACGCATACCCCTAAACATCTTGTGAATCTACGTTTGGCCTCATTGCGGGGCAGTATTTCAATATGCCTAGGAAAATGAGAGTACCCCTAAACATTTTTTTTTTTAAAGGACTGGCTTTTTAAAAAAGCACTTTCTTTCTGTATTGTCGCCCCATAATTTTTCACTGCTTAGAACAGGGGTTCCCAGAGTGGGCACAGGCTGTGGGATTAACCAGAGGGTGCTAGGAGGCAAGAGGGGCATTGGGGGTATAACTATCAGAATTTGAAAAACTGGTATCACTCGATCAAGCTCATCGATTTTACTGATTTAATTGAACTAAATAGTTTTAACTGGATTTGGAATAAATGTGCAATTGATCGTTGCTGTTTTGAATTTTATTGCGTTATTATCTTCCTTAGTTGGTCATGCAAACCACTATTCTGGATACCGTTGTACCTCTGCTCCCGAATGCCTTGGGAGTTGTAATGGTTCTAGGGGTTGCTCGTGCGTAAGCTTGTCCCAACACCTGGCTGGGTTGCCTGAGTGAACCTTTCCTGTCCGAGCAGCCACTCACCCGTGGCTGTCTCAATCGCTGGCAGAATCTGTCAGTGGGCGTTTCTTAAACTTCTTCCAGCAAAGAAGCTCTTTGACGCCCAATCTCCTCCTACTCTCCCTGCGCGGAAGCCTTCTGCGCAAGGAGGGCGTAGGCAGCGGAGGACTCTTCCTCTCCCCGCTGGTCCCCGGCAAGGAGTCATGGGACCGCCTCGCCGATTCCCCCATCTGCCCCCCTTCTCCACTGGAGCTACGCTGATTCCCTTCCCCAGAAGATGGGCTGCCTCTCCCACTCCCGGGACGCTCTCTGGGATCCCTTTGGAGCTTGCTCTTTCCCTCGGACCCTGATGGCAGTTCCCTGACATCCACCTCCTCCTCAGGACCCCTCCCACCCCGGGCGCGATTTTCCGGCACAACCTCCTCCCTCTCCTCGGCCGACGATGCGGGGAATTCCCTGAAAGAGCTGGCATCATCTTCTGAGGATTCAAAACCAGCCTCCCATCCGCTCGGATCTCTTCCCGCTGGTTGAACCTCCCAGTCTGATTCTTCTCCCTTGGACACCTCCTCTCCCTCCTCTTCGGAGGCAGGAAAACCCACAAAATCCCCTTCGTCATCCATGGGTCCAAATTCCTCCTCCCAGAATCTCACTAATGGTTTGGGCTTATCCGGGAACAAACTGTGGAATTCTTCCACCAGATACCCGTCAGTGATTGATTCAGCAGGGACCCAAGTGTTTTCCGACCTAGGTTCCCCCTCCCAGGCTACCGAGTACTCTACCTGGCGACCTCGCCACCTTGAATCGAGTATTTCCGTGGCTTCGTTACAGTGTTCCCTCTCCTCTACCCGCGGGTGGGTGGTAACCCCTCCCTCCCGTCCCGGGAATTCCCGCCCCTTCCTGTAAGGTGAAAGTAGGGACCTATGGAACACCGGATGTATCTTCATGCTGTCAGGCAACTTGAGTTTAAATGCCACTGGGTTCACCTGCTGTATTACCTCAAAAGGCCCCAGCCGCCTCGGCTGCATCTTCTTGCACCCTCCCTTTAGGGGCAACCCTTGGTATGACAACCACACCCGGTCTCCCACCCGTATGGCCTCCCCCTCCTGATGGTGCCTGTCCGCCTGCCTCTTGTAAACTTCCTTGGCCCGCTCCAAGTTCAGCCTTAGTTGCTGGTGGTGTAAGGCCTCCATTTCCTCCACAAATTGCTCAGCCGCAGGTACACTCCATCCTTCCTCCCCCGGGAATGCCCTGGGGTGACACCATGAAAGGGCTCATTCCCGTGGACACGTGTTCAGCGTTATTGTACGCAAATTCAGCCAAAGCTAATTTCACTACCCAATCGTTCAGTCTCTCACTGACATAGCAGCGTAGGTATTGCTGGAGTATGCCGTTCGCTCTTTCGGCTTGTCCGTTGGTTTCTGGGTGCCTCGCCGTCGAGAAGCTCACCTCAACCTGTAGCAAGCTCATGAGTTTCCGCAAGAACCGGGAAGTAAATTGTTTCCCGTGATCCGAGATTACCCTCAAGGGAGCCCCATGCAGTCTGAAAATGTGATCCACAAACAGCCTGGCGGTCTCCTCTGCCGTTGCTGCATGTGAGCAAGCTACGAAATGGCACATTTTAGTCAGTAGATCGACTACTACCATGACCGCTGTCTTTCCCCTTGACTTGGGCAGATCTGTCATAAAATCAATGGACACCACCTCCCAGGGCCTTCCCGGTGTGGGTAAGGGTTGCAGTAACCCCGCGGGGGTGGCCCTTTCCCCCTTAGCCCTCTGGCATCGGTCGCACCCTCGTACATATTCTCGTACGTCTTCCCTCACCTTTGGCCACCAGAACTGCCTGGTGACAAGTAGCATGGTCTTGTGCTGTCCAAAGTGCCCAGCTGTTGGGTTGTCATGGAGTTGCTTGAGTACCTTCCCCCTCAAAGTCTCCCCCGGTACATACAGCGCCCCCTTATAGTACAGTAGCCCTTCCTTTTCCTCAAACCCTCCATGGACTTCCTTTCCGTCCCTGAGCTCCCTAATTTTTGTCTGAGCAAACTCATCGTCTCTGGTGAGCCCTGCCAGTTCTCGTTTGCCAACCAACGCCCCCCCCCTACACCCACCGGTCCTCGGGTAATACGTGCCTGGTCTCTGGTGGCCCCTCTCCTTCCATGTACTCCGGTTTCCGGGAGAGAGTGTCTGCCCTTACGTTTTCCTCTCCCGGCATGTATCGGATCTCGAAGGAAAACTTGGCGAACTCCTGGGACCACCTGATCTGTCTCTGATTGAGCACTCGCGCGGTCCACCAGTATTCCAAGTTCTTGTGGTCAGTTCGGACCTGGAACTTGTGCCGCGCCCCTATCAACAGATGTTTCCATTGCCGAAATGCCGCATAGATCGCAAGCAGTTCTCAGTCATACACTGTGTAGTTTTGCTCTGACTTGCTCAGCTTCCTAGAGAAAAAGGCACACGGCCTCCAGTTCTGCTTGGCCCCGGGCTGCAAAAGGACCGCTCCAATGGCGTGGTCGGACACATCCGTCTCCAGTCTCATGGGCTTCTCCGGATCCACGTGCAGGAGCTGCTCTTCCGAGGCGAACGCCCTCTTCAGTTTTTCAAAGGATTGCTGCGCACCCTCTGTCCACGCGAACTTCTTTTTGCTACTAAGACAATCCGTTATGGGCGCCGTCAAGTGAGCGAAGTTCTTTATGAACTTCCTGTAGAAGTTGCTGAAGCCTAGGAACCTTTGCACGTCCTTTCTGTTTTGGGGGGCTTTCCATTCCAGCACTGCCTTCACCTTGCCCGGATCCATGGCTAGTCCTTTGTCTGACAGCCTGTACCCCAGGAACTCGACCTCCCGGGCGTGGAATTGGCATTTTTCCAGCTTGACCCACAACTGATGCTTCTTCAATCTCTGTAGCACCTCCCTGATGTCTCTGACGTGTTGCTTTTCATTGTCCGAATAGATTAAGACGTCGTCCAAAAAGGCTATGCAATTCTTGTACAGCAGGGGCCCCAACACATGATGCATGAAGGCTTGAAAGCAGGCAGAGCCCGATTGTAATCCAAATGGCATGACTAAGTACTCAAAAGCCCCCAGGGGGGTGAACATGGTCGTTTTCCATTCGTCCCCCTCCCTTATCCTAATCAGATTGTAGGCTCCCCTGAGGTCCAGCTTGATAAAAATCTTCCCCTGCCTCACACGTGTCAAAATATCGTCAATCCTGGGCATTGGGAAAGTCACGGGTTCTGATACCAGGTTTAGGGCCCGGTAATCCACAACTAATCTGTGCTGATTAGTCTCCTTTTTGTCCACAAAGAACACTGGATTGCCCCCCATCGCCTTAGATTCCCTTATGAAACCTCTCTTCAGGTTCTTGTCAATAAACTGCCGCAGCTCCTGCATCTCCCGGTCGGACATGGCATACAGCTTACCCACTGGTAACTGAGCCCCTGGAAGCAGGTTGATTTGGCAGTCAAAGGGCCTGTGGGGGGGCAGCTTATCTGCCTCCCTCTCGCTGAAGACCTCCTTCAAATCAGCATATTGTGGTGGCACCTCCCCTTTTTGCCCCAGGGCCAACCCAGCCACCCTGGCCACAGTCATTCTTGGTTCCTTCCCTCCCAGACACTGCTCTAAGCAGTAAGCTGACCCAAAGGTGACCAACCGCTGATGCCATGACACCACTGGGTCATGCATTGCCAGCCAGCTCATTCCCAGTATTATTGGGGGTCCTGCCAGCGTGGCCACGTGAAAGGCAATGGTTTCCGTGTGCCTGGAGACCCTCATTCTCATTGGCGGTGTCTGGTGTGTCACTTCCCCTCCCAGGAGTTCCCTGCCATCGATGGTGGTCACCTGCAAGGGAAAATCTAGTGGCAACAGGTGGAGTTGGTGCTCCAGAGCAAAGTCTCTGCTGAAGAAATCACACGAGCTGCCAGAATCTAGCAGTCCCTTCACTTTGACGGGGTGCCCGTTTGGGAGTTCTAGCACCACCTCTATGGCTATAGCTGCCTTGGGGGGGGGTCAGGCTGGGGCACTTCTATTGGTTGCTGGCCTGGCTGCTGCCCCTGCTGGTTGGCAGCCAGGCGTTGTCGTTTCCCTGCACCTGCCCCTCCTCCCCCTTCTCGTCGTGGTCTGCAGCCCCCATCATGCCTTGCCAGGCCTTTCATTGAGGGCAGACCTTTGCAAAATGTCCCAGTCGCAGACAGAGGAAACACTTCTTGGTAGTTTTCCACTCCTTCCCCTCCCTTTTCCGCCCTTCACCAGCGTTTGAAACTTCACACACGCGCGCTCCCTCAATTTCCATCAGCTCCGCCGCCTGGGAAGGCTCCCTCGGCATCTCTGGAATGCGGTTGTCATGGAAACATTCCGCCCTTATCTCCCGCTTCTTTTGAGCCCGCGCTTCCTGGCGTACACCGATTGCAAGCACAGTCTTTGTGAGTTCATCCATCGACCACGGGCGGGGCACTCGGGACAACTCGTCTTTCACTTTGGGGGACAAACCCGCTTCAAACAACATTTGCATTGGTTCAGAGTCCAGATCCCACCCGAGCTTGTGGACTAACATCGCGAAACGCGACCAGTAGTTTCTGACGGACAGGCTTCCCTGCTTGCACCCCATCAGCTCCCGTCTCGTCACGCTTTGGTCCACCTCGCCGGAGAACATCGCGTCCATCCCTTGGTAGAATTTCTTAAGATCTTTCAATGCATCATTCTGCGTCGCCATTAGGGGCCTGATCCATTCACGCGCCCCATCCTGCAGATGTCCCACAATGTAAGCCACCCTCTCCCCGCCAACATCAAAGTCATTTTTCTGCAATTCCAAAGCGTACTGAATTTCCGTTCGGAAGGCATTGTAGTCTTGGGGCTTTCCACCAAACTTGTGTACCAGCCCCTGAACCTTCCTTCCTATCGGGGTGGCTCTGACCTGTGCATCCTGAACCCGTCTCTCCTCCAGCCGCGCCGTCAGGGTAGCTACATGCGCCTCCAGGTCTCGGTTCCTCTCGGCCAGACCTCGCACCAGGGCTTCTTGCTCTGTCCCTCTGGCCGGCTCTGTTTGGCTCATCTTGCTGCCTCTCCGGGGCTGCACACAAGCAACATCAGGGACTGACGGATTGCTGTAATGGTTCTAGGGGTTGCTCGTGCGTAAGCTTGTCCCAACACCTGGCTGGGTTGCCTGAGTGAACCTTTCCTGTCCGAGCAGCCACTCACCCGTGGCTGTCTCAATCGCTGGCAGAATCTGTCAGTGGGCGTTTCTTAAACTTCTTCCAGCAAAGAAGCTCTTTGACACCCAGTCTCCTCCTACTCTCCCTGCGCGGAAGCCTTCTGCGCAAGGAGGGCGTAGGCAGCGGAGGACTCTTCCTCTCCCCGCTGGTCCCCGGCAAGGAGTCATGGGACCGCCTCGCCGATTCCCCCATCTGCCCCCCTTCTCCACTGGAGCTACGCTGATTCCCTTCCCCAGAAGATGGGCTGCCTCTCCCACTCCCGGGACGCTCTCTGGGATCCCTTTGGAGCTTGCTCTCTCCCTCGGAAACTGATGGCAGTTCCCTGACAGGAGTCAAACGTTCTTTTGGAAGCCGAACGTCCAGTGGGGCTTCCACGGCTTCTGATTGGCTGCAGGAGCTTCCTGAGGTCAATCAGAAGCCGCACTGTAGCACCCTGCTTGTGGTTAACGCTTAGCTGGAATGAAATATTCAACGCAGCAATAGAGAATTTAAAATAATTATTTATTTGTCAGACAAATAAATGAGAGGCACAGTGGTATATGGTTACCAAGCTCTGGCCTGGCCTCCTGCCATTATGGCCAGCCCTTATATTCCCTTAATCCAGCCCCCTTTGCTCCTCCTGTGGCTGCCTCTGTCCAATCAGCCTGGTTGGATTTCCTATTGGCTGATTGCTATATCCAATCCTAAAAGATACACCCATATCCTCCTGTCCTTATATGGAACACAAAGAGCTATATATTGTTACATCTATAAATGACAAATAAGTAGTAATATATCTTACATGTGTCTCAACAAGGAATCTTAATTACCAGCTCACCTCTTGCCCTCCTTGCCCTATTGCCTTCTAAAACAAATGGTTAATCTTAAATTTTTATCTTAAACATATGTCAAGGATCTTGAGTTTCACATCAACATTGAAAGATCTCCTTCATTTGAAGGTTTCTAAACAAATGTCTGACAGCCATATATCAGGACAGCTTGGATGGCGTCTTCCTGTCTGGCTGGAGGGCTAGGCTGGTGTCTGACTTAATTCCAGGATAAATACAACTCTTCTAGCATTTGTTAAATCCTTTGCATAATTATATTTAAGCCAATATATTTAATACACAACACAAGTAGCCTCTTAAAAGGAATAAGGCCTTTGTAAAAAAGGAACTCAGTTTAAAACAGTTTCAGAAGAAACCTCTTTAGTTTACATCTCCCCCCCCCTTCTCCAGCCAGTTGCTTTGTTTCCATTAGCTCTTCCCAACATTTATTGCCCTTAAACTCTCTCTCTTTAAGAAAGAAACAGCTTTAAAAGACTTCCCAAAATTTCTGCCAGCTAGATGCTTCTCCATTTGGCCTTTAACCTTGGAAAGAAGATCTGGCTCATTTTACTGGGAGGCACATTGGCATTATTTTACTATTTACTCATTCCTAATTATATTTATCTCTGCCTTTGTTATCTTCTGTAACATGTAGGGTCAGTGTCCTTACTCAGTCTGTAATTTCAGCTTTTACGACTTTGAGAATTGTTTTCTGCTATCAATCAAAAGGGGCCCCTTGTCTAAGAGGAAAACACTGTCAGTGTTTTCTTAAGCAGCTAGCCTTCTTGCCTGGCATGAAACTTTTGAAAATCTAAGCCCTCTTTAATATACAAGTCCTGATCAAACATTAATAAAATGCAGGCTTATGCCTGATGCCTCAGCACTTTGGTTTCCAAACGTTTCAGAAGTCAAATGGACTTCTGGAACGGACTCCGTTCGACTTCCAAGGTACGACTGTACAGTGGAACCTCGGTTGTCGAACATAATCCGTTCCGGAAGACCGTTCGACTTCCGAAACATTTGACAACCAAGGATCAATTGCCGATCGGCAAATTCTTTTTTAAAAATGGAGTTCCGTTCGACTTCCGAGGTGCATTCAAAAATGGAAGCATTCGCTTCCGGGTTGTCGGCGTTCAGGTTCTGAATTGTTCGGCTTCCGAAGTATTCAACAACCAAGGTTCCCCTGTAATGCTTTTTATAGAGTGGGACTGTAGGAGGCACTGGGGATGAGTCTATGGAACCAAGCGGGCAGCAGCCCCAGAAAGTTTGGGAACCACTGGCTTAGAAGTCCAGAGTATGGTACAGGCAATCCTCGTTTTGCGTAAGGGTTTAGTTCCGGACCTCTGTGCAGCTTGGCGGACCGCATGTTCACTCCTTTTTTCACTCCTTTTTGTGACGTCTATATGACGTTTTAGGGCTATTTCTGGGTTTGGAGCCCTGCATGTGAGCAATATGGGGAACACAATCAGATGAGCTTACGAAAATAAACTCATGAGAGTTTAGCATATTATGCTTGTCACAAATACACACACACACACACACACACACACACACACTCAACAAATGAAAAGAAAAAGCCATATGTTTTAACTTTATTCTCTTCTTTGGAGTTCTTAGTGTTAAGAAACATGATGAGATGCTACTTGAAATGTGTTTTACATGCAGTATTTCTTTTGATCAACATAACACCACAATGTGCAACTTACCTAGCATAAAAGTGTTGTCATGTGTGTCATTTAAACCTCTTTTTAGGACTGCCATAATCACTTCCCTGACTTTACCTTACTAGATTGCCAAAAACACAAGTTGGCCCTCGTGCTTCTGCTTTATTTGGGTTCCCAACTTACTATAACTATGTTTAAAAAATACAATATGCATTTAAACATGACATTCTTGCTTTTGTCTTGAGAAACTTTATTTGAAAAGCTATCAGTCACGATTACAATTGGATGGTATAGCAATAACTGCAGAAATCAGTTTCTTGCACAACAGCAATTATTATTTGCTAAAGTAATAGTTCTGCTGCTCTGGTTCGCCAGAAGCGGCTTAGTCATGCTGGCCACATGACCTGGAAGCTGTACGCTGCCTCCCTCGGCCAATAAAGCGAGATGAGCGTCGCAACCCCAGAGTCGGCCACGACTGGACCTAAAGGTCAGGGGTCCCTTTACCTTTACCTTTACCTTTTTCTCTCTAAGCCTGACACTTGTTTAAAGAAAATGTGGGGTGCATTTTTACAGGCACTTACAAGAGGGTCAATCTTGCTGAACTCAGTGGGGCTACTCAGTGAGTAAAACTGCTCAGGGTTGCACAGCTGGTCAATTAAATGTATGTGTTTCGGAAGTCGAATGGACTTCCGGAACGGATTACATTCGAGAACCAATGTACCACTGTACTATCAAATTCCAAATCCACATGAAAAAAAACCCTCAGCATTCTAGCAGATTCCTTACAGGACTATAATTCCACACTGTATATATCACAATAAGAGACAGCATGCCTTCAACACATGGGCATCCCATCAGATTGTTTCTGGGACAGAGTTGATCCTTGTTCTCCTTTCCTCTTGAAAGGCTACAAAATGGTTATAGAATCATAGAATCATAGAATCATAGAATCATAGAGTTGGAAGAGACCACAAGGGCCATCGAGTCCAACCCCCTGCCAAGCAGGAAACACCATCAGAGCACTCCTGACATATGGTTGTCAAGCCTCTGCTTAAAGACCTCCAAAGAAGGAGACTCCACCACACTCCTTGGCAGCAAATTCCACTGCCGAACAGCTCTTACTGTCAGGAAGTTCTTCCTAATGTTTAGGTGGAATCTTCTTTCTTGTAGTTTGGATCCATTGCTCCGTGTCCGCTTCTCTGGAGCAGCAGAAAACAACCTTTCTCCCTCCTCTATGTGACATCCTTTTATATATTTGAACATGGCTATCATATCACCCCTTAACCTCCTCTTCTCCAGGCTAAACATGCCCAGCTCCCTTAACCGTTCCTCATAAGGCATCGTTTCCAGGCCTTTGACCATTTTGGTTGCCCTCCTCTGGACACGTTCCAGTTTGTCAGTGTCCTTCTTGAATTGTGGTGCCCAGAACTGGACACAGTACTCCAGGTGAGGTCTGACCAGAGCAGAATACAGTGGCACTATTACTTCCCTTGATCTTATCCTTGGGATGAGACAATATGTACATTAAAACATATACTGCAATGCCCACCATCCCTGACCATTAGCCATGCTGGCAGAGACCATCTGTATGGCCACAGATTGCCCTTCCCTGATATTTTATTTTTATGGGTTTTCCACACACATCTGCTCAGCTTCTGTGAGAACAGGATGCTTGAATAGTTGGGCCATTGGCCTGATCCAGCAGGCTCTTTTTATGTTCTTACGTTAGAGGTATGCTGCCTTTGTGCACGGCTGTTCCGCTTACCTCTCATGTTCAAGCCATCATAAACGAGTGAGTGCCTGAGCATGCGCAGAGTGCCACCCTCCCTCAGTGGTGAAATAAATAATCACTACTTTTACTTGAAGCCCTGATAGCCATCGCACCCAGCAGCTCTGGTATGTTTCGTGCACACAATAGAGCACCCTTGATGGATCAAGACCGATGAGACAATGCCACGTTGTGTTTCTGTTCCGTAGAAGTTGCTTCAACTTTCGTGCACGCAATTTCTGCTTTTGATGGAGACCTTGGCATTATGATAAGAGAAACAGGAACAGCACTTACGGCACCCAAACAAAAGTGAAAGCAGAACAAGTTTGGACAAAACAGCACAGCAGTGTGTCAAAGTTCCCTGGAGTCCCAATTGCACATTTCCTCCCCTGCCAGGTAGATTTCGGCAGTTCATAGTCTATGTTTTATGTGGATCTGCCCACATATAATTAATGGAAAGGTCCATCTCCTGTTCTCATTGCCGATTGATATAAGAGGTGTGCTCAGTTTGTTTTTAGGGCGTCCTTCTTTTTGCAGGGAATGGGGTGTAGTATTTTTTGGTATTAATTCCTATACTATTTTCATCATCATCATCATCATTTATTACTTATACCCCGTCCATCTGGCTGGGTTTCCCCAGCCACTCTGGGAGGCTTCCAACAAAATATTCTGGGGAATTCAAGCAAAGAACGAAGCGTCAAAACAGAGCTTTGTGGCTTGAGTATGACTTGATCTCAGTCCAGACAGATCAACCATATGTGGCCAGTTTACAAGCCCCCCTACCCCTGGTACCCTTTCTCCCTGTATTGCTGCTCCAGAACTTTTCACTGCTTAGAAATGTAGGACACAATATTGGATTGTCGCAGGGGTTGGATTCCTATTGGATCGGTTAGTCTAGGCTTAGCAGAGTGAGCAGGGCAGGCAGCCCCTAGTGCCGTATTTACATGTATGCTAAACACGCTATAGTTTAGGGCCCCACTCTCTTGCCCCCCCCCCAAATTTAAAGGAAATAAAACCTGGATGTACATTTCCAAAATATAAGGTAGAAAAAATAAAGATAAAACCTACAGACAGCAACAGTGTTTTGTGTTGTGTAGGGACGCGGGTGGTGCTGTGGTCTAAACCACTGAGCCTCTTGGGCTTGCTGATCAGAAGGTCGGCGGTTCGAATCCCCGCGACGGGGTGAGCTCCCGTTGCTCAGTCCCGGCTCCTGCCAACCTAGCAGCTCGAAAGCACGTCAAAGTGCAAGTAGATAAATAGGTACCGCTCCGGCGGGAAGGTAAACGGCATTTCCGTGCGCTGCTCTGGTTCGCCAGAAGCGGCTTAGTCATGCTGGCCACATGACCCGGAAAAACTGTCTGCGGACAAATGCCGGCTCCCTCGGCCTATAGAGCGAGATGAGCGCGCAACCGCAGAGTCGTCCGCGACTGGACCTAACGGTCAGGGGTCCCTTTACCCTTTAGCCATCACAAATAATACTGCTTTCTCTCAAAGTTGACACCTTTCACGAAAACTGATAAGTTACCTGTTGTAGGGAATCATTTCTCCTCTTTTCTTAATTTCTCTTTTTCTTAGTCTCTTTTCCACTTACTTATGCAAACTTAGACAAATTCTTTTTGAAGCATAACAAGGGTTGAGTGGAGGGCTAGATGTTACCTGCTTTTCAAAATTGTGATAGAGCACCAGCTAAATTTTGAGGCACTAGCTGGCTTCACAGTTTTTCCCGCATGGTGATTTTTGCATAGAGCACACACACATACTTTAAGGCTGGGCAATGTATCAATACATTTGGGGTGAGGAAATAAGTTTGAAGTCCACAGCGTGGTAACAGTGCCATAATATTAATCACAATGTGTGCGCGTGCCGTGTAAAAAACCATTATGTGGGAAAAACCGTGAAGCCAGTCATCGCTTCTCTCATGGTTCCTTCTGTCCCTGTTGCTCTGCACTAGAAAATAACAGTTGTAAGTGTGTTAAAGCTAAGTAAAAATGTATCTGTTTTAGACCCCTAAGTAGCAGCAGTTTTCAGGACCTTACCCCCTTCACCTCTACATAGAGAACCCCTAGATATGCCTCTGCGCGTAAGATGTGATTATGCTGTAGGTACAGTCGTATCTCGGAAGTCGAACGGAATCCGTTCTGGAAGTCCGTTCGTCTTCCAAAATGTTTGGGAACCAAGGCGTGGCTTCCAATCGGAAGCCTCGTAGGCCGCGTTGGACGTTCGGGTTCCAAATAACGTTCGCAAACCGGAACACTCACTTTCGGGCTTGCAGCTTTTGGGAACCAAAACGTTCGACTTGCAAGGCGTTCGGGATCCAAGATACGACTGTAAATTTATTAGATTGCCACATATTAAACAACTGAATCAAGCAAGAGGAACAAACCACAAGGACACATTTGGCGAAGAACAGTGAAACTTTATTGCATTTACAAACACACTGGGAAATCAAAGGCAAGCCCCAAAAGCTTGCACCAATTTATGGATTGTACTCTTTTTATTTACTGTTTGCTATATATAAAAAACATCTGCTGCTACTTTAAGTGAATGGATAGGACCACATTAGGGTGTCTCAAGAATATGGTGGATAAAATGCTAATGATTTGTGTTGCTGTACTGTAAAGGATGGGGGGCGGGATCCAACACATTTTTATATGAACAAGTTTATGCCTAAACATTAATTGTACCCTTTCATTATCTGCTTTTCAAAATCAATCTAGGGTTTCCCACTTTACTCATTTTTTGATACGGCCTTTAAAAAGAAATCCTGGAACACCTCCCCGATTTCTTTGTTATACTGTAAATTTGTAAATAGCTACTGCAATCGATTTTAGCTCATTGAAACAAGTATCATGTTATATATATTATATATGTTTTCCATTTTTAAAAACTTTGTGTCAAGCTAAAAACCCTGTGCATCAAAACCGTGGTCAGTTTAGCAGTGATGCCCGAGACAAGTGACTGTCCTTGAAGGATATCAAATTACACGGTAGGCGGGTTCCATTCAAGCTGCTGCAGGTGCAGAAGTCTGCTTCAGAAGCTGCCATTTGGGATCATCTGGGAAGTGCTAATAATCAGAACAGGGTGGTTGAGGAAGTAAATCACATGGTACCTGAAAAAGAGAGGTCAATAGTGCAGTATTTAGCAACACTATCTAAATCAGCAATAGGGGCAAACAAAGGTATCTAAGGTAGAGCATGGAATACTTCCAGACCCAGTTCAGATGTCAAGTGAAACCATGGTTTAGTATGCTGGGAATGAGCCAAAGCAAGCCTTGGGCTCACACATTCCCCCCCTCCTCCCTCTACACAAGCGGTGAAGAGTTTGGAAACTACATCCTCGTTAGGCTTAACCACAGCTTGTTGCCTCACCCAAACCTGATGAACTATGCTTATTGTTAACCCTGGTTGATTGGTTTGATAAGCCATCTTTAAACCACGGCTCATCCAGCTAGCTTGTTTAAACTCTTAATCTCAGGGTCGTGGGTTGGAGCCTCACACGGGGCAAAAATAATAATCCTGCATTGCTGGGGGTCAGGCAAAATGACACTTGTGGTCCCTTCCAACTCTATAATAACTCTATAACTTTATAACGTTAACCACAGCTGAGAGTCTGGGGTGGTGTGCTAAACCAGCCTTCGCCAATCTGATTTCCTCCAGATGTTGCTGAATTCTTATGTCCCATCAACCACATGATAGTCAGGGATGATGGGACATCATCATCATCATCATCATCATCATAATTTATTACTTATACCCCGACCGACCGCCCAACCAGGTCTCCCCAGCCACTCTGGACGGCTTCCAACAGGAGCTTAAAAATACATTAAAACATCAGTCATTAAAAAACTTCCCTAAACATCAGATAGTTGTTTATTCCTTTGACATCTGATGGGAGGGCGTTCCACAGGACGGGAGCCACTACCGAGAAGGCCCTCTGCCTGGTTCCCTGTAACTTGGCATCTCGCAGTGAGGGAACCGCCAAAAGGCCCTCGGCGCTGGACCTCGGTGTCCGGGCAGAACGATGGGGGTGGAGACTCTCCTTCAGGTCTACTGGACCGAGGCCGTTTAGGCGGCTTTCAAGGTCAGCACCAACACTTTGAATTGTGCTCGGAAATGGACTGGGAGCCAATGTAGGTCTTTCAAGTTCTGTGGTCTGGGCGGCCGCTCCCAGTCACCAGTCTAGCTGCCGCATTCTGGATAAGTTGTAGTGCAGGACCTCTGAAAGGGCCTCTGGTTCTCCATCCCTGTTATATACACTGCAGTAACAGCTTGTACATGAGGCTGATTGTGGATGTAACTGTGATATCAAAGGGAACAAGACAGATGCTTCTAATTGACTTTACCCATTTTCAGTGGTTGATGTTCTTATGACTGCGACGGTCAGTCCTTCTGCATTTAAGTCAGATCATGCCGATGCTCCAGTGTCACCGTCTGTTTCAGAAGCTGCCACTTGGGGTCCTCAGGGAAGTGCTTCTTAATAAACAGAGCGGGGCGAGTAAGGAAGTAAAACTCATCGTACCTGCAAAAGGAGAAGGCGCAATAGTCTAGTATTTCATAATAATGCCTAAATCAGCACCAGGGCCAGACAGGCAAACAGAGTGGTGATCCAGAGCAGCTGGAGGGCATCTGGTTGAGGAAGCTGCTGTGTTGCAACAATCCAGCCTCCAGAATCCCCAGATTTTACACATGTAGCCCAGAATAAGCACAACACTCCAGAACTGTTCAAAGAGGATGAATAGATGGTATCTATCCCTGCCATCAGGACACTCCATGCCCATGGCATAATAATAATAATAATAATAATAATAATAATAATAATAATAATAATAATGATGAAATATTACTTATACCCCCGCCCATCTGGCCGGGCCTCCACAGCCACTCTGCACGGAATAACACTTCAAACATGAAAAACTTCCCTAAACAGGGCTGCCTTCAGATGTCTTCTAAAAGTCAGATAGTTATTGTATTTCCTTGACATCTGATGGGAGGGCGTTCCACAGGGCGGGCGCCACTACTGAGAAGGCCTGGTTCCCTGTAACCTCACTTCTCACAGTGAGGGAACTGCCAGAAGGCCCTCAGAGCTGGACCTCAGGCTGAAGGATGGGGGTGGAGACACTCCTTCAGGTATACTGGGCCGAGGCCATTTAGGGCTTTAGAGGTCAGCACCAACACTTTGAATTGTGCTTGGAAATGTACTGGGAGCCAATGTAGGTCTTTCAGGGCCGGTGTTATAGGGTCTCGGCGGCCGCTCCCAGTCACCAACCTAGCTGCAGCATTCTTATTGCACTTGCTTACATTAATCAGCCCTGCGGCCATCAAATTGCAAACTCTGACAAGTGGTCCAAGCAAAACAAAACCGCCTGAAAGCAAATGAAGTTAACTGTGAGAGCCAGTGTGGTGTAGTGGTTAAGAGAACTGGGTTCGCTTCCCTGCTCCTCCACCTGCAGCTGCTGGGTGACCTTGGGCTAGTCACACTTCTCTGAAGTCTCTCAGCCCCACTGTTGTGGGGGAGGAAGGGAAAGGAGATTGTTGGCCGCTTTGAGACTCCTTAGGGTAGTGAGAAAGCGGGATATCAAATCCAAACTCTTCTTCTTCTGCTATCCCCTCAGTGTGTCCCACGCTCTGCCTGGTCTGCCTAACAGCGTACCTGAAAGTGAACTTGCTAAAAGCAGTATTCACAGAGCCACTTCCCCAGGTGCAGTCTAAGAGATGCCACCTTCCATCAATGCGGACAGCATTCCAGGCATGGTCGCTCTTCCCCTTTACGCTGCAGCTGCCTATCAAATACTGGCACTGTATCCCTGCAATACTGAGAGGGGAAGGAAGGTATTCAGGAACAGTGTTGCTACCAAGAGGACAAGTGGTTGCTTTCACCGCTTTGATAGGCTGGATTGGCCGTCCTTCATTTTGCTGGATCAGAGAAAACAGCAATCAGGTTCTCCACAGATTCTCATTTGCTCCAATTTGGCAGGAAAACACAAGTTTTCCTGGGATGAAACAACAACAACAACATTTGGACACGGACCTGGAAAGCCATGACCTGTACCTATAAAGCACAGAGCAAAGGTAAGTATGGATGAGGAACTAAGTCACACAGGGAAGAGACCCATTAAATTCAAGAAATTTTTAAGTCTATGGATTCCAGTGTACCTACTCAATTCAATGCAGCCCTATATATGCAAGTTTGCTTCAGGATCATTCACACTGTGGGCATTCCTCCACTTACATGGTGGGTCATGTTCCGGAACCCCATGCACATAAGCAAAAATTGTGTAAGTAGGGTAAAGGTAAAAGACCCCTGAAAGTTAAGTCCAGTCACAGAAAACTCTGGGGTTGCGGCACTCATCTCACTTTACAGGCCGAGGGAGCCGGCGTTTGTCCGCAGACAGTTTTTCCGGGTCATGTGGCCAGCCTGACGCAACAGAACACCGAAACCAGAGCAGCGTGCGGAAACGCCGTTTACCTTCCCGCCCGAGCGGTACCTATTTATCTACTTGCACTTTTTGGCATGTTTTCGAACTGCTAGGTTGGCAGGAGCTGGGACCGAGCAACGGGAGCTCACCCCGTCGTGGGGATTTGAACCGCCGACCTTCTGATCGGCAAGCCCAAGAGGCTCAGTGGTTTAGACCACAGCGCCACCCGTGTCCCTGTGTAAGTAGGGAGCACACACTAAAAAAAGCTCATTTTTTCCTGCTCTCCAGCTCTCTCTCCCCACAACACTCTTTTCAACTAGAGGTGAAGCTCTGGAGCTGGCTGGAGGACCTGTGGAAAAGCAACAGCAGCTGCCATGCTGTGACGTGTGTCAGCTACTAGGTGGGGAGGCTGAGCAGCCTAAACAAAGCCCCACTGTGCCTCCGTTCTCTTTGGGGCTTCCTCCGCTCCCACTGAAGTCCTCTTTGGGTTCTGGGGAGGGTCTCCTCATGAGCCATGAGGACTCTCCAGCTCTCTCCCGCCATTTTCTGCTTAGAATCTATTGATTTACTTATTTCCGAGGGCTGTCACGTGCGAGTTGATCACGCCTAAGCATGGAGATAGCTGCCTAGGGCAAGGGGTGGGGAACCTGTGGCTCTCGAGATCTCCTATCGCTACAGCCAAGTAACAACCACTTGCCACGATGGCTGGAGCCAACAGAAGTTACCTGCACATTTCTTGAAAGAGTCGAGCATATCCACCGCAAATAGCCTTTCCTGACTGAAGGACATCAGCTGGTTTAAATGACACCTTGTCCAGGTTATAGCAGCCTTCCACATCATATTCTGTAGAAATAAAGACAATGAGCACCCATTCTGATTTGCTTGTGGGGTGGCAACACTTTGCAACACTTTCCATCGTGTTTCTCGATATCTTTCCTGGTTGCCAAAATCTGATTGGGGGGTGGGGTGGCTTGTCTTGCAAGAGCTCCAAATGAACTTTTGATTGCACAACATGAATTTGCCCATATGTGTTTGAATCGCACCTCGAAAGAGAAAGTCTGGAAGCACTCGTAAATCTGCTTTGTGTAGACCCAGGGTCTTGTTGCCAAATAAAAATGCACACTGGTGCAAGGGTTAGGAGTCGGGAGACACCTCCTCTCCTCCCGTGCTGCGACCTTTACTTTATTTTGACAAGGTAATAAGAATAAATAAATAAGAATAAAAATGTGCACCCCACCAGCGAGACCATTCCATTGTAACTATCCAACCTCCCAAAATTTCAACACCTCTAGCGATGGTTTGACCCCTTTCCGTTGTAACAGTACAAATTCTACAAACACCCTCCATATCTCCTCAAAATCATTCCTCCTGCATATTCCCCGTCTTACCTTAATGGCACATGTTCATTTATCATTAATAGCTATATATCCCACACCTCTTCATACCATTTTTCCATTTTATATTCTGCTTGCCCCTTCCACTTGCTAGCTATCATAATTTGTGCAGCTTTCAATAAATTTGTGAGCGAGTCCTTCATAGCCTGCAAACCTTCCACCCCATCGTAAATTGATAATGATGCTACCGCGGCACTTTCAGTGAGCTTTAACCCAGTGATTTCTGTTATCAGTGAGCACCTCCTGATCCCTTCTGAGATTCATGGCTGAACAGAGATCCCAGTCAAGCTCTGTGTGAGCCAAACACCAAATCACTGATCCACACAGGTTACAATCCAGAATCCTTTGTGCAAATGGAGCTGACATGACTGGCTATGAAATGGTGAAAATGCCCGAGACAGCTGCAAAGAAGCCATGCTCGGAGTAGACCCACTAAATTTAATGTCCATGAGTTACTTACAGCCTTTGATTTCAGCTGGTCTACTCTGAATATAACTTGCTTTGATATGACCTTACGTATCCATCTTCCTTGGCTGGCAATCACTGGACTGGGTGTCTGCTAAAGAACTCTGCTACAGAGCTGGATTCTTGGGCGCAGGGCAGTGACAAAGGCTGATCTTTTAATACCGGAAGTTGTCAGAGGCAAGGGGACTCAAGTATGCAGAAAGGTGGTACCCCCACCTACCTATATGGTGGCAGATCCACATCCAAATGGCTCACACTTTCTCCAGGTCACTGTGGGCTTTTTGGAGCAAGACACTCACCAGGTTTTTCACGCTATTCCTGACATTCACCTGTTTCACAGAAGGTAAATAGACTTGGAAGCAGTTAATATGGACGAGGGGGTACCAGTTCCTTTCTTCTACCTAAGTCCACTTGTTCAAAGAAATTTTAGGGTGCAATCCTGCGTGCACTTACAAGAGTGTCTCTTGCTGAATTCACTGGGATTGCACAGTTAGTCGATTAAGTGTATGTGTTTTACTTGATTGATCAAAGAATTTATTATACTTGCCAAAAATGTACCCTTGGGGGGGAAGTTGTTCTGAAGGGAGACGCATGATTAACCTTTCCTTTTTCCAGGGTTCACAGGCATGTTATTTCTACAATCTTCACGCCCCCGCAGGCGATGTGCCACGCCCCCGGGACACACGCCTGCCTGCTCTCCGCCCCTGGTGCCAGAGCATGCAGCTTCGCCACTGCCCATTGCACCTTTGGGTGGGTGGAAGTACAACTGGGGGGGCATTCTGGGGGCAGGGAGGGACCAAGGCAACCCTGGATCCTGAGCCGGCCCTACTGTTGTCACTTGACAGCCCTGGGGGAAACCCAGGGCTGATTACTGCACCAGTATATTAATTTTATGCCAGTTTAATTCTGGCGAGGCCCCCCCAGAGATTCCTGGGAGTTGTGGTTTGGCAAGGGCACTGAGAATTTTCTGTTAATGACTGCTAGCCTTGTTCACAGAAGTACAGTACTCGGAGTTCCCTGAGGAGAGGAAATAACTACCAAATCAATTTCAGTCTGTAGTATAAATACGATCGAAAGTGAATTGTGTAAGAGAGAGGAGTCGTTCAAACCCTTTCATATTGCCTATGATTGCTAGCTCTCCTCCGAATTGACTTTGGAGCTATCTCCTGAATTTTTAAAGCAAAGCAATGCTGCAAAATAACTAAATATGGGTGTATATACATGCATTTACCGTAAATACCTTTTTCAATTCATTGTATATGATCTCCCAGAAAGCCTTAATCCTTGGGCACGTCCACCGTGGCTGACTCAGTTGCTGGCAGAATCCGTGAGTGGGCGTTTCTTAAACTTCTTCCAGCAAAGAAGCTCTTTGACGCCTAGTCTCCGCCTACCCTCTCTGCACAAGGAGGGTGTGGGCAACGGAGGACCCCTACTCTCCCCGCTGGTCCCAGGCAAGGAGTCATGGGACCGCCTCGCCGCATCCCCCATCTGCCCCCCTTCTCCACTGGTGCTACGCTGATTCTCTTCCCCAGAAGAGAATCTTGCAGTACATGTGAAAAGGATCTAGGAGTCTTGGTTGACCACAAACTTGACATGAGCCAACAGTGTGACGCGGCAGCTAAAAAAACCAATGCAATTCTGGGCTGCATCAATAGGAGTATAGCATCTAGATCAAGGGAAGTAATAGTGCCACTGTATTCTGTTCTGGTCAGACCTCACCTGGAGTACTGTGTCCAGTTCTGAGCACCACAGTTCAAGAAGGACACTGACAAACTGGAACGTGTCCAGAGGAGGACAACCAAAATGGTCAAAGGCCTGGAAACGATGCCTTATGAGGAACGGCTAAGGGAGCTGGGCATGTTTAGCCTGGAGAAGAGGAGGTTAAGGGGTGATATGATAGCCATGTTCAAATACAGTGGTGCCCCGCAAGACAAATGCCTCGCAAGACGGAAAACTCGCTAGACGAAAGAGTTTTCCGTTTTGGAGGTGCTTCGCAAAACGAATTTCCTATGGGCTTGCTTCGCAAGACGACAATGCCTTGTGAGTTCCTGCGGGGTTTTTTTCCTCCCCCCTTTTTCTAAGCCGCTAAGCTGCTTATCAGCTGATCCGATCAGCAGATAAGCCGTTAAAAGCCGCTAAAAGCCGCTAATAGCGCTAATCCGCTAATGGGCTTGCTTCGCAAGACGAAAAAACCGCTAGATGAAGAGAATCACAGAACGGATTCTTTTCGTCTTGCGAGGCACCACTGTATATAAAAGGATGTCACATAGAGGAGGGAGAAAGGTTGTTTTCTGCTGCTCCAGAGAAGCGGCCACGGAGCAATGGATCCAAACTACAAGAAAGAAGATTCCACCTAAACATTAGGAAGAACTTCCTGACAGTAAGAGCTGTTCGACAGTGGAATTTGCTGCCAAGGAGTGTGGTGGAGTCTCCTACTTTGGAGGTCTTTAGGCAGAGGCTTGACAACCATATGTCAGGAGTGCTCTGATGGTGTTTCCTGCTTGGCAGGGGGTTGGACTCGATGGCCCTTGTGGTCTCTTCCAACTCTATGATTCTATGATTCTATGATTCTAAGATGGGCTTTTTCTCCCGATCCCTGGACGCTCTCTGGAATCCCTCTGGCTTTTGCTCTCTCCCTCCGGCACTGATGGCAGTTCCCTGACACGTGTGTCATGACCTTCTAGAACTAAAATATCCCAATTTTTTAATAAACACCAATCTTTCAACCAGAGAACACATGAGGCTTTGTAATATAGCTTCAAATCCGGTAACCCGAAGCCACCTCTTTCTACAGTATCTATTAATATCTTATTCTTGGTCTTTTACCCTTCCACAAAAAATTAGAAATTTCTTTTTGCCACTTGTCAATACTGCTGGTCTTTCCTATAATTGGAATCGTTTGGAATAAAAAGAGTAGCTTCGGTAAGACTGTCATTTTAATTACCGAAATACAGCCCAGGAATGATAAGTTTAGGCTTGTCCATGTCTCCAACTGTCTTTTGATATCTTTCCAACAATTAATATAATTATCTTCATACAAGTTAATATTCTTTGGTGTTATCCATAATCCTAAATGCTTGATTTTGGGGTAGATTTTAATTTGTATTATTTTTTCTAATTCTGCTTTTTCATCTGGCGACAAATTTGTAATAGTTTTGTCTTGTTTAAATTCAGTTTGAACCCCGCAAATTTACCATAGGCATATATTATTTCCAACGCCTTTGTTAGACTCTGTTTTGGTTGCTCCGTAGTTATAATTAGATCATCAGCAAATGCCCTCATTTTGTAACTTCTATTTCCCAGCATAATCCCTTTTATTTCTTTTTCCTCCCTAATTCGTTTACATAAGACTTCCAATGTTAGTATGAAAATTAAGGGGGATAGTGGGCAACCTTGTCTGACCCCTTTACTGATTTCACACTCCTGTGATAAATTTCCATTTATTATGATTTTAGCTTTTTGTTTTGAATATATTGCTTCAATCCCTTTTATATACTGTATACCAAAATCCATATGGTGTAATAGACCTTTCATAAATTTCCAGGAGACCCTATCAAAAGCTTTTTCAGCATCTATGGCCATTAAGACTGCCTTCTTTTCTATTCTTAAGTCTAAATACTCTAATAAGTTTATAATGTTTCTGGTGTTGTTATAAATGTGCCTCCCGGGCAAAAAGCCAGCTTGGTCATTGTGTATAATCATCTGGAAGACTTTTTTTATCTTTCGGCTAAAATATTTGCATATAATTAATAATCGCTATTTAGGAGTGCGATAGGCCTGGGGACTTCCAGGTTAGCGCCTCCAGCAATGGCGGATTTCCTCTGATCGGGAGGAATCCGCTCCGTGAAAATCAGGGTCTTGACCGCCATGGCGAGGCGGAGACGCATTAAAAACCACAGGCGGGAGAAGCCTGTGGACGTGGGATTCGGCTGGCACCTTTTGCGCCTCCCCTACTCGTGGGGAAACCCAGTTTCGGGGTTCCGGAGCGACGTGGGGTGAGTGGCGCGGTGCTTTGAATCGACTGCTTTTATCACGGAGTGAAGCCGCATTGCTGTTGCCGGAGAGCGCTGACTTTTTGCTGTGGACAATTGGATTTTAAACAACTACCCGTGAGTAGAACGGAAAATTGGATCTTTGGCATTGAAACGGGAAGGTTTCAAACAGGAAGTACGCCTTCCCCTTTTGTAAATAGACTGAAGCAAAGACGTTGCAAAGTAAAGTCTGGAAAGCCTTTTGTAAAGGATTAAATCTCCATCGGTTAAAACTACCGATGTAGCGTCTCAGGGGCCTCATCTTTTGATGTTGTTTCAAGGGCAATTGCTGATCGGCAATTGATCCTTGGTTGTCAAATGTTTCGGAAGTCGAACGGTCTCCCGGAACGGATTATGTTCGACAACCGAGGTTCCACTGTACAGCCGTACCTTGGAAGTCGAACGGAGTCCGTTCCAGAAGTCCATTTGACTTCTGAAACGTTTGGAAACCAAAGTGCGGCTTCTGATTGACCTCAGGAAGCTCCTGCAGCCAATCAGAAGCCGTGGAAGCCCCACTGGACGTTCGGCTTCCAAAAGAACGTTTGACTCCCAAGGCATTCGGGAGCAGAGGTACAACGGTATCCAGAATAGTGGTTTGCATGACCAACTAAGGAAGATAATAACGCAATAAAATTCAAAACAGCAACGATCAATTGCACATTTATTCCAAATCCAGTTAAAACTATTTAGTTCAATTAAATCAGTAAAATCAATGAGCTTGATCGAGTGATACCAGTTTTTCAAATTCTGATAGTTATACCCCCAATGCCCCTCTTGCCTCCTAGCACCCTCTGGTTAATCCCACAGCCTGTGCCCACTCTGGGAACCCCTGTTCTAAGCAGTGAAAAACTATGGGGCGACAATACAGAAAGAAAGTGCTTTTTTAAAAAGCCAGTCCTTTTTTTAAAAAAAAAATGTTTAGGGGTACTCTCATTTTCCTAGGCATATTGAAATACTGCCCCTCAATGAGGCCAAACGTAGATTCACAAGATGTTTAGGGGTATGCGTATGCCCCTCGCGTCCCCTCAGGAAAAAAAGCACTGGGTAGGACAATACGCAGGCCACATCTGGGTGATCTTTCCTCCTGGGACTTTATTCCTTGATTACACAAATGCAGAGTTCCCTGTTACTCACCAAATTCACACTGCTATGTCGTTGTGATGGTGACGGAAAATTGGATCTTTGGCATTGAAACGGGAAGGTTTCAAACAGGAGGTCCGCCTTCCCCTTTTGTAAATAGACTGAAGCAAAGACGTTGCAAACTAAAGTCTGGAAAGCCTTTTGTAAAGGATTAAATCTCCATCGGTTAAAACTACTAAACCCCCCTTGGTAGCAGGAGAAGAGGGGGGAATTTTAGACTGCCTAAGCCTGCAGGAGAGAGAGTGAAGGAAGATAAATTACCAGCGTCTTGAACCTGGGAACGGGCTTTTAGTAAGATCGACTTTTTGGGAAAGTTCATTGACTGTGAATAATGTCTGCTGACAGATAGCTAAATAAGAGAAATATATTGTTTCAAAGTTTCCTTTTGCACTTGAAAAGGAGCAAATGTAACTGAAAACTGAACTAACTTTGTTGCTGGATATTTGTTTAAAAGGATGGTTACAATAGAAATTGTTTCCTCTAGAGGGAGTTTTTGAAACTGTTGCAGGAGTGGATCTGGGGAATTTTTCAGCTGTAGAGATTAAAGACCGTGTGACACAGAGACTGACCGTGTGATACAGAGACTGACCGTGTGATACAGAGACTGACCTTGGACAAGAATGTTGACAGAAGAAGCCCTAGTGATTGCATTTTGCAAGACAAGTGCTTCATAAGAAGATGGATGTGATGATTATTAAAATTGACAATATGGGACAAAAAAATGACTGAGTTGGGACTAAAAGTGAATACCTATACAGAAACAACCCAGGATTTGACTCAGGAATCTGTTTTGACACTGCAAGCTGTGGAGAAGAAGAAGGAGAAAGTTGTTATTGAACCTCAAGTAATTGAAGTGGATAGAGCCTCGGCCTTACAGAGGCAATTTGATGAATATAAGCTGTTGCCCTTTACAATTGAATCCAGAGAAAGCCAGATTTGGAGGGATGGAGTCCCGCTTGGATTGGAGAAGGAAAGTTGGTTAGATTCCCCTATGCAGGTTTGGGATCTGGATTTGGGTCAGGGGGAGATTGGAGTTGTGGGGGCCTTTAGCTTTGGAGGGACTTTGAAACACGCTCTGAAATATTGTTTGGACTTTAGTTCTGACTATGGAGAATAGGCTGACCTGTCGAGAAGGAACAATGACATTGCTAGGTTGGAGTTTCCCCGAGATCTACTCCTCAGTGCCAAAGGAAGGAAACTAAGAACAAGATCAGCAGAAGACAAAGTGAAGCACATGTATAGATATGAAGAAGACCTGCAGAAGGGACATGGAAAAGAGTTAAAAGCCTCGGATAGAAGATCACCAGGTTGATGGACCATATGGAATTGATAGAAAGGACTGACAGAATCCGACTCCAGGGAGAAGAGACGGTGGAAGAAGAGTGGGAAAAAGTTTAAAAAATTTATTTAGAGAAATATTGTTAAATTAATGAGTGTTAGAAAAATTGTTGGAATGAAATTATACGGCTTTAGTAGAAATGTTATAAGGAATTAAGTATATATAAGTTTTAGGATTTTAATGGTAAGATAAGGTTAAAATAAATTAAGACAATTAAATGACAGAAAATAGTGAAAGATGGAAAGGATTTGCTGAAATAATTAATAACTAGAATACAAAAAAGGGAGGTGTGAGGAGGTCGATGAAACAAGTCAATGAAAGATAAAGATATGGAAATATTGGAGGTGTTTTTTAATTGTTTTTGTTTTTGTTCGGATGTATTGTGTTTTTCGGTCTTTTATCTCTTTTCTTTTTCTTTATATGTACTGTAATGTTTTGATTTGTATTGTTTACCTTTGCTTTTCTTCATTACTTTGTTTTGTAATCCTTAAACTTTTAATAAATATTATTATTTTTTAAAAAAGGATTGCGATTGGTCTATAGTTGTTAATAAGTAGATTGTCCGTTCCCTGTTTTGGAATTAATGCAATAAGGCTGTCTTTCCATGAGTCTCGGCATGGTTCCATCTTTTAAAATGTTGTTCATGATACTTCTTAATGGGTCAGACAGTATGTCCTCAAATTTTTTATAATATATTGCCGGTAGGCCATCTGGCCCTGGTGACTTTCCTATCTTTGCTTCCTTAATTGCTCTTTGAATTTCGTACAATGTAATAGGGGCATTCAACAGTTCTTTTTGTTCTTTAGTAAGTTTCGGAAGACCGTTCTGTTCTAAATATTCTTTAACTTCTTCTGATGTTTCATTTCCTTCCTTATAGAGTTCTCTAAAGAATTCGAGAAATCGTTTCTCTATTTCTTTAGGGTTGTTTATTATTTTGCCTTCGCACTTAACTCTATTTATAAGCCTTTCTGCCTCTCTCTTCTTTAATTGCCATGCTAATAACCTTCCTGGTTTATTAGCATGTTCAAAGGTTTTTTGTTTCAATAATCTTAGTTTCCATTCCATTTCTGCATTTATTAGCATTAACTATTGAGATTGTAGGATCTTAATATTTCTTTTTAATTCTACACTATTTGGTTTTTTGTATAATTCCAGCTCGCTTTTTCTAATCTCCTCTAAGATTTCTTGTTTTTCCCCCCTTTTGTTTTCTTTGAATTACGTTTTGTTGAATAAAGAAACCTCTTAAGACAGCTTTACTAGCATCCCAGACTATCTTTAAATCGGTGCCCTTATTTAAATTCAGTTCAAAAAAGTCCTTTAAGGTCTTTTTTGCTTTTTCTATTATTATTTCATCTCTCAATAAAGTTTCATTTAATCTCCATCTTATAGATTTCCTCTTTCCCCAAGTCAGCGTTACTTGTACTGCATTATGATTAGCTATTGTCTTTGGTTGAATTTCAAATTTACATATTTTGACTGTCAAATCTTTTGTTAGCCAGATGGCATCAATTCTTCCTGCCGAGTTACTAGGGTAGGAAAAAAAGTGTATTCTTTCACTGTCGGATTTTGTATTCTCCATGCGTCCTCTAAACTTAACAAATCTACTAACTGAAAAAAGGTTTTGGGGAGTTTTATTTGCTGTTTTTTAGTAGTCTTTTTGGATCTGTCTAAATCAGGATTTACCACGCCATTTTGGTCTCCTAAAAATAAAATTTTCTCTCCAATAAAATCCCCCAACTCTCGTTCCAACTTTTGATAAAATTCACTTTTTTTTTTCATTCGGTGTATAAAAACTGATAACTTTAATTCTTTCCCCCAGGACTATTATTTCTATGACAACGACCCTTCCTTGTGAATCTTTATAGATCAATTTCGGCTCCAAATGCTTTTTTGCGTATATTGCAACTCCATTCTTCTTAGATTTATCTGAAGAAACAAAATCAAGTCCCAGTTTCTTATTGGATAAAATTCTTGTGTGTTGTTTTGTGATATGAGTTTCTTGCAAAGATATCAAATCCAATTTCTGTTTGCTGAATATAAATTCCACCTTATTTCTTTTCTTTTTATCATTTAAACCATTAACATTCCAGGTAACAATCCTTAATTCCATTATTTACTACACAGTGATTCAATTTCTTAACAAAAAATAAAATAAAAATAAAATAATTTTTTTAAAAAAAGAAATTCAGAAAAGTCACTTGTCCTTAATGCTTGAGATTCTTCCTCCTCGGATTGTTTTTTAAGATCGTCCGCCCCTCCTCTCAGCTGTCTTTTACATCCTAACTCCTCTCTATATGTTCTCCAAAATTTGTCAGCGTCCTCCCAAGTAACAAATCTTCTCCTTTTCCCTTTGTAAAAAAAGGAAATTCCCTCAGGGAATTCCCATCTGTGCACAATTGATTTTTTATTTAGTGCTTCCACCAACGGTTTATATTTTTCCCTTTTTCTTAAAAGCTTCGATGGAACAATTTTTCCTGAATTTTAAGTTTTGTCGTACTGCTAATTTGTAGTATTTTATCTCTAATATCCATATTCACAAAAGTTACCAGACAGTCCCCTGGCCAATTATTAGCTCTTGCAATTCTTGATCTGATTCTAAAGGCTCTCTCAATTTTATTTCTCATTTCCTGTTCTTCTATTCCAATCCATTTGGCTAATTCTGATGATATTTTTTGCTCTATCACTTCATCTGGTTCTTCTGGAATAGATCTAAATCTCAATGTTTTTTCTCTTCTGTGCATTTCAATCATAGAGATTGAATCTAGGACTGCCTCATGGGCTTCTTTCATATCTGCCAGCTCTTTCTTAATTTTTTCTGTTTCCCCTTCCCCCCCCCTCTCCTTCTGTACTTTTCTTAGCCCTTCCTCCAAACTTATCGTTTTCCCTTTTAATTCTTGTACAGTCTTTGTTATTTCCAAATTTTTAACCACCAGATCATTGATTTTAACCATCATTTCTAACACCATTTTTGCATTTTCCTCTATTTTTTGCCCCATCTTATCCAACTTTTGATCTGTTGATCTTATACTGTTGTTCATCTCTTTCTTCATCTCTGAAATGTCTTTTCTCAGTCCCAGGAGAAGATCTCTCATTTCTGAATTCATTTCTGGGGTCTTGATTTGCGTTTCTCCTGTTAGGATTTGCAGATAACACTGCTGCCGCTGGATTCATAAATTTCTTATTCACATTTGACATAACCAGTTGTTTTATAATCCGTTAGTACCCGTAGCTACTTCTTTTCCTGACAAATTGTGTTTTATAATACTTCTATATTACACCTGTCAGAGCTGCTTCCAGATCCTAGCTCACAGAGGATCACGCTAGCCAGCGATCATTAAGTAAAAGTCTTTATTGAATTACAGTTTCCATTCTCAAGCTGCTGCGTGCAACTCTACGTCTAGTGGCTAGATCGGCGAAGCTCCGTCTGAGTCTCCGCCCCTTGTGCACCAACTTAATATCCTAGCCCTGCTCCACCTTTTCCGCCTGACTGTTCTCCTCTGGGTCCCTCTGCCCCCCGGGGTCTCTTCCTTCCTGGATTCTTCTGACGCCGACCCCCCGGACCCTCCTGTCTCCTTGCGCCGGGCTTTAGGACCTGGCTCTCGTTCAGGGCTGCCTACTGCGTCACTTTCCTGTGCATTTGAACTTGGCGCGCGCGCCCAACCTTCCACTTTCCGTCTGACCGTTTCTTCGCTCCCCGATGGAGGTGTGGCCACTCCTGACTCATGCCCTCCCCCCTGTTGTGAGCTGCCAGCGCTTGATCCCTGGCTCCCTTCCTCTTCCCTGCTCTCCGGCGGTGACGCTGGTCCCGATTTCCAACTGCTCTCCTCTGAGTCCCCTCTGGCTCTATCTTCCTGGGGTTTCCCCCTAGGCTCCCCCCTTGCCCTGGCCACTGGTGCTCCTTTCTGTGAATCTTCTGATTCACTGGAAAGACTCGGAGATCTCGGGTCGTCGTCATCACTCATCTTTTCTTCTGCCTCCTCCCCCTCGCTCTCTGTTTCCTCCCTTGCCCTTGCCTCTGCTCCTGAACCCCTGACATCCATCCCCCCCTCGAAGCCCCCCGTTCCCCCCTCCCCTCCTTCCGGTGCGGGAGCTGGGTGCTGCTGTGTCAGAGGGACGAACGTCGGATACAGTTCGCTTCCCGTGGCGGGCCTCCATCTGAAGTCTCCCGGTTCTTCCTCCCTGCTCTCGTCGACGACGGTCACCTCCGCTTCCATCTCTGTGCCGCCGTGCTCGAAACCAGGGTCGTCCCCGAAAACGTCCATGTCCGTCTCTCCCTCACTTCCTCCCAGCGGCGTTGCTCGTCCTGGACCTTCCAGCCACTTCCTGCGCCACTGCTCCTCTGGTCTATCGTCCCACCAATACGAGGGTTCTGAGGCAGATCCCGAGGGTGACCCCTCCGGGGAACGGGTGTCTCGTATCGGGTCCTCGTCCGAGTCGAATCCCCGGAACGTGCTGGCAGAAAGCGTGGGCGTGAAAAGCCAGTCGTCGAAAAAGTCTGCTGGCATTGGTCTATGTGGGAAAAGGGCATGAAACTCGTCTTTGAGCAGAGGTTCGTCCAAGGCGTAGCCCGGCACCCAGCTGTTCGCACTGGCCGGGGTGCCCTCTTTGGCGAGAAGGTATTCTACCCCCTCCTCCCCCCATCTGGAGTCCAAAATCTCCGTGACTTCGTTGATGCGCTCCTCCTGTGCCACTCCCGCGTGCCCGGTTCTTTCTCTGAGCGGACTCGGTGCCGTTCCGGGTTCCTGAAACCTGTGCGGTGCCTTGTAGGGAGTGAGCACCGATCTGTGGAACACCGGATGCATTCTGGAACCCTCCGGAAGCGCCAGCCTGAAAGCCACCGGGTTGACCTGCCCTTCGACTTGGTAGGGCCCCAGTTGCTTATGCCCTAGTTTCTTCTTGGCCAACGACCTGGCCGGCACTGCGTGGGCTGCTAACCAGACCCAGTCTCCCACCTGGATCTCTTCGCCAACCCTTCTGTGTTTGTCCGCTTGTACCTTGTATGCGTGTTTGGCCAGCTCCAGGTGCCACCGCAGCTGATCGTGGACCTCCTGCAACTCCAACGCGAACGCGTCTGCTGTCTGCGGCTCCCCCTCCCCCATTCTTTCCAGTCCCGGGAAGGTTCTGGGGTGCCTCCCGTTGTTGGCGAAGAACGGCGTGACCCCCGTGGACACGTGCTTCGTGTTGTTGTAGGCGAACTCGGCGAGCGGCAGGTAATCCACCCACGTCGCAGGCTGTTGATTCGCATAACATCTCAGGTACTGCTGCATGATGGCATTGACCCGCTCCGCTTGCCCGTTGGTCTGCGGGTGTCTCGCCGACGCCAGGTTGATCTTGACGTTCAGGAAGCCCATCAGCTTCTGCCAGAAATTCGAGATGAACTGCCGCCCCCGGTCGGACAGAATAGACCGTGGCAGACCGTGAACCTTGAACACGTGGTCTATGAACAGTTTGGCGGTGTGCTCCGCCGTGGCCACCTTAGCACACGGAATGAAATGTGCCATCTTGGAGAACAAGTCCACCACCACCAGCACGGCCGTCTTGCCCCTCGAGCTGGGCAGATCCGTGACAAAGTCCAGGGCCACTCTCTCCCATGGTTCGACCGGAGTTTGCAGCGGTTCCAACAGTCCGGCCGGCGGCCTGTGCACTGGTTTGGCCCTCTGGCAGGTGTCACACCTCGCCACGTAGTCCGCGACCTCCCCTCTCATTCCGGGCCACCAGAAGTCCCTGGCGACTAATCCCACCGTCTTCTCCTTGCCAAAGTGCCCGGCAGTGGGCGCGTCGTGCAGCTGCTGCAATACCTTGGCGCGAAGTTCGTCTCCCGGCACGTAGATGGCCCCTTTACGGATGAGCAATCCATCTCTCAGCTGGAACCCGTCGGTCGCTGCCGTGCCTCTTTGCACCTCTGCCATCTTTGCTTGCATGAAGGAGTCATCCTGCAACGCTCGTCGCACCGCATCCAGGTCAACTGTTGCCGCAGCGCAGGCCCACACTGTTGGTGCGAAGATGTGCATGGCAGCCGCTGGCGTGGCGTCCTCCAGATACTGTGGCTTACGGGAGAGAGCGTCCGCCATGATGTTGGTGTCCCCCGGGACATACTCTATTCGGAAGTCGAAGTTCGCAAAGAACTCAGCCCAACGTATCTGCCTCTGGTTCAGGAACTGTGCCGTGCGCCAGTGCTCCAGATTCTTGTGGTCCGTGCAGACCTGCACCGTGTGCTTGGCGCCGATCAGGAAGTGCCTCCACGCTTTGAACGCTGCATGAATGGCCAGCAACTCCCTGTCCCAGATGGTATAGTTCTGTTCGGACTTGCTGAGCTTCCTGGAGTAAAACGCTCCCAGCCGCCAAACCCCCTGCGGGTCTTTCTGCAGCAGGACTGCTCCCACGGCTCTGTCCGAGGCGTCTGTCTCGACCCTCATCGGCCTGCCGGGGTCGACATGCAGCAGCTGCTCTTCCGACGCGAAGAGACGCTTGAGTGCCTGAAAGGACTGCTCCGCCTGCTCTGTCCAGATGAACTTCTTTTTCTTGGAGCTAAGCGTGTCCGTGATGGCCGCTGTCTGCATAGCGAAGCCTTTGATAAACTTGTGATAGAAGTTCGCGAAGCCGACAAACCGTTGGACCTCCTTCCGGTTGCGTGGGCTTTTCCAATCCAACACCGCTCGAACCTTGGCGCTGTCCATGGCGAGCCCCGTGTCAGACAACTTGTAGCCCAGAAAATCCACCTCCGTCACGTCGAACTGGCACTTCTCCAGCTTGGCGTAGAGCCTATGCTGCTGTAGCCTGCGCAGCACTTCCTTGACGTGTCTGTCATGCTCCTGCTGCGATTCCGAAAAGATCAGGATGTCATCTAAGAAACAGACGCACGTCTTGTAGAGGAGCCCCGCCAACACGTGATGCATGAACGCTTGAAAAACTTGGGAGCCATTTTGCAATCCAAAAGGCATAACTCTATATTCGTAGGTGCCCAGTGGCGTGAACATGGCTGTTTTCCACTCATCTCCTTCCCGCATGCGAATGAGGTTGTACGCCCCTCGCAGGTCTAACTTGGTGAACACGCTGCCCTTCCGTACCTTTGCGAGGAGGTCGTCGATTCGGGGCATGGGGAAGTCGAATGGCTTGGTCACACTGTTTAAGATGCGATAGTCCACTACAAGTCTTTTTTGGGGCGTGTCCCGCTTCTTAACAAAGAATACAGGACTGCCCCCCGCTGCCTTGGACTCCCGGATGAAACCGCGCTCCAAATTATGATCTATGAACTCTTTGAGTTCCTGCCGTTCGTCCTCAGACATGGAATACAGCTTCCCTTTAGGCAGCGCCGCCCCCGGCAGCAGGTCAATTTTGCAGTCATATGGTCTGTGGGGGGGTAGCCTGTCTGCCTCCTTCTCGCAGAAAACCTCCAAAAATTCTGCGTACTTGTGGGGAATCGCTTGCAGCGTGCCTAGCAGCAGCTGTGACTCCTCTTCCTCTCCTTCTTGCCGGGGCACGATGCAGTGTTCAGCACAAAAGGAAGAGCCGAAGGTCAGCTGCCTCTGGTACCAAGCCAGCGTTGGGCTGTGCTTGTCCAGCCAACTCATGCCCAATACAATGGGCGTGTCCGATAGTTGAGTGACGTTGAAGCTGATGATTTCCCTGTGATTCCCAAGTCGCATCACCATCGGTGGCGTCTGCTTCACCACTTGCCCCCCTAGCAGCTCCCTGCCATCCACCGTGACCACCTGCAGGGGCAGCGTGGCAGGCAGCAACTGTATAGCGTGCCGGTTGACAAAGTCCTGCCCTATAAAGTCCGCATTGCTTCCCGAGTCAATGGTGAGCGGCACGTCCACGGCGATTCCATTGGGCAACTGGAGCGATGCGGTGAGCCTCACTACTGGTTTGGGCGGGAGGGGGTCCATGGGCTGTAAAATCTCCGGGGACTTCTTCACTGACACGTCTGGCTGGGCCCCAGTGCCTCTTCCTCCAGCCAGACATCGTCGTTTCCCTGCTGTGGTTCTCCTTGCTGCGTTGCTGCAGTTACCATTGCTGAAGCTGCAGTGTGCTTGTGGAGCCTCCGGGGACACTCTTTCGCCATATGCCCTGGATCCTCGCAGATGTAACACTTCCTGTTCCCTCTAGGAGGCTTCGCTTTCACTGTTGTCGGTGCTAGGGCTCTGGCTGCTGACTGAGCCCTTGCACTTCCAACCTCCATAGGTTCCGCCCCACCTCCTGGCGGAGGCGTGGATTGCGCACGCGCTGCTTCTCTGGGAAGGAAGGAGGAGCCCCTGGCTGGTTCGCGCCCTCCACGCCCTTCGTCCCTGCTCCATGGACGTTCTTCCAGCCGCACCCCCACCGCCAGCGCCCTCTGAACGATCTCCTGCGTGGTCCGGGGTCTCTCCCCCCTCGCAATTTCATCTTTAACAGAGCCGTGCAATCCCTCCCAAAACAGGTCTCTTACAGGAGCCGAATCTCTGTCCCATTCTAGGGCACTGACCAAAGCGAAAAAGCGGGCATGGTACTGCCTTACGCTGGCCCTCCCTTGCTTCAGTCCATGTATCTGCTGCCGAGCAAGATCCACGTCAATGCTTGATAAAAAACACCCATCCATCGCTTTAATAAAGGCATCCGCATTTTGGAGCGCCGGATCATTATCCCTCCATAAATTGCGCAGCCATGCTTTAGCATCCCCATGCAAATGGGACATGATGAATCCCACTTTCTCTTGCTCATCTCTAAAGTCTTTGTTCAGCAGTTGCAGTGCGCACATTACATCTGCTCTAAAGTTGGGGTACTGTTGCAGGTTCCCATCGAAGTGAGAGACCAGACCGCCTGTTCGTCTCGCCAACCCAATTCCCTCCTGTCTGGGTGTCAGTTGCCCTTGCTTCGTAAGCATGTCCAACCTGACCTGGAGATCCCTGCAGGCGGCAGCTGCCTCCTCCTCTCTCTTCCTGGATGCGAGAGCCTCGGCATTCAGTTGTGACACTGCTTCTCTGAGTTCCGCTATCTGCTGCTCAGCCGTCATGTCGTCTGCCGTTCGTGAGCTCGCTAGTAGGCACCTGCTTCTCTCCTCTCCTCGAGGCTGTAGATGCCCACAATTAGGGGACGGAGCTTACTGTCAGAGCTGCTTCCAGATCCTAGCTCACAGAGGATCACGCTAGCCAGCGATCATTAAGTAAAAGTCTTTATTGAATTACAGTTTCCATTCTCAAGCTGCTGCGTGCAACTCTACGTCTAGTGGCTAGATCGGCGAAGCTCCGTCTGAGTCTCCGCCCCTTGTGCACCAACTTAATATCCTAGCCCTGCTCCACCTTTTCCGCCTGACTGTTCTCCTCTGGGTCCCTCTGCCCCCCGGGGTCTCTTCCTTCCTGGATTCTTCTGATGCCGACCCCCCGGACCCTCCTGTCTCCTTGCGCCGGGCTTTAGGACCTGGCTCTCTTTCAGGGCGGCCTACTGCGTCACTTTCCTGTGCATTTGAACTTGGCGCGCGCGCCCAACCTTCCACTTTCCGTCTGACCGTTTCTTCGCTCCCCGATGGAGGTGTGGCCACTCCTGACTCATGCCCTCCCCCCTGTTGTGAGCTGCCAGCGCTTGATCCCTGGCTCCCTTCCTCTTCCCTGCTCTCCGGCGGTGACGCTGGTCCCGATTTCCAACTGCTCTCCTCTGAGTCCCCTCTGGCTCTATCTTCCTGGGGTTTCCCCCTAGGCTCCCCCCTTGCCCTGGCCACTGGTGCTCCTTTCTGTGAATCTTCTGATTCACTGGAAAGACTCGGAGATCTCGGGTCGTCGTCATCACTCATCTTTTCTTCTGCCTCCTCCCCCTCGCTCTCTGTTTCCTCCCTTGCCCTTGCCTCTGCTCCTGAACCCCTGACAACACCTCTAATGCACACTGTCCCATCAATGATGATAATAACATAATAATAATAACATTTAACAAGGAAAAGGAGAATAAATAAATAAATAAATTTTTACTCAGTTACCAGTTTTGTCCACTAGTTGTCCGAAATCCCCTTGTCCATTTCCCTACACATTTAACTAGCCTTTATATAACTTTCCTGTTACTTGCAGAGTAATTTCCTCTTGCCACCAATAGAGGGGAGCCCAGTAACCCCCCCACCCTGTCGGGGGGGGGCTTATTTTCTTAACAGTTCTTTAAAATCTTCTCTTGGCTTCCCCAGGCTCTTCTCACCACAAAAACTTTTTCCCCTGCACCCCCTTCAACAGTCAAGAATAGTGTGAAGTAAATCAGCAAAACTGGTGCAACTTCTGCAAATTTTAACACAAAGAAGTCAGGCCTCCATACTACACAAAAACCGGAGCTTGAATGTCTATTGTCTCTCTCATTCATCTAAGAAAGAGCTGGCTCAATAAGAATCTCAAGTCCAGAAGTCCAAAGCACCTTTTGCTCTTTCCTCCACCAAGAATCTTTACTTGCTCTGTGGGGTGCAGCACTAGGATTTGGGATGATCTATAGGACCTCAGATCTGTTCATCTCTTTCCATCATTTCAACCATCAATTCAAATAACTGTCAGGAATTTTTTAACGAAAGGGAGAAAGGCTTTCTGCTATGTAAAAGCCGGAGCCTGTATATCGAATGTCTCTCACACATAAACTCTCAGCAAAACATTTTTAATCACTCCATTAATTTAGCACTGGGGTTTGGGTAGGTCTTTAAGTCTTCAGGCCCATTCATTCCTTTCCTCCATATCGTCCATAATTGCCTCAGACGTTCTCCAATATTTTTTTAAAAAAAGATATTTATTAAAGTTTTTAAAATATAACAATGAAAAAAAATAAAAAGAAACAAAATACAAAATACAACATAAAAACAGTTAAAAAAACAAATAATTTCCCACAACATATCTTCCTTACAGACCTCCTCATACCTCCCTTCTTTGTATTCCACTTCAATTTGTTAGTTCAGCAAATCCTTACCATTAAGCTTTTACCCATTTATAAACCTTTTTTTTCGTATCTCCTAAAGCATTACAGCTGGAAACCCCTTAATTTCTATCCAACATCATTCTAACATTCATTAATTTTACAATATTTCTGTAGATAGTCTTTAAATTTCTTCCAGTCTTCTTTCACCGACTCTTCTCCCTGGTCTCAGATTCTGCCAGTCATTTCTGCCAATTCCACGTAGTCGATCACCTTCATCTGCCATTCTTCCAGAGTGGGTAAATCTTGTGTCTTCCAATACTTTGCAATGAGTATTCTTGCTGCTGTTGTAGCATACATAAAAAAAGTTCTGTCCTTCTTTGGCGCCAATTGGCCGACAATGCCCAGGAGAAAGGCCTCTGGTTTCTTCAGGAAGGTATATTTAAATACCTTTTTCAGTTCATTATATATCATTTCCCAGAAAGCCTTAATCTTTGGGCACGTCCACCAAAGGTGAAAGAATGTACCTTCCACTTCTTTACATTTCCAACATTCGTTATCGGGCAAGCTTGACTGGGGTCATGTACCACCTGTATATCATTTTCATAATATTCTGTCTTAAGGCATTGCATGCCGTAAACTTCATACCTGTGGTCCATAACTGTTCCCAGTCAGCAAACATAATATTATGTCCAACATCTTGTGCCCATTTAATCATAGCAGATTTCACCGTTTCATCCTGAGTATTCCATTTCAACAGCAAGTTATACATTCTTGACAGATTCTTAGTTTTGGGTTCTAACAGTTCTGTTTCTAATTTTGACTTTTCCACCTGGAAGCCGATTTTCTTGTCCAAATTATATGCCTCCATTATCTGATAATAATGAAGCCAATCTCTCACTTTGTTTTTTAATTTTTCGAAACTCTGCAGTTTCAATTTGCCTCCTTCTTGTTCCAAAATTTCCCAATATATCTGCCATTTGGCCTCCATATTGAGCCTTTTCTGAGCTTTTGCTTCCATTGGTGACAACCACCTTGGGGTTTTATTTTCCAATAAGTCTTTATATCTTACCCAGACATTAAACAATGCTTTACTGACAATATGGTTTTTGAATGCTTTATGTGCTTTGACCTTATCATACCATAAATATGCATGCCATCCAAATACATTGTTAAAACCTTCTAAGTCTAAAGTGTCTGTGTTTTCAAGAAGTAGCCATTCTTTCAGCCAGCAAAAGGCTGCTGATTCATAGTAAAGTTTAAGGTCTGGCAGGGCAAATCCACCCCTTTCCTTTGCATCTGTTAATATCTTACATTTTATTCTGGGCTTCTTGCCCTGCCAGACAAATCTAGAGATATCTCTCTGCCACTTCTTGAAGCAATCCATTTTGTCCACAATTTGCAATGTTTGAAACAGAAACAACATTCTTGGCAATACATTCATCTTTATCACAGCAATACGACCCAGCAATGAAAGCTTCAAGTTTGACCAGATTTCTAAATCTTTTTTCACTTCAACCCAGCATTTTTCATAGTTGTCTTTAAATAAGTTCCCATTTTTGGCTGTCATGTTAATCCCCAAATATTTCACTTTCTTTACCACAGTCAATCCTGTCTCATTCTGAAACCTATCTCTTTCAATCGGTGTTAAATTTTTCTCAGTTTTTAACTTGTTCAATTTAAAACCTGCCACTTGACCAAATTCTTGAATCAGTTCTAAAACTCTTTTAGTACTAGATTCTGGCTCCTGTAGCGTCAATACTAAGTCATCTTAGTATTGATGACCCAAAGAGTGCTCATCAATGGTTCCTCTTCATCCTGGAGAAGAGTGACTAGTGGGGTGCCACAGGGTTCTGTCTTGGGCCCGGTCTTATTCAACATCTTTATCAACGACTTGGATGATGGACTCAAGGGCATCCTGATCAAATTTGCAGATGACACCAAACTGGGAGGGGTGGCTAACACCCCAGAGGACAGGATCACACTTCAAAACGACCTTGACAGATTAGAGAACTGGGCAAAAAGAAACAAGATGAATTTTAACAGGGAGAAATGTAAAGTATTGCACTTGGGCAAAAAAAATGAGAGGCACAAATACAAGATGGGTGACACCTGGCTTGAGAGCAGTACATGTGAAAAGGATCTAGGAGTCTTGGTTGACCACAAACTTGACATGAGCCAACAGTGTGACGCGGCAGCTAAAAAAGCCAATGCAATTCTGGGCTGCATCAATAGGAGTATAGCATCTAGATCAAGGGAAGTAATAGTGCCACTGTATTCTGCTCTGGTCAGACCTCACCTGGAGTACTGTGTCCAGTTCTGGGCACCACAGTTCAAGAAGGACACTGACAAACTGGAACGTGTCCAGAGGAGGGCAACCAAAATGGTCAAAGGCCTGGAAACGATGCCTTATGAGGAACGGCTAAGGGAGCTGGGCATGTTTAGCCTGGAGAAGAGGAGGTTAAGGGGTGATATGATAGCCATGTTCAAATATATAAAAGGATGTCACATAGAGGAGGGAGAAAGGTTGTTTTCTGCTGCTCCAGAGAAGCGGACACGGAGCAATGGATCCAAACTACAAGAAAGAAGATTCCACGTAAACATTAGGAAGAACTTCCTGACAGTAAGAGCTGTTCGACAGTGGAATTTGCTGCCAAGGAGTGTGGTGGAGTCTCCTACTTTGGAGGTCTTTAAGCAGAGGCTTGACAACCATATGTCAGGAGTGCTCTGATGGTGTTTCCTGCTTGGCAGGGGGTTGGACTCGATGGCCCTTGTGGTCTCTTCCAACTCTAGGATTCTATGATTCTATGATTCTATGATCTGCAAATGCTCTCAGTTTGTACTGTTTGGCTCCGACCTGTATACCTTTAACCAACCGGTCCCTTCTGATCATATTTAGCAGAACCTCCAGGACCGATATAAAAAGCAATGGGGAGATTGGGCATCCCTGTCGTGTCCCTTTTTCTATCTTAAATTCTGCCGTCACCACATTATTTACAATTAATTTAGCTTTTTGTTCAGAATATATTGCACCTATACCATTTTCAAAACCTTGGCATACCCCCATCCCATGTAGATTTTTCTTCATAAAACTCCAAGAGATGTTGTCCAATATATTAAAGGGATAGTTCACCTTTTAGTCTTTTCCCCCTTATTTCTTTCTTGATTTGATATTACAGCAGTCCATGCAAGCTGTTGTAAAACAATATAATTGTAATTCTCTTCTCCACCTTGTTTTTTCCTGGATTGTATTTCAAAATGCAATGGGTTTGACCTCCTCTTTCTCTTGCATTAATTAAGCGTCTGGTTAATCTCAGCTATCTTTCCATTCACTTCGGTTGAACTCCCAGTCCTTTGTACAGCTTCCAGTTCAAAGAAGCCTCTAGCTGCCGTAAGATTTATGCTTAATTACCTATGTTTTGATAGCTTTTTCCGGGGGACCAACCGTGCTTGCGGATACCAGACGCCTCTTTTCTTTGGAGCTTATGCTGCAGGATCACTCCCGAAGTCAGGCTTTCTCTCCGTGGGGAGGGAACGCTGTTGTGGGCGTCTGTGGTCTCCTTCAACTCTGAAGACCCCTCCAACGCCTCAGCGTGTCCTTTTAGATGCAGGAAGCCCTCCTGGATCTTTTGGGAGTTGTGAAGCCTAGCAACCCCCTCTTTCACCCCTTCGGTGAGTGCTCACCCCTTGGAACTCCCGAGATGAGCGTCCGGAAGCAATCAGCAGCAAAGCGGAAGTCCCCACAAAAACATTTGAAAGGCCATAGAATGTTTGATCAGCCAAAGTCTTAGTTATAGAGAAACATTTTCACCTGGCACCTAAAGATATACAACAAAGGCATCAGGTGAGCCTCCCTGGAGAGAGCATCCCACAAGCAGGGAGCCACTGCAGAAAAGGCCCGTTCTGGTGTTCCACCCTTTGGGGCTCTTGTGGAGAAGGCACACAAAGAAAGGGCTCACATGATGATCCAAGTCCAAGTTAGGTCTTATAGGAAGAGGTGGTCCTTGAGGTATTGCAATCATGAGCTGTTTAAGGCTTTATAAGTTGAAACTAGCACCAATGTCAGGATTGTATTATATGCTCAAACTGTCTTGCCCCAGTGAGCAACTTGGCCGCTGAATTCTGCACCAGCTGAAGTATCCGAACCATCTTCAGAAGCAGCCCTACATATAACATATTACAGTAATCTAACCTAGAGGTTGCCAGAGATTAGACAACAGACGTTAGGCTATCCCTTGTTGTTTTTGCAGAGTCCTGTACACAGCGGAAGTATGAGCAGTACGTGCCACATGCTTAACTTTGCTTTATTTTCACTTCAATGTTGAGAGATTACAAACATGCATCTTGCCTCTGCGAAAGCAGAGAAGCAACCGTCCTTCTCCTCGGAACAAAGAACACCAAGAGAGGAGTGAAAAACAGGAAACCAGTGTGCGTCACATCCAGTCTCCCATTCCCGTGGGAAACCCAACAGTACTCTGACTGTGGAATGCAAAACATTGTCCCGTGACAAGCACTTCGCTGCACAGTGAAGAAAGCAGAAACCAACATCCTCCCCCTTTCTGTGAACATCACTGGGCAGCGTGTTCGTACAATATCAGTACAAACCCAATTTCTGTACATAGGTACAGTGTTGATCCCTTGACACAATCTTGGACAATACATCAGCAGGAATTTCATTACCTGGCATATAGGACACCGTTATGAGTCCCTTCTGAATATGTTCCTTAGCATGTTGCAACTTCAATTGCAAGTGCTTCGTGCTTTGCTTACAACCTTCCGAATTCAGCAAAGCCAAACATGCTTTGTTTTCCTGGTAAACCTGGATTGGACATTTGACAGGAATTTTCATGTCTTTGCACAATTGTAACAACCATTCACAATCCTTAAGTGAATAAGACAGTGCATTCAGTTCAGCTTCACAAGTACTTAAGCTAATTGTTGTTTGCTTCTTGCATGACCAATCAAATAGACCCTGATTGTACATGTAGCAAACTCCAGACGTACTTTTCCTGTCTGTAGTGTCACTTCCAAAACTTGCATCTGCAAATATCTCAAGACCACCAGACTTCTGATTGTTAAATCTCAGTCTGTAATGCATAGTGCCTTTCAAATAGCGTGCTATGCGTTTTAGAGCTTTCCAATCCTTAACAGTGGGATTGTTAACTTGTCTGCTTAGCAAATTACAGCTAACAGCAATGTCAGGTCTTGAACATCTGGCAATGAAGTTTAGCTTGCCTAGCACACTTCTGTACAGTGTAGTGTCAGAAAATGCTTCTTCAGTGTTTTCTACCTGATAACCTGTTGTCATCGGTGTGTCTACAGGGTTAGCATCCATCAGGTTCAGTTTGCTTAACACATCAGCAATTTTCCGTGACTGGTGTACTAGAATGTTACCACTTTGATCTCTCTCTATTTCCAGAGATAAGTAGTTGTTTACCTCACCAAGATCTTTCATGTCAAAGTGCTCTTTCAGTTGAGCTAGGGTGTTATTGTACATTGTGACATCTTTCCAAAAGAATAAAATATCATCAACATAAAACAAACAATACAGCTTCTTTTGCCCCTCCTCTTTGACAAATACACATGGATCAGCTTTCCCTTGCTGAAAACCTAGAGAAAACAATGTCTCAGTGAGTTTTGTGTGCCAACACCGTGCACTTTGTTTGAGACCATAAAGGGACTTCTTTAGAGCACAAACAAATCCCTGTTTTACCTGTACGCCATCAGGTGGAAGCATGTAAAGTGATTCACCTAGAGATCCGTACAAAAATGCTGTATTTACATCGTGGTGACTAACGTGTAGATTCTCCTCTGCAGCTAGCTTGAGCATACATAAGCCTAATGCTCTCATATCTCACTGTGGGTGAGTAGGTCTCGTGATAGTCTTCACCTGGTACCTGTGCAAAACCTCTGGCTACCAATCTGGCTTTGTGTCTGACTATCTTGCCATTTTGATCTGTCTTCGCTTTGAAGACCCATTTGCTTCCAAGCAGTTTCATTCCTGGAACTACTGGAACTAGCTCCCATGTTTTGTTCCTTTCCAAGGAATCAAGCTCAGCCTTCATGGCATTTAACCATGGCTCAGCTTCCTTAGAATCCAAATCCTGGATTTCTTGGAAACTTGAAGGTTCAAATACCTTCTTGGAGCTTTTAACAGCTGCTACTGCTGTCTTAGCAAATTCATCAGCAAATCTCTTTGGATGTCTGCCTTTTGTGGCTCTTTGTGACCTGCGAATTATCCTTAAGTCCTCAACACTTTCCTCTTCCTTCTTAGGAGAAAAGTGGCCTATTGTAAACAATGGTTCTTCCAATTCTTGATCAGAGCTTTCAGAGGGTCGCATAGAGGCTTTCGCACTCTTGAAATCCTCTGAATCATCCGATTCAGTTTCAGACTCAGAATCAGAACCTTCATCAGTGGGTGTGGGTTGTTGCGGCTGCTTTTGCTGTTGCTTATCCTCAGTCTCATCACTGTCATCAGGATAACATTGAAAAATTCCCACATTCTCCCCCCACTTGGCATTGTACTCAACACTTCTTGTGAGCTTAATTGTCTTAGTGTCAGTCATCATTATTCTGTAAGAACCTTTCTGATAACCTAGAAAGATACCATGCAATCCACACTTGCCTAACTTGGAGCTTTGTGGTGTGTGAACCCACATGTCAGAACCAAAAATTTTCATGTGTTTGATGTACGGTTTCTTGCCAAACATCTTCTCATAGGGGGTGCAACCAATCGCTGAAGATAACCTGCGATTGTAACTGTAAACAAAACACGAGAGAGATTCGGCCCAATAACTCTCTGGAAGATTGGCATCATGCAGCAAGGTTTTTAACCCTTGAAGCAATGTCTGATTTGCCCTTTCGCAAAGTCCATTCTGCCATGGCGAGCGAGGACTGGACAAATCATGCTGAATTCCTTTCTCAGTCAGAAAAGCTTCAAACTGCTGAGAAGTGAATTCTCCCCCGCGATCAGTGAAAAGAGTCTTTATCTTCAACCAAGCACAGAATTCCTTGAACCTTGGAAAAGCCTCTGATTTCTGCTTGAGATTGTACACGTAAATATACCTGGAAAATGCATCAATGAGAACCATGAAGTACCTATTTCCACCCAAAGAGAGTGATAGTGGACCAACTAAATCAGCATGAACAACCTGGTATGGTTCTGTGGCTTGCCTACTAGACACCTTACCTTTCGCAGACATTTTCACTTTGTTTGCTGCGCATGCCTTGCACTTCATGTGGTACCTGCAGGGTTTAATAGTCATACCTTCAACCAAGGCAGGCATTTTAGATACTGCCTCAAAATGCAAATGACCAAATTTCCTCTGAAAATCGTGAATACATCCTGCATGCAAACTTTTGTTAGAACCTGCAATGCAACAAGTATCATTCTGCACAACATCATCATAATACAGAACAAACAAATGATCAACACATTCAGCATGCAATACATAATCGTCTTTCTTTGTGATGGTGCATTTCTTGTTCTTGAAGGAAACGTCAATGTTCCGTTCATTCAGTTGCATAACGCTGAGTAGATTGTGTGTGGCATCTGGTACGTAAAGCACATCTTGTATCGATAAGTCCAAACTGTGAAGAACAACAGTTCCGTAGCCTTGACTGGGGATCGTGTGGTCATCCGCCTGGTGAATCGCACCTTCCTGCGGTGTAAAAGACACAAACAGTTGCTTATCGTTGCACATGTGGTGGGTAGCTGCTGAATCAACAACGAAGAAAGATCTAGACGTCTTCTGGACCTTTGCGACGTTTGGAGTGAAGCGTGAGACCATTGCCTTGTGCTGCGTTGTCCTGGACACTGGACCTTTGCCTTTGCTTTGGCCTTTTCCACACGATGAGCTTCCGCTGCGCTGCTCTGTCTTGGCCCTGGGATATCTGCATTCCCTCTTCATATGGCCTAGACGTTCACACGAGTAGCATTTCACTGCCTTCAAAGCTTTGGCGCCATCTGGTGGTTCCACTGCACTCTGGGATGACGTCTGTGAAGACTCCCCCTTACCCATGCAGCTAGCACCCCGGCGGTCTGCTTCATTCAGTATCACGGCAGTAACATAGGCTACTGTGAGCTGAGCAGTTGGCTGAACAGCAATCTGAGTGGCAACGGACTCCCAACTTGGACCCAAAGAATGTAGTATCATGAAGGAATACACAGCCTCTGGAAAGGTGAGTCCTCTCTGTTGCAGCTCATGTCTCAGATTCTGCATCTCCATCAGATGTTTACGCACATCTCCACCTTCAGCAAGAGCCATACCTTGCAGCTTGGCATAGTAGTACATTGAGGAACCAGCTTCTGTCCTCAAGTGAGCCTCTCTTAAAGTGTCCCAAATTTCTCTGGCTGTGGTCTTATCACGCAACAGACAGAGCTCTTCTGGGGATACTATCAATGTAAGAGTTCCCATCACTTTGGAATCCTTAGCTTTCCATTCGTCTGTAACTGGAGCTGGGGGGTTGTCTGTAATAACTTTGTACAGACCTTCTTTCCGCAGAATAGCCTCTGCATAGAGAACCCAGTCCGCGTAGTTTTTCTTATTGAGCTTAGGAATCCCAAAAGCATCAGCCAGCTTTGCATCTGCCATCTTCGCGGCGTTTAATCAAGCTGCGTCACTGCTGCTTTCAAACCTCATTCCAAAAGCACTTTCAAAGGTACTTTCGGTTTTCAAGCCTCCCAAGCCTGTGAGCTTGTGCCTTAGAGCCTTTGCCTGTATCGCGGCAAAACGGCTTTAAAAGTTCAAAGTCCAGCCATAAAGCCATAAACTAGAAGCTGGCAGGCTGCCCGGAGCATGAGCACATACCTCTCATCAATCAACTTGACGCGCAGAGCAGATAACGCCGACCCGTTTCTCTGTCCCTCTGCCGGCATTCCGACTCGGCTTCTTGGAGTCCATCCTTCAGTTTGACTGCGTTTTTCTGGGCCCATAACCAAAAATGTTGTTTTTGCAGAGTCCTGTACACAGCGGAAGGATGAGCAGTACGTGCCACATGCTTAACTTTGCTTTATTTTCACTTCAATGTTGAGAGATTACAAACATGCATCTTGCCTCTGCGAAAGCAGAGAAGCAACCGTCCTTCTCCTCGGAACAAAGAACACCAAGAGAGGAGTGAAAAACAGGAAACCAGTGTACGTCACATCCAGTCTCCCATTCCCGTGGGAAACCCAACAGTACTCTGACTGTGGAATGCAAAACATTGTCCCGTGACAAGCACGTCGCTGCACAGTGAAGAAAGCAGAAACCAACATCCCTGTCCAGATAGGGGCACCGCTGGGCCACCAGAGCCTCAAGCAACAGCAATGGAGCCAGAAGTACCTGTAAGCTACACACCTGCTCCTTCAGAAGGGGGTGTAACCTCATCAAGAGCAGGCTACCTCTCATCCATCTGGTCTAGGGAACCACCCACTAACAGTGCCTCAGCCTTATTTGGATTGAGCTTTAGTTTACTGACTCTCGTCCAGTCCATTGTGGAGGCAAGACCAGCACATCCACTGCCATACTCGCAAGTGCAAAGAAGTAGAGCTGTGTGTCATCAACATACAGCTGGCAATGTACCTCAAAGCTCCAGATGACCCCATTTACTGTTCCTTGTTCACTATTCCAGAATTCTGTAAATTTTTGACAGTTTTGTTCACATTTTAAAAAAATTGTTGCCCATATTTAACTCATGGAAACCAGGTAAGGGGATTCCTAAAGTGGCCATTTCTATGGTGCTGGAGGAGACTCTTGAGAGTCCCATGGACTGCAAGAAGATCAAACGCATCCATTCTTAAGGAAATCAGCCCTGAGTGCTCACTGGAAGGACAGATCGTGAAGCTGAGGCTCCAAGACTTTAGCACCTCATGAGAAGAGAAGACTCCCTGGAAAAGACCCTGATGCTGGGAAAGATGGAGGGCACAAAGAGAAGGGGACGACAGAAGCCGAGCATGAGTTTGACCAAACTGCGGGAGGCAGTGGAAGACAGGAGTGCCTGGCGTGCTCTGGTCCATGGGGTCATGGAAGAGTTGGACACGACTAAACGACTAAACAACAAGATCCACCTTTGGTTCCCACCCTGTACTCAGTTCTTCCCTTTGGCTCCTAGAAGCTGTTGGCGTGTGGCAGCAGCCACACCCCGGGAATGGCTTCGACTGGTTGGTTAAACCAGGTGAGAGTAGTTGATGGGTCTCAAACCCTCAATGAGTTAAGGACTTCCTTGCGTGCAAAGACAGGCTCTACCAAATTAAGCAGACAAGACCAATAGGGGGCCCATTGGTCAAAATGGTGGTTTCTGCACATTCTGTACATGAGGGGCAGGTGAGGCTTGTCAACCTGGGAAGGTTGCTTATCTAGGAGAAGGAAAACCCTGATCCTAAACCTTGTGGGATTTCTTGAGGAGAAGAAAAGACTAAGGAGTAAACTCTACACAAATCCGGAATGGAGTTTGTTGGATGGCATCCTGTATGCTAATTTTGTTTTGTTTTGTTTTTTAAAAATAATATTTATTGATAATTTCAGAATTACAAAAAAAATAAAAAATAAAAAACAACACTACAATACAAAAAAAGAAAACAATAAAAAGAGAGAAAAACACAAAATACAACAATACAGCAAAAGACAGTAAAAAGGAAAAAGGAAAAAGGAAAAAAAACACAAATCCCAAATTGCATATCCATAATTTCCATTTGCTTGTTTCATTGACCTCCTCACACCTCCGTTTTTGTGTTCTAGTTTAGTAATTATTTCAGCACATTCTTTCCATCTTTCTCAATTTTTGTTATAAAATTTATCTTAACAATTTAACCTAATATTTAACTCAACAGATCCTTACCATCTTTCCCCATATTCTGTTATTGAGATTACCTTAATTCATTTAACCTTACTTTACCCCTAAGTACCTTAGAACTTAAATCTTAGTTTTCAAATATACATAGCTCTTGATATCATTTCTACTAGAGTCGTATAGTTTCATTCCCACATTTTCCCTAATATTCATTAGCTAATTCTAAAATAAAAAAATTCCATTATAAATTCTCTTCTAATCATCATCCAGCGTCTCTTCTTCCTGGTCTCGGGTCATGTCAGTCCTTATTGTCCATTCCATCTAGTCCATCAACCTGGAAGCCTTATATCCGAGGCCCTTAAATCTCTTCCATGTCCCTTCTGCAGTTCTTCTTCATCTTGTTTGTGCTTGCCTCTTTCCTTGTCTTTTGTTGGTCTCTGTCTTAATTTCTTTCCTTTCTAATTGGGGGGTAGGTCTCTGGGGAATTCCAGTCCAAAATTATCTCCATCACCCTTCATCCAGCTCGCCCATTCCCCACAGTCCCACTCCCCACAGTCCTCGATATAATCCAAAATGTATTTAAAATCAAATTTCATGGTCTCTCCAAAGCTAAGAACCTCCTCATCTCCAGATTCCCCTTGGCCCACTCCAACTTCAATCTTCAATAACAGCGGTTTATGCTCCTGTAGGGCCTCGGGTCTCTCCATTTGTACTATTTGAGGTGCAGCCGCATCCTCCTCCATTGTCATCTGCACCTGCCCAGTCAGTACAGATTGATAGATTGGTTCTTGTATGATTTCTATATCAATAGAACAACAGTCAAATCCATTTTCTCATTCATCAAGTCCATTTTCTCATGCATCTGTTCCAGCAAAGCATTTGTCTTGCATAAAGCAAGCACCCAGTCTTTCTCCCAGCTCATCTTTGTTCAAGGTCAGAAAAGACTGTTCCCACAGTCTTAATCTCACAGATGTTGGGTCTCAAATATGCTGCAACAACAATTTAGCAAGCTCCCTCTAGAGGAGACAATCTACTTGTATCCATTTTTTTTTTTAAGACAATGGAAAGTTACTTTCATTTTTCAGATGTTTCAGATGTTTTTCAAGTATTTTGTTTCTTTAAAATGTAAAAGGCAACATTAGAATCAACTTGTTTCTCTTCATTAGCTGTCTGTCATAGTGTTACGTTCACAGTCAATGAACCTCTCCAACAGTTTCTGTCTCTGACACCCCGTTCCCAGGTTAGAGACGGTGGAAACTTATCCTTCTTCACTCCCTCTCCTGCTGGGGTTAAACAGAGTTCCCCCCCTTTTCTCCTCCTTCCAAGGGGGGTTTCAGTGGTTCTAAATGTAGGCAATTTAGTCTTTTTTAACAGCTTCCCGGCTTTAGCTTGCAAAATTTTTGCTTTAGTCTATATACAAAAAAGCGGAAGGCGGACTTCCTGTTTGCACCTTCCCGCTTCGATACCAAATTAAAACAATTTCTTGATCCAATTTTCCGTTTCTACTCACGGGTACTTGTTTTAAGTCCAATTGTCCACAGGAAAAAGTCAGCGCTCTCTGCTAATGGCTGTGCGGCTCCTGTATGCTAATTTTGAGCAACTCCTGCAGCCAAGCTGGTGCAAAACATATTGCTCTGCTTTCCTTTGGACCACACCAGCGAGGCTGAGCGGGGGATCTTGTCATCTGGGCATCTCAGGACCACCATACACACTGCCCAGGCTTGCACCTCAGGAAGGTCTCTTCGTTGTTGCCAATGCAGCAGTTTGACCTCACCTCTCAAGACAGAAGGAGGTTAGCCGGAGGCCTCTACACTATCCCTCAACTACCAGGAAATAGCTTTACAGCCTTGATTCAGCCCTGTTTGCAGAAAGTTCTTGTGGGGAAATGGGAAAATATCACAGTGTGCTTTCTAATAGGAATAGTAATTGCCAGATGCTTAAAAATCTTGGCGTTTGAGTCATTTCCAACTACTGTCTCCACTAAAGAGTATCTGGAACTTAGAAAGCTGTCTTCGTTCCAGCTAGCTCAGTCTTGCTGACACTGACTAGCTGTGACTCTCCAAGACCCCCCAATAAACCTCTGGAGGGTGTCTAGAGGTCTAGGTTCCCGGCGGTGTCAAAGCCGCTCGTCCGGTTCGCCAGGTAACCCCTGAAAGGAGGCGAAGAGAGCGACGGAACGAGCAGCGGACAATCGGGCAGCCATTGCGGCGGCTAACTAGCGAAGCCCCGAGCCTGCAGAGAATAGCGCTCCGCTCTCGACACGAAGAAAGCCGGATTTGCTACCAAGAACTTTGAGAGTTAGTGACAAATAATAAGAAAGCTCCCGGCTAAAAAAGAGAAGAATCCGAGTTCAGCGGCTCGTCTGACATCATCGAAAAAGACGCAGCACTGTCTGCAGAGCCAAAAGAGAAAGTAAGTTGCCGCTAGCGGTTACTGTTTCTGTTTCCCCCGAGACTTTTTGGACTTGAGTTTAACTAAGTTAAAAAGTAACTTTCGGTAAAGAAAGAGGAGAAAAGAAGAAATTAAAGGGGGAACAGAGAAGCTTCGTGAGTAAGAGAGACCCAGTAATAACTGTAATTGAGGCTATAGGAGAATAGAGAGGACTATTGGTCACACCTCAGTGAAGAAGCTAGAAAGAAACTCCGACGCCATATTAACTGGAGGATTAGAAGGACTTCCGACGCCATTCCAGACCACTCTAAAACATCTTTAAATAAAAAGGAAACTATTTGGAGGCCCCCCGGACTCCCCCCTTGCTTAAAACTCTGCTAAGGAACGTTCAATCAGTGTGAACTGAATTTAAAAAACAAACTAAAATGAACAGCTGGAAATAGGCAGTGTGGAAGTTTATTTAAAGACTCTCTTTCCCTAAGGTGGAAGAACCACTCTCTTTGTGATTTAGGTTGGAAGAATTACCCTCTCAGTTTGGTTTGGTTCAAGCCAAACACAAATTTGAAAATTAGGTGGCGGTGACTTAGGTTTGGCGAAATACTTAGGTGACAACTACGCAAGTGAGACACCCCCTCCACTACTGAACTACACTTTTGGGACTAGTATTAATATCAACTTAAAAACTACATTGGAAGATTTAAGCTGACCTACTCCTCAAATCTAGACATCGCCTTTTGGACTACTCAGAAATATAAAGTACAGTTCTACCTGTCTAACGCTTTGGTGGGATTTAGCCCGAATAGGGGCAAGAAGAGTATCTTGACCAGCTTGAACTGGATTAGCCCAGATAGGGGCAAGAAGAACGCGGATTAATAACTACCCCCCCCCATATGGGTAGGGGAAGCGACAATATTTAGGACACTGAGAGGAAAGCTTAAGGAAATTGTGTTTTTGTAATTTGTTCTTTTTCTTGCTATACCTTTCCCCCCCCCCTCTTATATAGGAGATATCTTCTGTTTTTGGGTGGTTAACCTAATAGCGTTTGAGAGTACTTAATAGTGACGCAAATACAAAACTACATAGTGTATACACAGTATATATTGGATATTGAGATACAGAGGAACATGTCGCATACACAGAAAAAAGGGACAGAAGGGGGGACACCAACAGACAGGAGAGCCTCAAAGCAGGAAACAGAATTTAGAATAGAAATATTGAAGATGTTTGCAGAAATAAAACAAAGTGAAAAGAATCTGGAGACAAAGTTAGAACAGGTAGACAATAAAATAGGGAAAATGGATAAAAAGATCGAGGAGACAGTCAGTGAACTGAAAGGACAGATTAAGGAGGTTTCTAGGAGAGTGGATGAGGGATTTAAGAAGACAAAGCAGGAAATGAAAGAGATGAAGCGAGAAGAGGAGAAAATGAGAAATGAGATTGCAGATTTAAATAAAATACAAGAGGAAATAAAAGACTCTATCGCAATGAACGAACTGAAACAGAGAGAAGTTAATTTAAGGTTGAGGCAAGTACCGGAAATGCAAAACGAGAATATAAGAGAAAGACTAATAAAGGAAATTGCGCAGTGGATGGAGATATCGGAAGAAGAATTGGCAAAGACAATACATAATGCATACAGAATCAAAATCAGATCAAGTAGGGTAAAGAAATTCCCAGGTGATTGTCTAATTACCTTTAAAGATAGAGAGATGAGAAACTTGATTTTGCAAAGGAACAGAGAGAAGAGACTTTACATTGATGGGAATTACATAATTATATTTAAAGATATTCCAATAAGGTTGTTGAAACGAAGAGAAGCCTACAAGCCACTGGTACAATTACTCAAGAAAAACAAGATTGATTTCAGATGGGAATTTCCGGAAGGTGTCTCATTCTTCTACAAAGGAGTAAAAAGAAGATTGCTAAGTCCTGAGGAAATTGGAAAATTCACAAGAAGATATAAAGAATTACAACAAGGGGAGGAAGAGAGCAAAGGAGCAGAAGGAGGAACAAGAAGGAGGGAAGAATTTGAATTAGGTGAAGAAGAAGAGCAGACTGAAAGAGAGTCGGAAGAGGAGGGAGAAGAAGAAGAAGGAGAAGAGACAGAAAGGTTTTAAGTCTAAATCTTTAAATCTAGATAGTGGTAAGGAGAATGACGCTAAAATTATGGAACTGGAACATCAATGGAATGAACGATAAGAAGAAACGGAACGGAATTGAACATATTCTAAAGAAGAAGAATCTGGACATCATATGCCTTCAAGAAACGCACGTGGCCAAAAAACATAGGAAAATCCTTATTAATAAAAGGTTAGGGAATGAATTTATATCTTCGGACAAAAAGAAAAAAAGAGGCGTTGTCCTATATATTAAAAACAAAATTGAGTCCCGTCAATTATTTAAAGATGAAGAAGGAAGAATAATAGCGGCCCAAATTAAATGGCAAGGCGAAGAATTGATAATTATCAGAATTTATGCTCCAAATGGGAATAAGACAGAATTTTTTAGACTACTGGAAGAAAAACTATTTGAATACTTGGATAAAAAAATTATAATAATGGGAGACATGAACGGTGTGGTATCAACAGAAATGGATAGATTAAGGAAAGCAAAGAGTAGGCATGCATATTTGTGGTATGACAAGGCGAAAGTTCATAAATTGTTTAAAAACCATATTGTCAGAAAATCAATTTTTGCCGTCTGGATGAAGTACAAGGATTTATTAGAAGGTAAGACCCCGAGGTGGCTATCACCGATGGAGGCCAAGGTTCTCAAAAAAAGGCCCAATATGGAGGCCTACTGGCCGAAATATTGGGAATTAATTGAAAGAACTGGAGACAACTGGAAGCTACAGAGCCAGGATAAACTAAAAAGTAAGGTGCGAGATTGGTTACATTATGCTCAAATTCAAGAGGTTTTTAAAATGGATAAAAAAGTTGGTTTCCAGGTGGAAAAATCGAAACTGGAGACGGAACTATTAGAACCAAAAACTAAGGTACTTTCGAGAATGTATAACTTGCTGCTTAAATGGAATACACAGGACGAGACAGTTAAATCTGCTATGATAAAATGGGCACAGGATGTTGGACATAACATTATGTCTGAGGACTGGGAAAGGTTGTGGAACACCGGTATGAAGTTTACGGCATGTAGTGCCTTGAAAGAGAACATTATGAAAATGGTATACCGGTGGTACATGACCCCAGTCAAGCTAGCTAAGATATACCACCTGTCTGATAACAAATGTTGGAAATGTAAGGAGGCAGAAGGGACATTCTTTCACCTCTGGTGGACCTGCCCGAAAGTGAAGGCCTTCTGGGAAATGATATATAATGAATTGAAAAAGGTATTTAAATATACCTTCCCCAAGAAACCGGAGGCCTTCCTTCTGGGCATGGTGGACCGGAAGGTGTTAAAGAAAGACAGAACTTTGTTTATGTATGCAACCACAGCAGCAAGAATTCTTATCGCAAAGTACTGGAAGACACAAGATTTACCCACACTGGAGGACTGGCAGACGCAGATGATGGACTACATGGAATTGGCAGAAATGACTGGCAGAATTCGAGATCTGAGCGAAGAAACAATTGAGGAGGACTGGAAAAAATTCAAGGACTATTTGCAAAAATATTATAAGTTGTTTGAATGTTAAGATGGTGCACGACTAAGAAACGTTATGCTTCCGCAACTTGATTAGGTAAATGACAAAGTAAGTTATGGGAAAAAAAAGGAGACAAACTTGAAACAAATATATTATGTTTATTTTAAAGGTATCAAATTGAATTACAAGTTTTTGAAATTGGCAACATAATAAATTGAAAGGTACAGTAAGCGGTGAAATAAGATGATAAATTGCTGATATTGTTAGTTTAAAGAACGCAATGTTGGGAGGATGTGAGGAGGTCCAGTGGAAAGTAACTTATAGAAGGATGATCTGAAACATAATTAACTTGTTTTTTTCTTTTTTATTTTTCTTTATTTTTTTTTAAAAACTGTTTCTTGTTTCTTGCTTTGTAACTGAATCTGTGAACCTATGAAAAGAAACGCAATAAAAAATTTTATATATAAAAAAAAGGAAAGCAAAGAGTAAAGAAGGGAAGCTGCCTAAGACTTTTTTTACGATGATCAAGAACTGTAACCTAATTGATATCTGGAGATTCAGGCACCCTCTAGAAAAACAATTTACGTATCACTCGGAACCAAACCAATCAATGTCAAGAATAGACCAAATATGGGTCTCGAGTGAACTCATACCAAGAATCCAAAAAATTGAAATACAGGCTAAAGTTATCTCAGACCACAACCCGATCAAGATGGAGTTAAAAGGATTTGAAGAGCGAACTTTCAGATGGAGATTGAACGATAACTTATGGGCCGACCAAAAATTTGCTGAAAAAATACAGAAAAAACTGGTAGAATACTTTCAGGATAACTTAGATAAAGGGACAAAACTGAGTACTGTATGGGATGCAAGTAAGGCAGTGGTGAGGGGCCTATGTATCCAACAAAACGCATGGAAAAGAAAGAATAAAGAAAAAAAGACAAGAGAGATTTTGAGACAGATTACGGATAACGAACAAAAGCTGATTAAAAAACCCAATAATGAGAAGATAAAGCAGGAAATAAAGGCTCTACAAACCCAATTTGCTATGTTAATAAATAAAGAGGTCGAATGGAATATAAAAATGTTAAGACAAAAAAATTTCGAGTTTGCAAATAAATCTGGAAAATGGCTTGCCTGGCAGGTAAAAAGAAGAAAAGAACAAAAACTGATTAACAAAATTGAATTAAATGGAGAAGAAATTACCGACCCGAAAGAAATCAGGAAAGGGTTTGTGGACTACTATAAACAACTATACAGGAAAAGTGAAAGGAACAACAAAGAAAAAATAGAAAGATATCTGGAAGGAAAGATGTTGAGGAAGATTCCGATAGATCAAAAAGAACAGTTAAATGCCTTAATATGTAGAGAAGAGGTAGAAGAAGTGATAAAAGAATTAAAAAGAGGGAAGGCACCGGGCCCTGATGGGTTTACATCAAGTTATTACAAAGAAATGAAAGATACGTTGATAGCCCCGCTGATTGAAGTAATGAATAACATATTAAAAGAGAGGGATATTCCAGATACATGGAAAGAGGCATTTATTACAATAATCCCAAAACAAGACTCGGACCCAACTCAAATTAAGAACTACAGACCCATTTCTTTATTAAATACGGATTATAAGATCTTTGCTGGTGTTTTAGCTAAAAGAATAAAAAAGATACTATCAAAAATCATACATAAAGACCAAGCTGGTTTTCTGCCGGGAAGACAAATAAGTGATAACACAAGAAATATAGTTAATATCATCGAATTCCTATCCAGTAGGTGCGACAAACCAGCATGTCTAATTTTTGTAGACGCGGAAAAAGCGTTCGATAATGTGGTCTGGGATTTTATGATGAAAAACTTAGAGGTTATGGAGGTGGGCCAGGAATTTTTGAATGGCATAAGGGCAATCTACACAGAACAAAAAGCAAGACTGATAGTCAATAATGTTATATCTGAAGATATCAAAATAGCTAAGGGAACAAGACAGGGGTGCCCGCTTTCGCCACTGTTATTTATAGTGATTCTGGAAACCCTATTAAATGCAATAAGACAAAACAAACAAATTAAAGGGGTGACATTAGGTGCCAATGAATATAAAGTCAAAGCTTATGCAGATGATGTGGTCCTGACGGTGGAAGAGCCGATAGAAAGTACAAAGGAGATTTTGGACGAGATGGGGAAATTTGGTAATATAGCAGGATTTAAATTGAACAAAGGGAAAACAAAAATGATTGTTAAAAATTTGGATCAGGATAAGATTGAATTATTGCAGCAAAGAACAGGGATTGAGGTAGTTAGAAAGGTTAAGTACTTGGGAATATGGCTTTCTGTAAAGAATATTGATTTATATCAAAACAACTACACCCCAGTTTGGAATAGAATAAAAAAAGATTTGGAGACCTGGGCCAGAATGAAATTATCATTCTGGGGACGAATATCAATGGTTAAGATGATGGTGCTTCCTAAGTTGTTATTTTTGTTTCAAACTATACCCATAATAAAAGGTACAAAAGATTTTAGAGACTGGCAAAAGGTGATCTCAAGATATGTCTGGGAAGGGAAGAAGCCCAGAATTAAATTAAAATTATTGACAGAAATAAAAGAAAGAGGTGGCTTCTCCCTACCAGACATGAGACTGTATTACGAGGCAGCATGTTTGTGCTGGTTAAAAGAGTGGGTAAAGCTGGAAAACAAAGAACTTCTAGATTTGGAAGGATATAATAACAGATTTGGGTGGCACGCGTACCTATGGTGCGACAAAAAGAGGGTCCACAAGGGGTTTGGCGCGTTAATAGAGGTCTGGGATAGATATAAAAACATACTAGAACCAAAAACCCCCCACTGGCTATCCCCGTTAGAGATAATGGGGGTAAAGAAAATCAATATGAGAGGAAAGTGGGGAAAATACGAAGAAATGGTGACCAACGAAGGAGGAAAGTGGAAAATAAAATCATATGACCAAGTCAAAGTTTTTACATACGATTGGCTGCACTATTTTCAGATTAATGAAATGTTTAAAAAAGAGGTGAAGGAAAGGGGTTATGAGGAAAAAGAATCTAGATACCAAAAAGAGATAATAAACAATGAACATAAAAATCTGTCAAAAATGTATAAAATACTGCTGGAATGGAATACGAAGGACGAAGAAGTGAAATCAGTGATGGTTCAGTGGGCGAGGGACTTTGGATACAGTATCCAATTGGAAGACTGGGATAGGTTATGGAAGGTGAATATAAAATTTACGGCGTGTACCCTATTGAAAGAAAACATGATGAAGATGCTTTACAGGTGGTATATGACACCAGTGAAGCTGGCAAAGATGTATAAGGTAGACAATAAATGTTGGAAGTGTAGACAGAAAGAAGGGACATTCTACCATCAATGGTGGGAATGTAAAAAAAATAAAAGTTTTTGGGAGGAGATTTACAACGAAATGAAAAAGATGCTGAGATACACCTTCGCTAAAAAACCAGAAATCTTCCTATTGGGTATTGTAAGAAAGGATATTGAAAGAAAAGATCGCAAGCTTTTCCAGTATGCGGTAACGGCTGCTAGAATTGTGTTAGCTCAGAGATGGAAGCAGGAGGAAATCCCAACCGTGGAAGAGTGGAGAGAAAAATTGACAGAATATGTAGAACTTGACAGGTTAACAGGGAAAATTAGATATACTAAAGACCAAAAGTTTATTCAAGACTGGGGGAAATTTGTGGGTTATCTGGAAAATAACTGTGATGTAAATACAACGCTAATGGGTTTTAAAGAGGCACTGTAAAGATTCAATAAGTATTGTCTATTAGAAATAATGAAAGAAGGGAGGAAAAATGGCAATATGTAAGAATGGAATGTGTAAGAAAGGATAACTACGAATGATTGTCAGTAACGTTGAAGGAAGTCAAAAATGGACAAGAACGTTGTAACATGGATAAAATGTATAATTGGTTGGAAACCAATAAAATTTTAAAATGCAAAAAAAAAAAAAAAAAAAAAATCTTGGCGTTTGAGTCATTTCCAACTACTGTCTCCACTAAAGAGTATCTGGAACTTAGAAAGCTGTCTTCGTTCCAGCTAGCTCAGTCTTGCTGACACTGACTAGCTGTGACTCTCCAAGATTTCAGGCAGGGACTCTCTCCCAGCCCTTCCTAGAGATACCAAGGATTGAACCTGGGAACTTCTGCATGTGGAGCCTGTGCTCTACCACATGACACAACTATGATGTACAATCTACTCTAACCAAAGCCCTTTAGTTCCCTTACATACACCCAGAACAAAATCATGGAACAAATGTTCCATGAGGCCTCACCGGGGATGTAACGTTGAGTGGCAGCAGAGCAGTTAACATCTGGTCCTGGATATGCTTTTCTTGAAGAGTGTAGCACTGGAAACTCCCCATCCATACCCTGAAGGCATTTCTGGCACTCCACAGAGCATTGATAATTTTGGGCTTTATTGGATTCTGGAGTATCATGGATCCAACTGATGCAGTGACAAAAGTTGGGCATCCTTCATATCCTGCTGCTAACTGAATTGATTTGTAGGTTTTTAAGATGCTTACATCTTTATTTGTTGTTGTTGTTGTTTAGTCGTTTAGTCGTGTCCGACTCTTCGTGACCCCATGGACCAGAGCACGCCAGGCACTCCTGTCTTCCACTGCCTCCTGCAGTTTGGTCAGACTCATGTTTGTAGCTTCGAGAACAGTGTCCAACCATCTCGTCCTCTGTCGTCCCCTTCTCCTTGTGCCCTCCATCTTTCCCAACATCAGGGTCTTTTCCAGGGAGTCTTCTCTTCTCATGAGGTGGCCAAAGTCTTGGAGCCTCAGCTTCACGATCTGTCCTTCCAGTGAGCACTCAGGGCTGATTTCCTTAAGAATGGATACGTTTGATCTTCTTGCAGTCCATGGGACTCTCAAGAGTCTCCTCCAGCACCTCTTTATTACACTGAGGTAATTACATCATAAATGCAATTGACGGTAGCAAAACAGTCCCCTTTTCATTTTGGCACAGTTGTTTGCTATTACACTTCCTTATTAAGAAGCTGCCATTTGTTATCCGGGGGTGGAGGGATTTTCAGAGGAGAGGAATTCACCAGCTCATCTTTAATATTGGGGGAATCGTTCACAGCCCCTAATTTATGTTGACTTTTTAGCGTATGGTATTGCAATTAAGTCAGATTAATGAAGGGTAAATTCCAGCTTCTCTATTAAAAAAAATAAGCCTTGTAAAGAACGTAATTAGCATGTTTGTTTGTTTAGCTGCTAATGGCTTAATTGCATCCTATCTTGCTATTCACAAATAGGGATCATGAAATGAGCATGAAAAGCAAAGTGTAGCATTCATACTAGCAGAAGAAGAAGGACGTGGAGGGTCAGCCATGGAGGGGAACTGTTGTTAAAACTTTTGAAAGCCATCTGAACTTTTTTTATGATGTTTATTGAGAATTTTAAAATTACAAAAAAAAACAAAGAAAAAAAGGGGGAAGAACAAGAAAAAAAAACAAATAACAATTAAACAATACAAATCGATAAAAGTCAAAAGCAAAAAGCAAAAACAAAACACATAGCACATCAAAATCAGAAAGCAAAAATAATGAAAGATTTTTTAGCGAAATTCCAGATCATGGGCATACAAGAGACCTGGTGCTTAGACTCTTCATCCCCCCCATCCCTACTGGGCTATGACGCCTTTGTGATTCCTGCGACCAAAACACATTTGTATGGGCGCCCTAGGGGAGGCCTGGTAACATTTGTTTCGCAGGAGCTACATCTTAATACCTCTCCTCTCTTTTGGTTAGAGAGTAATTGCATTCAAACTCTTCACATCACTAATAGCTCGGCTGGGGACTTCATATGTGTAAACTTGTACAATCCATCTGTCTATCCCTCTTCTCATTCAAATCAGTTTTGGGAGGATTTAAGATTTATCCTTGATAAATCTGTGGCTGAATTTCCAAAGTCAGAGATTCTTATAATGGGGGACTTTAATGCCAGAATCGGAGCAGATATAAGCTCATTTACCGATAAGTCGCAATTATTCATAGAAGAGGAGTGGTTTCCTACGTGGAATTCACATGACAAAATCATTAATAGGGCTGGCATCATACTGCTGGAGCTTACCATAAACTGCGGGCTGCATAGCTTGCATGGCACACCCAAAGACTGGTCCGGGGGATACTTTACTTTTCTAGGATCTAGAGGGGCAAGCGTTATAGATTACATCTGGTCCTCCTCGGCATTTAATGATAAGGTATATTGTTTCAATGTGTTCAACAGAACCGAAAGCGACCACCTTCCAATCGCCATCTCCTTCCACCACTCACTGCTGGGGCTTCCCAGCTCACCCCACCTCCAGGATTCACTGATCTTAGCCCCCGGACGTAAGAAGTGGGATATCTATTTGGAGCAAGAAATAAAAGTCCTTCTAAATTCCCCAGAGATCCTAGCCCTGAAAGCTCAGCTGTTAACAATGAATGTGAATCATTTCTCAAGTTTCCAGCAAATTCTGGCCTACTTGCTCCCTTCACTTACAAAACCTTCCCGTGCGATTCTAACCTGGAAGAATCAAACTTGGTTCGACCAAGAATGCAAACAGTGCAGAAGTAGGCTTAGATTTCTTCAGTCTGATATGAAATCAGACAGCACCCAGAGCAAAACCAGGGAGTTAGCTCAATTCCGTTCATACTACAAGAAGCTGCTCCAACATAAGAAATTGCTCTTTGTGAAAGATCGCTGGACGGCACTGTCAGTGGCCATTAAAACCCGTGACGACAAAAAATTCTGGAATTTAATTAATGCAGGTTTAAGACCCCCCCTCATTCATCGTTAATAACATCTCAGCAGCCAGTTGGCACTCTCACTTTGCTCAGTTGTATTCCGCCCCAGATTCCGACGTAAACGTAGTCCCCACTCTCCCAGCATCTGCCTTGCCCACCTGGGAGCCAGTCTCCCCAGAGAGATGTATACAACTAATTAGCATGCTATCAGGGGATAAATCCCCGGGGGAGGATATGATTCCTCCTGAGGTATTCTTATCGAACCAGACGTGGTGGGCCCCTATTTTAGCATCTCTCTTTACCACTATTAATGCCACCCTTAAGATTCCACCTAACTGGAAACAGAGCATAGTCATCCCAATACATAAAAAGGGGGATCCACAAGTTCCGCGTAACTATCGACCTATCAGCCTGCTGGACATACCATACAAGGTTTACTCTAGATTCTTGCTAGAGAAATTATTCGAGTGGGCAGAAGAAACAAAGCTATTCCACCCGGAACAGGCTGGCTTCCGTAAAGGTCACAGCACATCCAGCCAATGTCTCGTTCTATCTACCCTGATTGATAAATACCTAAACAGGTTCAACTGCAAGCTACACGCGACTTTTGTGGACCTGACCTCCGCTTTTGACTCCATTCCCAGAGATAGGCTATGGCAGAAGCTTAGTTACACCAACATAGATAAGAGACTCCTCCTCCTTCTTATGGAAATTCATAATGACATATCGGCCAGAGTAAAATTCGGCCCTCTGGGAGCTCTTTCTGATTCTTTCCCTCTGAATAAAGGGGTCAAACAGGGCTGCCTCTTGGCCCCTTTTCTATTCAATTTCTATATCAACGACATCGTTACAACTATGAAGGCCCTAAATCAATCTGCCCCCTCTTTACAACAGCTTAAGATCCCCATATTACTCTATGCGGACGACATGGTGATATTGTCATTAACCAAGCAGGGCTTAAACAACATGCTCAGAGGGCTCATGACATATTGTGATACCAACTCCCTCAAAATCAATTTCGCCAAAACCAAAATTCTTACTTTTGGTACGAAAACTTGAATTGAATATTGTTCAGCATTCAAGTATTTGGGAATCACTTTTCAGCATGGGCTTAGCTGGTCAGCTCACCTAAATACGACCATCCTGGCTGCCCGTAGAACCATCAAAGCCTTGGAGAAATTCTTCTATGCAAAAGGCGGCCAGTTGGTTCCACCAGTCAGAAAAGCATTTATCAGTAAAGTCCTCCCGATGTTACTGTATGGGGTTGAAATCTGGGGGTGGAATTTAAAAACACTACAACGGCTGGAGATTCTGCAAAACTCTTTTGCACGAAAGATGCTGGGTCTCCCCAAGGGCTCGGTTGCTGCACAGTTAAGAACAGAACTGGGCCTCCCCTCCATTGTTGCGAGAGCCCACATTAGAATTATTAGTTTTTATTGTAAATTAATCAATGCCCCAGGTTCCCTACTAGCCAGGCAAGCCTTTTTAACTTGTTCTCATAGCAACAAATGGTCCAAGGCCATGGAGACTATTACTGCACGCTACTCCCTCCCAGATCTAGACACGCTGTCATCTTGGCACCAACATAAAATCCGGGCCTGGATTCTTACAAGAGACGAGGCCATGGACCGGGCACAGTCCATCACAGCCCGTCTCTCCATGTGGCTCCCTAAAGTGAAAGTGGTAAGATCACTTGCCAACTACTTGATAGAACTAACGGAGCCCAATTTGAGAAGAGCGTTTACTATGGCCCGTTTCCATTCTATACCCACGGCCTTCCTTCAGGGGATTTACTCTAAGACCCCTATTACTCAGCGTCTATGTTCATGCACAATGAATGAAGTAGAGGACTTTATACATTTCTTTTTCTACTGCCCTATTTATGAGCCAATAAGATCTAAGCTCCTCCTCTTGATCCCGTCCACTATTACGTCTAAGGAAGACTGTTTGAAATCGCTTCTTGTGGACGCAAATCCCCAAATTTCACGTGGGGTGGCAATCTTCATAGTGCAGGCTCTGAAACTCAGGGCTACTCTGACAGGGTAGTGTGTCCTAGGCCTGGACCTGTTTTAATTCTTTATATATATCCGCACATTACATTTCTGGCGCTGGCAACTAAATCTTTGCATTATGGTCTTAGGGTAAGTTAAATGTCATTACGCCAGCAATATCGCCTTGAATTTTGCTTGGTTGCTTGTCTCTAGCATTTTTGTACTGTCCTATTTTGCTATGGCTGTATGCTAATGCAATAAAAGTTTTGATTTGATTTGAAAAATAAACCACAAAGATTTAAAAACAGATCCAATATTCCCAAATCCTTAACTGTCATTACCTTATTTCATCTACCTCCTCACACCTCCCTTTTTTGTATTCTAGTTGTTGATTGTCACAGCAAATCCTTTCCATTTTTCATAATATTCTGTCATTAAATAGCCTTAATCTATTTTAACCTTATCTTACCATAAAAAACCCTAAAACTTAAATCTTATTTATACCAATTTCTCATAACCATAGCATATTCTTACATAGTTCTTTTTAACATTTCTGCTAAAGCCAAATAATTTCGTTCCAACATTTTTCTAATACTCATTAATTTTAGAAAACATTCCTAAATAGAATTTTTTAAAACTTTCTTCCAATCTTCATCCAACATCTCTTCCTCCTGGTCTTGGGTTTTGTCAGTCCTTTCTATCCCATCCATCTAGTTCATTAACCTGGTAACCTTATGTCCGAGGCCCTTAAGTCTCTTCCATGTCCCTTCCACAGATCTTCTTCATATTCTTCTTCATATTCTTGTAGTTTATCATATACAGCAGTAAACATACAAGCTATCTACAAGTTACTATTTACAACATGACTTCTTCACTCTCAGCAACGCCTCAGCACTAACCAAACCACTTACTCCTCAACACTAGTGTCATAGGTCATGCTGCCTATATGAGGGACCTCAGCCAATCACTGAGCTGTTGCTGGGTCTTCTTATCTCTAGGCAGATTCCTTTCATGCTCTGTCTTCCCAGGCTGTGGAGACACTAATTGCTAACTTGCAAAGCTGCAAGCAAACCATGAATTCCAGCACCCCCTCACAGCTTGCATAGTGCAATTAGTTTCTGAGCACATACAAAGTATTTTCACCAACTTTGTTTTGCAAACCCATGCATTCACACAGCATTTTGTTTTTCACAAATGACAATGGCTTAGTCATTATATCTGACATTCTTGGCACTTTCAACATATTCACATGCAATGACAGTCCTGTGTACATTAGTTCTGACATTCTAGTATTTTACTTCCACGTGTTTTGATTTCCCCTTGAACTGCTCAGTTTTACTTAGTGTTATACAGGCTTGGTTGTCCACAAAATCTTTTCCTGGAAAATCTCATTCAGTGCCAAAATCCAACAGTAACTGCTTAAAAAATATTAGCTCATTGCAGAGCTCGCTCAAAGCAGCGTATTCCGCTTCCGTGGAAGACACACTAACTATGCTTTGTTTCCTGGATTTCCATCCAATCAGTGATCCACCGAACATGATCACCAGCCCAGTTACAGACTTTCTGTCTGGCAGATTTTCCCAGTCGCTATCTGAGTAGCACTCAAGCATTTCTTCTCCTGCTGAGCTCAATTTCAGAGCAGTTTGCTTTAAGTACCTCAGTATCCTTTTTACTCACAGTGGGTTTGGATACCTGTCTGCTTAAAATCCTCACTGCATAGCAGATATCGGGTCTACTCCACTGTGATATGTACATTAGGCTCCCAATGGCTGATTGGTAGAGATCTGGATGCTCAAACTCAGAGCTTTTATCTGATTGCATTCCTTTAACAAAACCTACTTCCATGGGTGTACTTGCCCCATTACAATCTTGCATGTTAAAACGTTGCCAGCAGTTGCTTAATTTTGTTTTTCTGACTGAGCAGAAAACTACCATCACTGGCCTGGGACACTTCCACACCCAAATAGTTTTGTACGTAGCCCAGATCTTTTACTTTGAACTTTTTGGGCAATTGCGTGGAAAACTCCTTGATTTGCCTAGCCTCTTTGGCCACATATAGCAAATCATCCACAAATACCAAATAAAATTCTTGCTTGTTACCAGTGCCACACATGTACCAACAGTTATCAGCAACACTGCGTTCGAAACCTAGAGAAACAAGAGTCTCATCTAAGCATGTGTTCCACTTGTGTGCTGATTGACGCAAACCATATAGGGCTTTGTGTAATCTGTACACTTTTCCTTATCCTGTTTCAAAACCTGGTGGCTCTGATAAATAAAGTTCTTCATAAGGACTGGCATTCAGATAAGCCATCTGGATGTCAAAATGATTAACTTTAAGATTGCGCTTTGCTGCAATTGCAAGCAACAAACGCATGCTCTCACTTCTAGCTGTGGGTGCAAACACTTCATCAAAATCCAGTCCTGGTCTCTGGGAAAAACTTTGTGCCACTAAATGCACCTTATATTTATAACCACCAGTAGCCAGAGGCTTTATTTTTTAAATCCATCTACATCCCACCACCATGGCACTCTTTGGCGGTGACGTAGATGTAAACACTCCATGCTCACGGAGAGAGTTCATCTCCTCTTCCATGGCACCCTTCCAGAGCAAAAATTTGCTCCTTAGGTAAATCCATTACTGGTTTGTAGCTTTGAGGCTCTATAGCTACATGGAACATGTGAGCTGTACCAGGCGTAAAACGATCTGGCGGAATTCCTATGTTCTTCCTCTCTGATCTTCTTGGAGTAAAACTGGCCTCATCTTCACTATCATCCCCCTCAGATTTTCGCCCCCTTAGAGGAGAGTAAGACTCATCCTTTGATGTTGGTGAAAAATGACTGGCATTCTGTTCACTAGCCTCAGGAGATGCAGATTTTACAGCCCTGTCACCTTTCTCTTCAGTGTTTACATTGCCTGGTTCCCTTTTAACACTCAAATGTGAGGAACCACCCTTTGATGCCTGGAACCAAACCTCTGAATTAGCATGTAGCCCACTATTTCCAACCACAAAGCTCCACCCTTTGCCCAAATCCTGGTAACCAACAAACATAAGCTGCTGTGCTTTGGGGTCACCCTTTCTGCACTGTGATCGTGGCACATGAACCCATGCCTTCACACTGAATGTGCGCAAATGATCAGCTTTGGGCTTTTTTCTGAACAGCATAAAATAGGGTGTTGTTCCAATCGTGCTGTGGACCAAGCAGTTCTGAACATAATTGGCTGTCAAGATCGCCTCCCATCAATAGCGTTTGGACAAGCCAGAATCCTCTAGCATTGAGTCCATCATTTCTTGCAGAGACCTTTTCTTTCTCTCTGCCTCTCCATTCTTCTCTGGACTATGAGGGTTTGTCTTTCTGTGCCCAATTCCATTCCTTTGTAACCATGATTGGAATGCACCTGACAGAAATTCGCCTCCACGGTCAGATTGAAACTTTTAAACTTTGTGTGGGAATTGCCTCTCAACATATGCCACCCAGTCTTTAAACTTAGAGGAAAACCTCTGCCTTGTGCTTCATGGGATAAACCCAACTAAACCTTGTGGCATCATCAATTATAGTTAGCACATACTGGGAATTACCCCTGCTGAGTTTAAAAGGACCACACACATCAGCATGAACAAGCTGAAAAGGTTTCTCACTCACCTTCTCACTTCAAGGATAAGACCCTTGGTGGCTCTTGACCTAGAATCATAGAATCATAGAGTTGGAAGAGACCACAAGGGCCATCGAGTCCAACCCCCTGCCAAGCAGGAAACACCATCAGAGCACTCCTGACATATGGTTGTCAAGCCTCTGCTTAAAGACCTCCAAAGTAGGAGACTCCACCACACTCCTTGGCAGCAAATTCCACTGTCAAACAGCTCTTACTGTCAGGAAGTTCTTCCTAATGTTTAGGTGGAATCTTCTTTCTTGTAGTTTGGATCCATTGCTCCGTGTCCGCTTCTCTGGAGCAGCAGAAAACAACCTTTCTCCCTCCTCTATGTGACATCCTTTTATATATTTGAACATGGCTATCATATCACCCCTTAACCTCCTCTTCTCCAGGCTAAACATGCCCAGCTCCCTTAGCCGTTCCTCATAAGGCATCGTTTCCAGGCCTTTGACCATTTTGGTTGCCCTCCTCTGGACACGTTCCAGTTTGTCAGTGTCCTTCTTGAACTGTGGTGCCCAGAACTGGACACAGTACTCCAGGTGAGGTCTGACCAGAGCAGAATACAGTGGCACTATTACTTCCCTTGATCTAGATGCTATACTCCTATTGATGCAGCCCAGAATTGCATTGGCTTTTTTAGCTGCCGCGTCACACTGTTGGCTCATGTCAAGTTTGTGGTCAACCAAGACTCCTAGATCCTTTTCACATGTACTGCTCTCAAGCCAGGTGTCACCCATCTTGTATTTGTGCCTCTCATTTTTTTTTGCCCAAGTGCAATACTTTACATTTCTCCCTGTTAAAATTCATCTTGTTTGTTTTGGCCCAGTTCTCTAATCTGTCAAGGTCGTTTTGAAGTGTGATCCTGTCCTCTGGGGTGTTAGCCACCCCTCCCAGTTTGGTGTCATCTGCAAATTTGATCAGGATGCCCTTGAGTCCATCATCCAAGTCGTTGATAAAGATGTTGAATAAGACCGGGCCCAAGACAGAACCCTGTGGCACCCCACTAGTCACTCTTCTCCAGGATGAAGAGGAACTATTGATGAGCACCCTTTGGGTTCGGTCAGTCAGCCAGTTACAAATCCACTGAGTGGTAGCATAGTCAAGACTGCATTTTACCAGCTTCTTTACAAGAATATCATGGGGCACCTTGTCAAATGCCTTGCTGAAATCAAGGTAGGCTACATCCACTGCGTTCCCTTCATCTACCAGGCTTGTAATTCTGTCAAAAAACGAGATCAGGTTAGTCTGACATGACTTATTTTTCAGAAATCCATGCTGACTATTGGTGATCACAGCATTCCTTTCTAGGTGCTCACAGACTGTTTGCTTGATGATCTGCTCCAGAATCTTCCCTGGTATTGATGTCAGACTGACTGGGCGGTAATTATTTGGGTCCTCTCTTTCCCCCTTTTTGAAAATAGGGACAACATTTGCCCTCCTCCAGTCTGCCGGGACTTCGCCTGTTCTCCAGGAATTCTCAAAGATGACTGCCAGTGGTTCTGAGATCACATCTGCCAGTTCTTTTAATACTCTTGGATGCAGTTCATCTGGCCCTGGAGACTTGAATACATCTAAACTAGCCAAGTATTCTTGTACTATCTCCTTAGTTATTCTGGGCTGTGTTTCCTTTGCTGAATCATTTGCTCCAAATTTTTCAGGTCGGGCATTGTTTTCTTTATCGGAGAAGACTGAGGCAAAGAAGGCATTGAGGAGTTCAGCCCTTTCTGTGTCCCCTGTTTGCATTTCCCCATCTTCTCCTCTGAGTGACCCCACTGTTTCTTTGTTCTTCCTTTTGCTACGAACATACCCATAAAAGCCTTTTTTGTTGCTTTTAACCTCTCTAGCAAGCCTGAGTTCATTCTGTGCTTTAGCTTTTCTGACTTTGTGTCTACATGTGCTGGCTATTTGTTTGAATTCCTCTTTGGTGGTTTCCCCCCTTTTCCATTTTTTGTACACATCCTTTTTTAATCTTAACTCAGTTAAAAGTTCTTTAGATAGCCACCCTGGCTTCTTTAGGCACCTTCCATGTTTCCGTCTCATTGGTATTGCCTGACGTTGTGCTTTTACTATCTCCCTCTTCACAAACTCCCAGCCATCATGAACTCCCTTTCCTTTTAGTATTACTGTCCATGGGATCTCACCCAGCACTTCCCTAAGTTTTATGAAGTCGGCTTTCTTAAAGTCAAGAAATTGAGCCCTAGTATGCTTGGCTGCTCCTTTCCGCTGTATAGTAAACTTCAGAAGAGCATAATCACTCGCGCCTATTGATCCTTCCACTTCTACCCCACTAACCAGGTCATCAACATTGGTTAGGACCAGATCTAAAATGGCTGTTCCTCTTGTTGCTTCTCCCACTTTCTGGACAATGAAGTTGTCTGCAAGGCCAGTGAGGAATCTGTTTGACCTTATGCTCTTGGCTGAGTTTGACATCCAACAAATATCCGGGTAATTGAAGTCCCCCATTACTACTATCTCCCTTCTTTTTGCATGCTTGGCCATCTGTTCCAGGAAGGCATCATCTATGTCCTCCGTTTGGCTTGGGGAGCTATAGTAAACTCCCACAATGAGGTGACTGTTATTCTTCTCTCCCTTAATTTTGACCCAAATGCTCTCACTTTCGCTTTGAGGTTCTAAATCTTGGATCTCTTCACAGGTATACACATCCCTGACATATAACGCCACTCCTCCTCCTTTCTTGTCTGGTCTGTTTCTCTGAAATAGATTGTATCCCCCCCCCCCATTATTACATTCCAATCGTGGGACTTATCCCACCAGGTTTCAGTGATGCCTATTATGTCATATTTAGTTTGCTGTACCAAGAGCTCAAGCTCATCTTGTTTAATTCCCATGCTTTGGGCATTAGTGTACAGACATTGAAGTCCATTAATCATTCCCCCGTGTCTCTTATTTGAGGATTTTTTCCTCCCACCAATAGGTCTGTGTGCTGTTTGCTCCATTTGGTCTATGACATTTGGATGATCATCTTCATCAACTGATAGACTCCTACCTTCAGGAGCACTGTCTCCCTCCCCCACATTAGTCAGTTTAAAGCCCTCCTGATGAGGTTTCTGAAATTTTTGACAAAAACATTTCTCCCAACCGTTGTGAGGTGCAGCCCATCGCTTGCCAGAAGTCCATCTTCAAGAAACTGCAGTCCGTGATCTAAGAATCCAAACCGTTCCTGTTTACACCATTTGCGAAGCCAGCTGTTCACTTCCACTCTTTTCCCCTCTCTCCCTGGGCCACGTCGTTCAACTGGGAGGACAGATGAGATGACAATTTGTGCATTTAGTTGCTTCAATTTCCTGCCCAGAGCCTCCTAGTCTCTTTTGATCTTCTGGAGGCTATTGCTTGCAGTGTCATTGGTTCCCACATGAGCCAAGATGTAGGGGTATTTGTCAGTGGGTTTTATGATTTCTTGCAGTCGTTCAGTTACATCTTGGATCTTAGCCCCGGGGAGACAGCACACTTCCCGAGACCTCTTGTCAGGCCCACAGATCACTGCTTCTGTTCCCCTCAGTAGGGAATCCCCTACCACCACTATACGCCTCCTCTTAGGTTTGGTCGGGGTTCTTCCGTGAGCTGTCCGTTCCAAGGTTGCCTGAACATTCCCTGAGGACTGACTTTGCTGCTCGTCTTCATATACCTGATCAACTGTAATGAGGGAGAGTGTGACGTATTTTATCAGCCGTGACCCCCGCTAATTGATTTATGGCCCTCAATTAGCTCTTCCCTGCCCGGCACGCTTCTTCTGCCGCATGCTCTGCTCCGAGCTCTCCGTCACGGCTAAGCAGAGTTTTGCACAGCGGTGTAAACTGTCACGTTGCTAGGCTTCCAGACAAACTCACACTGAGTCCAGGTTTGTCTATATACAGCATTTATTCCAACATTTCTCAGGATTTTCCAGGGCTATTAGCAGCCATTCCAAGCCCACGTCTTTTCCCCACAAAGTTCGAAGTGGGACTGACAAACTCCTCCCAGAAGCTCCTCCCCAGCTTCTAAAATTGACGTCAGAATGGTGTAGCATCATGGGAAAAGCTTAACTCGTTAAGTTCCAGCTTCCACACCCCCCCTTGCTGCACCTTCTGACAAGACCCTTTTGAGTTCAACACCTTCCCCTTTGCCTTGTGCTCTTTTCCAGCATCTTTCCCAGGCACCCGTTGAACCCCTTCAACACTCCCAGAATCACACTGTGTGAACCAGGCCCATGCGCTTGTCGCCTGGTACCTGTCCGGCGGAATTCCTTTCGTTGAGCGACTAGATCTTCTGGGCATAAACTCAGATGTTACCTCTGACTTACTGCCACCAGAACCTGTGTCCTCATCCTCACGGGATTCCCCCTCTGACTTAAAACGTTTTCGGACCTTCTCCATTACACTTACCGGAGAACTGGGCTCGCTTTTGGGTGTTCTCTTAACCTGTGGAGAAACTACAGATACTTCCTCCTGTTCCTGACTTTGGTCAGTTCCCTGATCGTCATCATCAGACTCAGTTTCTCCTTCCTCCCCCTCTTCCCCCTCAGAATCTTCCTGTTCTGAATCAGAGAGACATTCTGAAAGAACATCACGCTTGGTAGCAGGTTTTGACTTTTCATCCTGCTCATAGAACTCAGCGTGTTTGCTGATCAGTAACTTACTCTGATCACCTGATGGAAATGCAAATCTCCACGCATTTGCTGTTGGCTCATACCCACAGAAGATCATTTTCCGGAACCTGGATCCATCTGGCCCCTGCAACGCTGCAGGTACTGACACAGATGCATGCGATCCAAACCTGCGCAAAAAATGAATCTGGGGTTTCCTGCCATGCAACAGCCCAAACGGTGTGTCCCCTACCATGGAATTGTAGGTGCGGTTCCAGGTGAAGCTCACATACTTGATTGCCTCCAACCAAAACCTTGGAGGTAACCCAGAATCTTTCAGCAACACCTGAGCAGTTTTAACCAGAGCCTGACTCATCTGCTCTGCCTTCCCCCCCTGATTGGGTGCAGTCACTGTGTGACGTATTCCTTTCTTGCGAAAGTACTTCTGCAAAGCAGAACCTGTAAACTCAGCTCCCCTGTCACTTGTGACAGCTTGCACTTTGGTGGAAAACTTTTGTTCCACCTCCTCAATCCAACGTTTGATCAGCTGTGCTGCATCATCCTTGGATTTGAGACCATGTGTCCAGGAATTCTGGGTAAAATTATCCTGCATTGAGAGCAGATATTTTGACCCTCCCAGACTTGGTTCTTTCACAGGACCCCACAAATCTACATGAATTTGTTCAAAAGGCCTAGTGGTTATCCTCTCAATCTTTGGATAACTGCATCCTTTTATCTTTGCCAGCTTGCAAGTTTCACAACTTACATCATGTCCACATTCTGAAATCTTACACCCTTTAGAAACTTCCGGCAGCACCTGTAGTTCTTCTACTGAACTATGAGCCGTCCTAGCATGCCAAATATGTGCACATTGCACTTGAGCGGGAATCTCAGTACACAGGGCTTGTGCTTTCTCAACCTTCCCCTCACCCTCCAGAGACGTTTTAAGAATGAAAAGATCATTCTGCCCCTTTTTAACCTTGGCAAGCATCCTCCCTCCTTTGGAGATTGTGCACACATCATCCTGAAAAGAAAACGTAAATCCCTTTTTCAGTAAATAAGGCACAGATAACAGACAGTGGTGCATCCCAGGAACGGTACAACACTCCAGCGTTTCCTGCAAAACACGAAAATGCAGATTTACAACGTTAGTCAGATTTCCTTTCTGTCCATTTGCAAACAGTACAGATTTCCCGGCAGGTATTGCCGTGCACTTCCACCTCTCAACAGCAGGTGTCTCTGGAATCAAATTGCGGTTAGCAGCAGAGTCAATAACAAAGCGAAACTGGGAATTTTCCACACAGCCGTCTTCGAACAAAGCCATGCTCGCTGCTATCTGATACGTCTCCTCACGTTGTTTTCCACGTCCTCCTCTTGCGTTCCCAGGCTGGCCTTGTCTCCCAGACTGGTTCCCATGGAAACCCTGCTGATTTCCATGGTAGGTGTCCTTGAAGGCTTCCTGCCCAGCTGCTCTCGCTTTCTGTGGGCAGTCTCTTTTCAAATGCCCGTGAGAACCACACACGTAACACCGACGAGCTGCAAAAGCCTGAACAAAGCTCTCATCTTGCTTCGCCCCCCCCTTTCTCCCGGTGGAGCTTGCTGCGCCAGACTTGCTCTCCCTGAGCCGTCTCTCCTGTTCGTCAGCCAAGCGTCCTGTGACGTAGGCCAAAGTCAGATCTTGCGGATTCATAGATTCCAAAGTTAGACATAAATTGTCATAACTTTTGTCCAGAGAGCTTAGCAAAATATAAACCTTCAATTCATCAGTAAAGTTCACCTGCAACAGCCGCAGTTCATTAAACACAGAGAGCATCTCTGTAACATGTTGTCTTATGTCCCCACCTGGACGTAGCTTCATTTCAAACAACCGCCTGGTGGTATGGATTTTAGCACCAGCTCCTCCGGCTCCTCAGCTCCGTGGAGAAACGATACCTCAGCTGTTCTCTGCAACTTGGCTCCACAGCAACGCAGGCACTTCTCTGCGTCTTGCAGCTGCCGCTTGCTTGTTTGCCGACACAGCAGATCAAAGCCTCTGCTCGACACCGCAGAGTTTTTACAGCTCCCGCGACAGTTTTACAAGCGGTAATTTATGGGCCCATAACCAGTGACGTATTTTATCAGCCGTGACCCCCGCTAATTGATTTATGGCCCTCAATTAGCTCTTCCCTGCCCGGCACGCTTCTTCTGCCGCATGCTCTGCTCCGAGCTCTCCGTCACGGCTAAGCAGAGTTTTGCACAGCGGTGTAAACTGTCACGTTGCTAGGCTTCCAGACAAACTCACACTGAGTCCAGGTTTGTCTATATACAGCATTTATTCCAACATTTCTCAGGATTTTCCAGGGCTATTAGCAGCCATTCCAAGCCCACGTCTTTTCCCCACAAAGTTCGAAGTGGGACTGACAAACTCCTCCCAGAAGCTCCTCCCCAGCTTCTAAAATTGACGTCAGAATGGTGTAGCATCATGGGAAAAGCTTAACTCGTTAAGTTCCAGCTTCCACAGAGAGATCCTCAAATGGAGTCTGTTCTTCGTCTTCCATGCTAGGGGAAAGGACTTCAAAGCGATTGTGTATTTCTAAACAATCAGAGCGAACCCTGGGCCTCCTACTTCTTTGAGTCACGTTTCTCCATATATCTGGCACCTGTGTTGGTGAACTAGCCTCCTTCTCAGGGGTGCCCCCTGTCTCCTCCTTGGTGGAGACGGTGTGCTCTGTTGCTTCCAAGAAGAGCTCCAGCTCTCTAATTCTTTGGAGCGTAGCTACACGTTCCTCCAGTTGCTGGACTTTGTCTTCTAAGAGGGCAATCAACATACTATTGCTGCAGGTAAAGCTGCCTGCAACCTTTGGCAAGATGGCAAACATTGCGCAGGAACCGCAGGCGACTGCAGCTGTTCCTTCACCCTCCATCTTGAAAACGTGTCATTGGGGGTGGCTACAGTGGTCCTCCATCTTAAAAAGCGTGAAGACAGGACAAATAACCCCCCCCAAAAACCTAGGTCTCCCCCAAGAAACGTTTGAGACTAGTTCCCCTAAATCTAAAATATGGATCAAGCTGCCCTGCAAGCTCTGATAAGCTCCTCCCACAGCTAATCACCTGACTCAACAGAAACCCTGCCCCCTCTGACCTTTGTACAGGGAGAGCAGCTAATCAGCCACAAAGAAACACACACACAAGAAAACTCTTTTGCTCCTTCTTCAGCTGCTGCCCTGCAAGCTCTGTCATTTTAAAAAAAATTAGTTTATTATTTTTAATTGGATTATGATCCGGATATGTTGATTGGCTGTTTTTATTGGAAAACCAATAAAAATGATTTTTTGAAAAACCAAAACCTGCCACATCAAGTGATACAAGGTTTTATGCTGTCCGAAGCGAGCTGTCGTGGCACTGACGTAGAACTTGGCCATCTTTCTCTGAAAAAAGCTCCATCCTGGTGCTTCACTCCCTCGGCGCAGCCAAATTGTCTTTGGCGAAGGCGTTGGCCACCGTCTGTTGCTGGAAATCAGAGGACCCCCCTCCCCAAAACTCTCCAGCTCTGATGCTTCCTTGCTAGTTCCCTCCGTGGGTTGCTCTTCCATGTCCCACCAGTCTGAACCAGGCTCAAAATCCTCTTCTTCCCCAGTGTCACTCCCTGGTCCCTCCTGGTTAACTGGCTGCCAGCACTACTTATCTAGCCAGTTCCTGACATTGGCTCAGTGTGGGCACAGACTCTGACAGGGCTACGTCTCCTGCTCTGCAAGACAGTTCTGTTCCAGCCCCTTTCCCTCTCCCCTTCAGAGCTTGAGAGGGTAGAGCAGAGAAAAGGGCAAAGCAATTTAGAGCTGAGTCACAGAAGGCTGCCGGGAGGGAGGCTTAAAAGAGGGAAGGAGAAGTCGGAAACTCAATCCTGCAACTTACTAATGTGGAGTGTGCCTGGCTATCTCTGTGTGTGAAGCAATAAAAAGTTCATTGCTGGTCAAGTCTTTGTCAGCTTCTGAATTCCAGCAACAGATAATGTTCTGAAGAAGTGTGCATGCACACGAAAGCTCATACCAGTAACTAACTTAGTTAGTCTCTAAGGTGCTACTGGAAGGAATGTTTTTATTAAGTTTCTTGTAGGCAGAGAATATTAAAATTTATGTAGTATTCTTTAAAATTCATATCTTTTAACTTGGGGGATCATCCTGCCACATTCCATGATAAGACCTTGCATGTATTGTTGAGGACAGGTTGATTGTGCGGCTGGCCTGCTGAATTCCTTATTGGAGTTATAACTTCATAGTCAGACAAGGCTTGAACTTCATGTGCCCCCCCCCCTAGGTTTGTGTGGCACTGGGTGCTGAAAACTCTATTGAACTGTTCATTACAAGAATCATTATATCAATCCAGTTCTACAATTTGATTTGATTCCCCAACTTTGTCCACAAACACAGACCCGCCTCCTATCAAAGGGTTAGAGAACTCCTTTTTAGTAGTTAGAATTTGGGTTGTTGATTTCAGGTCAGGGAGAGCTAATTCTTCCAGATTAAGAAATCTTCTTTGGAGCCATTCAACAGAGGTTATAGAATAACTTGAAGGGACAGCATAGTTATACTCTCTGATAGGAGGGTGTTCCTTATCAATTTGATTATCTTTGTTTATTGGGGGGGGGGTTCTCCACCTCTTCCCTTTGTTTACCTCTGTGTTGGTTAGACATTATTTCCATAATTTGATCCGTGATTGTATTAGCTTTCTCTGGAGGCCGAAAGTGAATAAGGGTGTATTGTAAGGAAGTCATTCTGCTAATGATTTCTTCCTGTGACTGGTAAGGGAGGGCTAAAAAGTGTCTCTTTTCATCAAAGGCAAGGGAATCGTCAAACTCATTTTTGGAATGGTGTTCTTCTTGGCTTTTAGCAGGTGCTGAAAAGAGTAGAGTATTGTTAGTAGGCAGGGAGCCCCAAAGTGTAGGTGCTGCCATGCTAAAAGATTGATTTCCTTCAACGGCAGAACGAGTATTATGTGACACCTGTATCGGTGTCAGTTCTGCAGACTGAAGCAGTCAAATGGGCATACATGGGGTAAGGCCATCTCTCAAGTAAACTGGTTGCAAGTTGTTCAGTGTTTTATATATCAAATGGGCAACCAGTGCAGGTATGTGAGCATAGGTGTTATATGCTGACACGGTCTCATTCCTGTCAGCAACCATGATGCACCATTCTGCACTAACTGCAGCTTCTGGATCAAGCGCAAGGAATGTCACACATAGAGTGCATTGTAGTAATGCAATCTTGAAGCAACCATCCTTTTGCAGGAAGCGTGTTCTAACAGGCCCATCTATCTACTCCAGTATGGAGGACTTGACCTGGCATGTGTAACCTGACTTGGTTGGATGAAGCAGATGGGCCTGTCCTTGCCGCTGCTTGTCCACCAGGTTTCTCTTACCCACAGCCACCCAGGTCATATGGGTGGGGAGGGGGGGGGTTGCAGTGATTTTTAGGAAGTCATTAGCGTACACCGGGCGTCCTATTGGGAAGACCCAGTTTACTGAGTGCATGTTCTGGAAGTTGGGCAATAGGGGCAGTACAGGATTTCTTTTGGTGTACCAACTTCCCCGCTGCACCAAGGATTCCCTGCCCAAGCTGCTTCAAGTCGTAGCAGATGTTCTCCTGGAGACACCTAGTTTGGTTATCCTAGGGCAGGCATGTCTATCTTCAAGTAGGCTGTGAGCTACGATCCAATATAAAAAACTGGCAGTAATCTACCACCCTGGGATGGGTTCAGGGTGGGCGGGCAGGCGCTGGCTGCTTCCCCCAAAGGCGCAGGGCAAACTTTGATACCATCAACCAAGACATCCTTCTGGGCCGTCTAGAGGGGCTGGGAGCTGGGGGCACTGTTATACAGTGGTTCTGCTCCTTCCTCCTGGCCCGTGTCCAGAAAGTGGTGTTGGGGGATAAGTGTTCAGAAACCTGGGCTCTCACTTGTGGGGTGCCTCAGGGCTCTGTCCTCCCCCCCATGTTTTTTAACATCTATATGACGCCTCTGGGAGAAATCATCAGGGGGTTTGGGCTATGTGTTCATCAGTATGCAAATGTTACCTAGCTCTACCTCTCTTCCAAATCAGAACCAGTGAAGGCGGTGAAGGTCCTGTGTGAGTGTCTGGAGGCGGTTGCAGGATGGGTGGCGGCTAACAGATTGAGGTTGAATCCTGACAAGACAGAAGTACGGTTTTGTGGGGACAGGGGGTGGGTGGGGGTGGAGGACTCCCTGGTCCTGAATGGGGCAACTGGGCCCCTGCAGGACCAGGGGCACAGCCTGGGAGTCATTTTGGACTCACAGCTGTCCATGGAGGCGCGGGTCATTTCTGTGTCCAGGGCAGCTGCCTACCAGCTCCATCTGGTATGCAGGCTGAGACCCTACCTGCCCGTGGACTCTCTTGCAAGAGTGATGCATGCTCTAGTTATCTCCTGCTTGGACTACTGCAATATGCTCTATGTGGGGCTACCTTTGATGGTGACCCGGAAACTACAACAAATCCAGAAAGCAGTAGCTAGACTGGTGACTGGGAGTGGCTGCCGAGACCAAATAACACTGGTCCTGAAAGACCTACATTGGCTCCCAGAATGTTCCGGAGCACAATTCGAAGAGTTGCTGCTGACCTTTAAAGCCCTAAACGGCCTCGGTCCAGTATACCTGAAGGAGCGTCTCCACCCCCATCTTTCAGCCCGGACACTGAGGTCCAGCTCCGAGGGCCTTCTGGCGGTTCCCTCCTTGCGAGAAATGAGGTTACAGGGAACCAGGCAGAGGGCCTTCTCAGTGGTGGTGCCCACCCTGTGGAATGCCCTCCCATCAAATGTCAAGGAAATAAACAACTATCTGACTTTTAGAAGACATCTGAAGGCACCCCTGTTTAGGGAAGTTTTTAATGTTTGATGTTTTATCGTGTTTTCAATATTCTGTTGGGACCCGTCCCGAGTGGCTGGGGAAACCCAGCCAGATGGGCGGGGTAATAATAATAATAATAATAATAATAATAATAATAATAATAATAATAATAATAATAATAAATTTGTTGTTGTTGTTATAACCTCTTCTCAGGGTGTCCAGCCAGATGCCCCAGTGGGAAACCCACAAGCAGGACCCAAGCAAAAGAGCATCTACGTTCCTGTGGTTTCCAGCAACTGGCAATCAGAAGCATTATTGCTTCAGACTATGAAGGCACACATGTTGAAAACCTCTGATTTAGGGGACTAGCCTAGTCCCCCATGTCCATTGACCACATGCCACTGTGTGGGAGCAAGTTCCATAGTTTAACTGTGCACTGTGTCAAGGAGGAACTATTTCATCTGTCATCTGTTTAGGACAGCTTAATCCTACGTAGCAAAACTGAAAAGGAAGAAAAGAATAACCGGAAAAAGGAAATTAAAGCAGCTCACCACTTCATTAGGATGTACCATGAGCAGATAGATCCCAGGGTGTTTCCCAGCCACCTGGTAGGAGCAGTTGATTTCCTCCATTTTACAAAGAGCCTCCACACACAGCTCACCTAACAATTTAAAAAAGAGAACGCCAAATGTTAGGGCTGTTGGAACCACCATAATATGAAGGCAAATGATCCCTGCATAAGATGAAAGTCATCCTCAAAGAATCATAGAACAGGAACAGTCACTATGCAGATGGTTTTATCCTATAAAGCGTCTTAAGGGAGATACCTGACTCGCCTTTTCATGAAGTTCAGAAAGGAGTGTGTTTAGCTTCGCTTTGTTTTGTTTGCAAAATGAATCACATGGTCAGGCATTTGGGGAAGGGGGCTTTCTTTGTTTTGATCCACTACCTTTTTATTATTAGTGTTTTGTCCCAAAAGCAGCAGCTCTGGTCTGTGTAAATACAAGTGATCACTGATGTCTTCTGTTAATCCTGGTGTCCTCTATTAATCCTGCCAATTAATTGTTTTTGAAAGATGCTTCCCCCCGCCCTTCTCACACACAGAACTAAATGCATATTTTATGAGGGCACATGTCGCCTACAATTGTTAGAACTGGTTGTGGGATTTTTAAAAAGTCATCTGCATCGTGAGTGCTGGAGAAGCCCTCTCCCTCCTCAGGCTCATTCCATCTGGCCTAGGGGGCGGGGGCCAGGCTCACCTCCGTAATAGCTTTAAGGACACTGGTGCTGCTGCAGCATATGTTAAACATGTTTATATATTTTTTAAGGTGTTTTAAAGGTGTTTTTATTGTTTATTTTGTTGTACCACCGTGAACGGTGGTTTTTATCCATGTATTTTTGTTTTGTTCCGTTTTGTTTTGTTTTGGGGTGGGGATTGGTTTTGTTTGGGCATAATTGTTTTTGGTAGTTTTGTTTTCTATTTTATAAATGGAGGCTTGTATGAGGCCTGGGATTGCTACCGTGGAGGGGCGAGGGAGGTATGGCGGTGGGGGCAGATATTATAGGCGAAGGGGATCGAGATACGGATATGCTCGTACCCCTTCCAATCTGCGCCCCATCCCGAGGGACAAGGGTAGGGTGAGCAAGGATTACTCACCTCCTTCACTGGTGTTGTGCAATGCCAGGTCTATAGGCAACAAAACCGCTACCCTGCGAGATTTCTTTACCTCGCAGGGGGTCGACCTGGCTTGTGTGACGGAGACCTGGGTGCGCGAAGGGGTAACTGTTACCTTACGAGAGATGGCGCCCCCGGGTTTCTCCGTCCTCCACCAGTCACGGACTGTGGGCCGGGGGGGAGGGGTGGCAGTATTAATCCGGGAAGATTGTTCTTTCAGGGCTCTACCATCGCCATCGATCCCCGGCATTGAATGTGTTGGCCTAGTGTGGGGCTCCGAGGAGAGCTTGGCTGTCTGGCTGGTGTACCGGCCACCTAGCGCACCAGCAGCCACCCTGTCAGGCCTGCTGGAGGCGGTGGCCGGCTGGGCCTTGGAGTTCCCTAACCTATTGGTATTGGGAGACTTCAACTTCCACGCTGATGCCACTCCCTCCTCACAGGCTCTGGACCTGGTGTCTTCCATGGCGACACTAGGGCTCTCCCAGTTTGTTTCGGGCCCCACACATCAAGCAGGCCACACGCTGGATTTGATCTTTGGCGCCGGTATAGATGTGATCATGTCTCCTTCGATGAAGGTGCCATGGTCTGATCACTACGCTCTGAAAGCCAGGATTGGCTTTCCACCCCCACCCTGCTTAGGTGGCGAGCCGATTTGGGCTCGCCCGCAGAGGCTGATGGACCCTGATAGATTCCATCAAGCATTGCGGGACCTTGCTCCCCCTGGCGACTCATTGACTGAGCTTGTTGAGGGCTGGAATACCCAGCTCCTGGCAGCCATCGATGAGATCGCACCTAAGCGCCCTCTGCGACCCCGCAGAAATCGGGCTCCCTGGTTTACCGAGGAGCTTCGGAAAATGAAGCGGGACCTCAGACGGCTAGAGCGAGTATGGCGGGGTGCCCGTGACGGAGCCTCAAGAACATCTTATAGGGTTTTTATGAAAACCTATGAGATGGCAGTGAAGGCCGCTAAGAAGTCTTACTTCTCGGCCTCCATTGCATCCGCTAGCTCTCGCCCGGCGCAATTATTTAGTATAATTCGGTCTTTAACGTCCCTTGAAGGACAGCCAAATTTAAATAACAATCTGACACACAGCTGTGAGGCATTTGCGAGCTTTTTTGCGGAGAAGGTCCTGTTGCTCCGCCATGACCTCCCTGCCAATTTGGATACAATAAAGGAACTGGAGGCCCCTCGACTGTCCTCAGGTCCAGTATTGGACCACTTTGACCGGATATCTCCAGCCGATGTGGACAGATTCCTCCAAGCTGGAAAGCCCACCACTTGTCCTCTTGACCCGTGCCCGTCATGGCTGATTAGAGCGTGTCCAGACGAGGTGCGGGCCCCTCTGGGGGATATCATCAATTTGTCCCTTGGCACCGGGATATTCCCAGGGGAACTGAAGGAGGCGGTGGTGCGTCCGCTCTTAAAGAAAACATCGTTAGATCCCTTAGATCTATCCAATTACCGCCCGGTCTCGAATCTTCCATTCCTGGGTAAGGTGATTGAGAGAGTGGTTGCTGAACAGCTTGGTAGGTTTCTGGATGAAACATCTGCTTTGGATCCATTCCAGTCCGGCTTCCGTGCTGGTCATGGGACCGAGACGGCTCTGGTCGCCCTAACAGATGATCTCCGCAGGCAGCTGGATCGAGGCGGGTCGGGGCTGCTGATTCTTCTAGATCTGTCAGCAGCCTTTGACATGGTCGATCACGAACTCCTGGACCACCGCCTTGCCGACGTGGGGATCCAGGGCACAGTCCTTCAATGGCTGCGCTCGTTTCTCTCTGATCGGGGACAGAGGGTGGCGCTTGGGGGGGAATTGTCATCGCGCCACTCCTTGGTGTGTGGAGTGCCTCAGGGTGCGATTCTCTCCCCGATGCTTTTTAACATCTTTATGCGCCCCCTCGCCCAGCTTGTCCGGAGTTTTGGGCTGGGTTGCCATCAGTATGCTGATGACACCCAACTCTATCTGTTGATGGATGGCCATCCTAACTCGGCCCCAGACACACTGACCAGATGTCTGGAAGCTGTGGCTGGATGGCTACGTGGGAGCCGGTTGAAGTTAAATCCTTCGAAGACAGAGGTCCTCTGGCTGGGGCGGGACGATATGGGATCGAGGGGGCAACTCCCATCTCTTGCGGGGGTGCAATTAGTGCCAGCACCGTCCGTTAAGAGTTTGGGTGTAATCTTCGATACCTCCCTCTCTATGGAGGCGCAGATTACAGCTATAACAAAGGCGGCATTTTTCCATCTCCGCCAAGCTAAGCAGTTGGCCCCTTATCTCTCTCGCCCTGACCTAGCCACTGTGATCCATGCGACGGTCACCTCCACACTGGATTATTGTAACTCGCTCTACGTGGGGCTGCCCTTGAGACTGACCCAGAAACTCCAGCGGGTGCAGAATGCCGCAGCGAGACTCCTTACGGGGTCTTCGCTGTGGGATCACATTCATCCGGTGCTATACCAGCTGCACTGGCTCCCGGTGGAGTACAGGATCAGGTTTAAGGTGCTGGTTTTAACCTTTAAAGCCCTATACGGCCTAGGACCCTCGTACCTACGGGACCGCCTCTCCTGGTATGCCCCACAGAGAAACCTACGGTCTACAAATAATAACACCCTCAAGGTCCCAGGCCTCAGAGAGGTTAGGCTGGCCTCAACTAGAGCCAGGGCCTTCTCGGCTGCAGCTCCAACCTGGTGGAATGCTCTGTCACAAGAGACTAGGGCCCTGCGGGACCTGACATCTTTCCGCAGGGCCTGCAAGACAGAGTTGTTCCGCCAGGCCTTTGGTCAGGGCGCAGCCTGACTCCCTCCTCTGGCAACCTGCACAGAATTTTGTTTAATCGGTTGCCATCAATTTGATTTTAACTAATTTTTATATTGAAATATTTTTAGAATGTGTTATTATTTGATTGTTTATTTGATTGTTGTTAGCCGCCCTGAGCCCGGCTCAGCTGGGGAGGGCGGGATATAAATAAAAGTTATTATTATTATTATTATCATTTTTTCCAGCACTTCTTATACCCCTGTATTGCAGACCAACCTTGCTACCCCTTAGATTACAAATGGAGGAAGAGGAAGCAGAGACTGGCAGAACCGCTATAACTGAGTTACTTTCCTCTAGACAAATGGTGAAACTCCAAATGGTGACCTGCTTAGGGAAGCTATTCCTGTCTGTTTAAATAGGCAGGACTTGGTTTGCCCAATACAGTGGTACCTCGGGTTACAGAAGCTTCAGGTTACAGACTCCGCTAACCCAGAAATAGTACCCAGCTCTACTGATACTGAGCTCTACCTCTCTTCCAAATCAGAACCAGTGAAGGCGGTGAAGGTCCTGTGTGAGTGCCTGGAGGCGGTTGGAGGATGGATGGCGGCTAACGGATTGAGGTTGAATCCTGACAAGAAAGAAGTACGGTCTTTGGGGGGGCGGGCGGGTGTGGGGGACTCCCTGGTCCTGAATGGGGTAACTGTGCCCCTGAAGGACCAGGGGCGCAGCCTGGGAGTCATTTTGGACTCACAGCTGTCCATGGAGGCGCAGGTTAATTCTGTGTCCACCTGGTACGCAGGCTGAGACCCTACCTGCCCGCGAACTGTCTCGCCAGAGTGGTGCATGCTCTAGTTATCTCCTGCTTGGACTACTGCAACGCGCTCTACGTGGGGCTACCTTTGAAGGTGACCCAGAAACTGCAATTAATCCAGAATGCGGCAGCTAGACTGGTGACTGGGAGCGGCCGCCCAGACCACAGAACTTGAAAGACCTACATTGGCTCCCAGTCCATTTCCGAGCACGATTCAAAGTGTTGGTGCTGACCTTTAAAGCCCTAAACGGCCTCGGTCCTGTATACCTGAAGGAGCGTCTCCACCCCCATTGTTCAGCCTGGACACTGAGATCCAGCGCCGAGGGCCTTCTGGCGGTTCCCTCATTGTGAGAAGTGAGGCTACAGGGAACCAGACAGAGGACCTTCTCGGTACTGGCGCCCGCCCTGTGGAACGGCATCCCATCAGATATCAAAGAGATAAATAATTACCTGACATTCAGAAGACATCTTAAGGCAGCCCTGTTCAGGGAAGTTTTTAATATGTAACGCTGTACTGTTTTTAACACTGATTGGGAGCTGCCCAGAGTGGCTGGGGAAACTCAGCCAGATGGGCGGGGTATAAATAATAAATTATTATATTATTATTATTATTATTCTTTGGCACTGCCCTTCTTTGGGATTCAGATGTAGACTGATCTTCTCCAATCCTCTGGTCACTTATGAGTTTTCCAAACTTGCTGGCATATTGAGTGTAGCACCGTAACAGCATCATCATTTAACATTTTAAATAGTTCAGCTGGAATACCATCACTTCCACTGGCCTTGTTATTTGCAGTGCTTTCTAAGGCCCACTTGACCTCACTCTACTCAGAGTAGACACATTTAAATTAATGTACACCAGTCATGTTCATAAAGTTCAATTGGTTTACTCTGAGTGGGACTAACATTGGCTACAGCCCAATGAAATTTAGGGGTAAGAAAAATTTAGGAACAGCATCTTCACAGAAAAGAAGAGTACAATAATTAGCCTGTGAATTAAATGTGAAATAAAACTGTATTAAAGCATATGGTGACATGCATTGATTAGAGCAGGCAAAATTAGTTATTGCTGAGACAATTCTGCTCCTGGCCTTCCTCCTCCACCCCCCCCCCTAAAAGTATATTAGGTTTCCAAAGGGAGAAAAAGAAAAACAGCTAACTATTCAAAGCAGAAGTTTAAATCAATCCAGCAAAGGAAGCCCAGGGAAAATTAATCCAGTTAATACATTAGAGTAAAAAATAGCTTTAAAAGTGAAAATAGTTTTGTCTGAGCATCACCAGAGAACAAAGGAAACAAAATGAAATCAAAAAACAAAATTAACCTGACTTCTGTAATGAGAAAAGAGAGACTGGAAAAAAATGAAATACAACTGTTCCTAAGCCAATCCCCAACACAGGATGGCAGCTCAAAAGTTAGACTGAGCAACAAAATAATGAAGGGATGGGTGTTTGAAATCATTAAATTCTATCTTCTCTCAAAGAGAAGGCAAAAGCTGGGACTAGAAGGAGGAAATAATGCAGCAGTATACCAGAAAAACCAGAACTAAATACTGGGCCAAAAGTTAAATCAAGTAACAATGCAGAAGTGCAGCAACCAAAAACCTTTTCCTACTCTAACCTCAAATCCCTGACTGTCTAAAGACTGTCTCTCTGTTTGGGTATTTTGAGGAGGAGACTGGTGATGCTTATCAGGAACACTCTGGGCCCGTGAAGCTGTTGGGAGAAAGGAAGCATCTCAGCCTTGTATAGTGGTACCTCGGGTTAAGTACTTAATCCGTTCCAGAGGTCTGTTCTTAACCTGAAACTGGTCTTAACCTGAAGCACCACTTTAGCTAATGGGGCCTCCTGCTGCCGCCGCACTGCCGAAGCACAATTTCTGTTCTCATCCTGAAGCAAAGTTCTTAACCTGAAGCACTATTTCTGGGTTAGCGGAGTCAGTGACCTGAAGCGTATGTAACCTGATATCTGAGGTTGTTGAGGGCAGCAGTTGAGCTTGCAGGGCAGCAGTTGAAGAAGGAGCAAAAAGGGGTGTGGGTTTTTTTTTTTTTGTGTGTGTGTGTGTGTGTGTGTGTTTCTTTGTGGCTGATTAGCTGTTCTCCCTGTGCAAAGGTCAGAGGGGGCAGGATTTCTGTTGAGGCAGGTGATTAGCTGTTGGAGGAGCTTATCAGAGCTTGCAGGGTAGTTTGATCCATCTATTAGATTTAGGGGAGCTAGTCTCAAACGTTTGTTGGAGGAGACCTAGGTTTTTTTGTGGGGGGAGTTATTTGTCCTGTCTTCACGCTTTTTATGATGGAGGACCGCTGTAGCCACCCCCAAAGACACGTTCTCAAGATGGAGGGGGAGGGAACAGCTGCAGTCGCCTGCGGTTTCTGCGCAATGTTTGCCATCTTGCCAAAGGTTGCAGGCAGCTTTACCTGCAGCAATTGCATGTTGATTGCCCTCTTAAAAGACAAAGTCCAGCAACTGGAGGAACATGTAGCTACGCTCCAAAGAATTAGAGAGCTGGAGCTCTTCTTGGAAGCAACAGAGCACACCGTCTCCACCAAGGAGGAGACATGGGACTCCCCTGAGAAGGAGGCTAGTTCACCAACACAGGAGCCAGATATATGGAGAAACGTGACTCAAAGAAGTAGGAGGACCAGGGTTCGCTCTGATTGTTTAGAAATACACAATCGCTTTGAGGTCCTCTCCCCTAGCATGGAAGACAAAGAGCAGACTCCATTTGAGGATCTCTCCCTCATTACAGTCAATCAGGTATATGAAGACGAGCAGCAAAGTCAGTCCTCAGGGAATGTGCAGGCGACCTTGGAACGGACAGCTCACGGAAGAACCCCGACCAAACCTAAGAGGAGGCGTGTAGTGGTGATAGGGGATTCCCTACTGAGGGGAACAGAAGCAGTGATCTGTGGGCCTGACAAGATGTCTCGGGAAGCGTGCTGGAAAAATAGTGGAAGTGAACAGCTGGCTTCGCAAATGGTGTAAACAGGAACGGTTTGGATTCTTAGATCACGGACTGCAGTTTCTTGAAGATGGACTTCTGGCAAGTGATGGGCTGCACCTCACAACGGTTGGGAGAAATGTTTTTGCCAAGAATCTCAGAAACCTCATCAGGAGGGCTTTAAACTGACTAATGTGGGGGAGGGAGACAGTGCTCCTGAAGGTAGGAGTCTATCAATTGATGAAGATGATCATCCAAATGTCATAGACCAAATGGAGCAAACAGCACGCAGACCTAGTGGTGGGAGGAAAAAATCCTTAAATAAGAGACACGGGGGAATGATTAATGGACTTCAATGTCTGTACACTAATGCGCAAAGCATGGGAAATAAACAAGATGAGCTTGAGCTCTTGGTACAGCAAACTAAATATGACATAATAGGCATCACTGAAACCTGGTGGGATAAGTCCCACGATTGGAATGTAATAATGGGGGGATACAATCTATTTCAGAGAAACAGACCAGACAAGAAAGGAGGAGGAGTAGCGTTATATGTCAGGGATGTGTATACCTGTGAAGAGATCCAAGATTTAGAACCTCAAAGCCAAAGTGAGAGCATTTGGGTCAAAATTAAGGGAGAGAAGAATAACAGTGACCTCATTGTGGGAGTTTACTATAGATCCCCAAGCCAAATAGAGGACATAGATGATACCTTCCTGGAACAGATGGCCAAGCATGCAAAAGGAAGGGAGATAGTAGTAATGGGGGACTTCAATTGCTGTGATCACCAATAGTCAGCATGGATTTCTGAAAAATAAGTCATGTCAGACTAACCTGATCTCGTTTTTTGACAGAATTACAAGCCTGGTAGATGAAGGGTACGCAGTGGATGTAGCCTACCTTGATTTCAGCAAGGCATTTGACAAGGTGCCCATGATATTCTTGTAAAGAAGCTGGTAAAATGTGGTCTTGACTATGCTACCACTCAGTGGATTTGTAACTGGCTGACTGACCGAACCCAAAGGGTGCTCATCAATAGTTCCTCTTCATCCTGGAGAAGAGTGACTAGTGGGGTGCCACAGGGTTCTGTCTTGGGCCCGGTCTTATTCAACATCTTTATCAACGACTTGGATGATGGACTCAAGGGCATCCTGATCAAATTTGCAGATGACACCAAACTGGGAGGGGTGGCTAACACCCCAGAGGACAGGATCACACTTCAAAACAACCTTGACAGATTAGAGAACTGGGCAAAAACAAACAAGATGAATTTTAACAGGGAGAAATGTAAAGTATTGCACTTGGGCAAAAAAAATGAGAGGCACAAATAGAAGATGGGTGACACCTGGCTTGAGAGCAGTACATGTGAAAAGGATCTAGGAGTCTTGGTTGACCACAAACTTGACATGAGCTAACAGTGTGACGCGGCAGCTAAAAAAGCCAATGCAATTCTGGGCTGCATCAATAGGAGTATAGCATCTAGATCAAGGGAAGTAATAGTGCCACTGTATTCTGCTCTGGTCAGACCTCACCTGCAGTACTGTGTCCAGTTCTGGGACCACAGTTCAAGAAGGACACTGACAAACTGGAACGTGTCCAGAGGAGGGCAACCAAAATGGTCAAAGGCCTGGAAACGATGCCTTATGAGGAACGGCTAAGGGAGCTGGGCATGTTTAGCCTGGAGAAGAGGAGGTTAAGGGGTGATATGATAGCCATGTTCAAATATATAAAAGGATGTCACATAGAGGAGGGAGAAAGGTTGTTTTCTGCTGCTCCAGAGAAGCGGACACGGAGCAATGGATCCAAACTACAAGAAAGAAGATTCCACCTAAACATTAGGAAGAACTTCCTGACAGTAAGAGCTGTTTGACAGTGGAATTTGCTGCCAAGGAGTGTGGTGGAGTCTCCTACTTTGGAGGTCTTTAAGCAGAGGCTTGACAACCATATGTCAGGAGTGCTCTGATGGTGTTTCCTGCTTGGCAGGGGGTTGGACTCGATGGCCCTTGTGGTCTCTTCCAACTCTATGATTCTATGATTCTATATTTCTTCTGGCAATCTCATCCAGCCCAGCCTTTCGCATGATGAATTATGGATATAAGTTAAATAAGCAGGGAGACCATGTATAGCCTTGTCGTACTCCTTTCCCAATTTTGAACCAATCAGTTGTTCCATATCCAGTTCTAACTGTAGCTTCTTGTCCCACATAGAGATTTCTCAGGAGACAGATGAGGCACTCCCAGTTCTTTAAGAACTTGCCATAGGCTGTCTGGCTCAAGGTCAGCAACCACACTACCTGGGGTGTACAAGACATCCATATCTTTCTGGTATAATTCCTCTGTGTATTCTTGCCACCTCTTCTTGATGTCTTCTGCTTCTGTTAGGTCCTTTCCACTTTTGTCTTTTATTATGGTAATCTTTGTACAAAATGTTCCTTTCATATCTCCAATTTTCTTGAACAGATCTCTGGTTCTTCCCATTCTGTCGTTTTCCTATACAGTGGTGCCTCGCAAGATGAAAAGAATCCGTTCTGTGATTCTCTTCGTCTAGCAGTTTTTTTCGTCTTGCGAAACAAGCCCATTGAAGGATTAGCGGATTAGCGCTATTAGCGCTATTAGAGGCTTTTAGAGGCTTTTAGCGGCTTATCTGGTGATCGGATCAGCTGATAAGCGGCTTAGCGGCTTAGAAAAAGGGGGGGGGAGAAAAAAACCAGCAGGAACTCGCAAGACATTGTCGTCTTGCGAAGCAAGCCCATAGGAGATTCGTTTTGCGAAGCACCTCCAAAACGGAAAACTCTTTCGTCTAGCGAGTTTTCCGTCTTGCGAGGCATTCGTCTTGTGGGGCACCACTGTATTTCTTTGCATTGCTCGTTTAAGAAGGCCTTCTTGTCTCTCCTTGCTATTTTTTTTTGAAATCTGCATTCAATTTCCTGTATCTTTCACTATCTCCCTCACATTTTGCTTGCCTTCTCTCCCCCGCTATTTGTAAGGCCTTGTTGGACAGCCACTTTGCTTTCTTGCATTTCCTTTTCATTGGGATGGTTTTCGTTGCTGCCTCCTGTATAATGTTACGAGCCTCCATCCATAGTTCTTCAGGCACTCTGTCCACCAAATCTAAATCCTTAAACCTGTTCCTCACTTCCACTGTGTATTCATAAGGGATTTGATTTAGATTGCATCTTACCGGCCCAGTGGTTTTTCCTACTTTCTTCAGTTTAAGCTTGAATTTTGCTATAAGAAGCTGATGATCTGAGCCACAGTCAGCTCCAGGTCTTGTTTTTGCTGACTGTATAGAGCTTCTCCATCTTTGGCTGCAGAGAATATAATCAATCTGATTTCGATGCTGCCCATCTGGTGATGTCCATGTGTAGAGTCGTCTCTTGTGTGTTGGGAAAGAGTGTTTGTGGTGACCAGCTTGTTCTCTTGGCAGAACTCTATTAGCCTTTGCCCTGCTTTGTTTTGAACTCCAAGGCCAAACTTGCCAGTTGTTCCTTTTATCTCTTGACTCCCTACTTTAGCATTCCAATCCCCTATAATGAGAAGAACATCCTTCTTTGGTGTCATTTCTATAAGGTGTTGTAAGTCTTCATAGAATTGGTCAATTTCAGTTCAGTGGTTGGTGCATAAACTTGGATTACTGTGATGTTAAAAGGTCTGCCTTGGATTCGTATCGAGATCATTCTATCATTTTTGAGATTGCATCCCAGTACAGCTTTCGCCACTCTTTTTTTGACTATGAGGGCCACTCCATTTCTTTTATGGGTTTCTTGCCCACAGTAGTCATCTCATCTGTCCTCCCAGTTGAACGACGTGGCCCAGGGAGAGAGGGAAAAATAGTGGAAGTGAACAGCTGGCTTCGCAAATGGTGTAAACAGGAACGGTTTGGATTCTTAGATCACGGACTGCAGTTTCTTGAAGATGGACTTCTGGCAAGCGATGGGCTGCACCTCACAATGGTTGGGAGAAATGTTTTTGCCAAAAATCTCAGAAACCTCATCAGGAGGGCTTTAAACTGACTAATGTGGGGGAGGGAGACAGTGCTCCTGAAGGTAGGAGTCTATCAATTAATGAAAATGATCATCCAAATGTCATAGACCAAATGGAGCAAACAGCACGCAGACCTAGTGGTGGGAGGAAAAAATCCTTAAATAAGAGACACGGGGGAATGATTAATGGACTTCAATGTCTGTACACTAATGCGCAAAGCATGGGAAATAAACAAGATGAGCTTGAGCTCTTGGTACAGCAAACTAAATATGACATAATAGGCATCACTGAAACCTGGTGGGATAAGTCCCACGATTGGAATGTAATAATGGGGGGATACAATCTATTTCAGAGCAACAGACCAGACAAGAAAGGAGGAGGAGTGGCGTTATATGTCAGGGATCTGTATACCTGTGAAGAGATCCAAGATTTAGAACCTCAAAGCCAAAGTGAGAGCATTTGGGTCAAAATTAAGGGAGAGAAGAATAACAGAGACCTCATTGTGGGAGTTTACTATAGATCCCCAAGCCAAACGGAGGACATAGATGATGCCTTCCTGGGACAGATGGCCAAGCATGCAAAAGGAAGGGAGATAGTAGTAATGGGGGACTTCAATTACCCGGATATTTGTTGGATGTCAAACTCAGCCAAGAGCATAAGGTCAAACAGATTCCTCACTGGCCTTGCAGACAACTTCATTGTCCAGAAAGTGGGAGGAACAACAAGAGGAACAGCCATTTTAGATCTGGTCCTAACCAATGTTGATGACCTGGTTAGTGGGGTAGAAGTGGAAGGATCATTAGGCGCGAGTGATCATGCTCTTCTGAAGTTTACTATACAGCGGAAAGGAGCAGCCAAGCATACTAGGACTATGGGTATGTTTGTAGGGTATGTTCGTAGCAAAAGGAAGAACAAAGAAACAGTGGGGTCACTCAGAGGAGAAGATGGTGAAATGCAAACAGGGGACACAGAAAGGGCTGAACTCCTCAATGCCTTCTTTGCCTCAGTCTTCTCCGATAAAGAAAAGAATGCCCAACCTGAAGAATTTGGAGCAAATGATTCAGCAAAGGAAACACAGCCCAGAATAACTAAGGAGATAGTACAAGAATACTTGGCTAGTTTAGATAATAATAATAATAATAATAATAATAAATTTTATTTATATCCTGCCCTCCCCAGCCAAGCCGGGCTCAGGGCGGCTAACAACAATCAAATAAACAATCAAATAATAACACATTCTAAAAATATTTCATTATAAAAATTAGTTAAAATCAAATTGATGGCAACCGATTAAACAAAATTCTGTGCAGGTTGCCAGAGGAGGGAGTCAGGCTGCACCCTGACCAAAGGCCTGGCGGAACAACTCTGTCTTGCAGGCCCTGCGGAAAGATGTCAGGTCCCGCAGGGCCCTGGTCTCATGAGGCAGAGCATTCCACCAGATTGGAGCCGCAGCCGAGAAGGCCCTGGCTCTAGTTGAGCCAGCCTAACCTCTCTGAGGCCTGGGACCTTGAGGATGTTATTATTTGCAGACCGTAGGTTCCTCTGTGGGGCATACCGGGAGAGGCGGTCCCGTAGGTACGAGGGTCCTAGGCCGTGTAGGGCTTTGAAGGTTAAAACCAGCACCTTAAACCTGATCCTGTACTCCACCGGGAGCCAGTGCAGCTGGTATAGTACCAGATGAATGTGATCTCGCAGCGAAGACCCCATAAGGAGTCTCGCCGCGGCATTCTGCACCCGCTGGAGTTTCTGGGTCAGTCTCAAGGGCAGCCCCACGTAGAGCGAGTTACAATAATCCAGTCTGGAGGTGACCGTCGCATGGATCACAGTGGCTAGGTCAGGGCGAGAGAGATAAGGGGCCAACTGCTTAGCTTGGCGGAGATGGAAAAATGCCGCCTTTGTTATAGCTGTAATCTGCGCCTCCATAGAGAGGGAGGTATCGAAGATTACACCCAAACTCTTAACGGACGGTGCTGGCACTAATTGCACCCTCGCAAGAGATGGGAGTTGCCCCCTCGATCCCATATCGTCCCGCCCCAGCCAGAGGACCTCTGTCTTCGAAGGATTTAACTTCAACCGGCTCCCACGTAGCCATCCAGCCACAGCTTCCAGACATCTGGTCAGTGTGTCTGGGGCCGAGTCAGGATGGCCATCCATCAACAGATAGTGTCAGGGGTTCAGGAGCAGAGACGCAGAGAAGGGAGGAGACAGAGAGCGAGGGGGAGGAATACGAAGGAAAGATGAGTGGGGATGACGACCCGAGATCACCGAGCCTGTCCAGTGAGTCCGAGGATTCCCAGAAGGGAGCGCCAGCGGTCAGAGCAAGGGGGGAAAGCAGGGGGACACCCCAGGAAGAAGGGTCCAGAGAGGGATCAGAGAGCAGCAGTTGGAGATCGGGACCCACGTACCCAGCCGGGAGCAGCGGGGAGAAAGGGGACCAGATATCGGGTTCCGGAGGCTTTCAGAAGGAGGGAGGGCATGAGTCAGGAGTAGTCACGCCCACCTCGGGGAGCGACGAAACGATCAAGAGGAAGGTAGAGAGTTGGGCGCGCGCGCCAAGTTCAAATGTAGCGGAAGCTGGCGCAGTAAGCAGCCCAGAGAGTGAGCCAGGTCCCAAAGCCCGCCGCAAGGAGGCGGAAGGGTCAGGGGGATCCGCGTCAGAAGAGAGTAGGAAAGAAGAGACCCCGGGGGGCAGAAGGACCCAGAGACGGAAGGAAAGGCGCAGGAGGTGGAGCAAGGCTAGGGTATTAAGCTGGTGTGCTAGAGGCGGAGACTCAGACGGGTCTTCGCCGGTCTGACCTAGAAGAAGTAGGGCTGCACATTGCAGTTTGGAAATGGAACCTGTAATCCAATAAAGACTCTTTTAACCGGAACGCTGGCTAACGTGGTCCTATGTGAGCTGGGACTGAGTGGCAGCCCTGACAGTAAGACCCGTCTCCATTAGCTTCGGACACCTGATACCTCGCAGCGGAGGCAGAAGCAGCGAGAGGAGGAAATTGGTGTTTGGGAGCAAGCTCACAACGGTTGGCAGAGATGACGGAAGCAGAGAAAATTTCAGCGCTGCAACAGGCAGTGACCCAATTGAACGCGGAGGTACAGGCATCCAAGAAAAGGGAGGAGGATGCGGCAGCCGCCTACAGAGATCTCCACGCCAGGTTTGAAGCATTGGTTAAGCATGGGCAGCCAGGACCCAGACCGGAGGGGGTTGGGTTGGCACGGAGAGCAGGAGGGCTTGTGGCTCACTTCGATGGGAATTTACAACAGTACCCCAATTTTCGAGCAGACGTAATGTGCGCACTGCAACTGCTGGCAAAAGACTTTAGAGATGAGGAAGAGAAAGTGGGGTTTATACTATCCCATTTGCATGGGGATGCTAAAGCGTGGCTACGCAATTTGTGGAGGGATAAAGATCCGGCGCTTCAGAGTGCAGATGCCTTTATCAAAGCGATGGATGCGTGCTTTTTATCTACCATTGACGTGGATCTTGCCCGACGGGAGATTCATGGACTGGAACAAGGGAGGGCGAGCGTACGGCAGTACCACGCCCGCTTTTTTGCGCTGGTCAGTGCCTTGGAATGGGACCGGGATTCGCCCCCAGTCAGAGACCTATTCTGGGAGGGTCTGAGCAGTGCTGTTAAAGACGAAATTGCGAGGGGGGAGAGGCCCCGGAGCACGCAGGAGGTGGTCCAAAGGGCGCTGACTGTGGGGGTGAGGCTGGAAGAACGTCCATGGTGCAGAGACCAAGGACGTGGAGGGCGCGAAGCAGCAAGAAGTTTCTCTTTCGTTCCCAGGGAAGCTGCGCGTGCGCAATCCACACCTCCGCCAGGAGGGGGAGTGGAACCTATGGAGGTGGGAGGCGCCAGAGCTCAGTCAGCTACCAGAGCCCCTGCACCGGCGGCAGTCAAGACTAAACCTCCTAGAGGGACCCGGAAGTGTTACATATGCGACAGCTCTCAACACTTGGCGAAAGAGTGTCCCCAGAGGAGCTCCAAGCACACTGCAGCCTCCGCAACGGTGAAAGCGGCCACGCAACACAGCGAACCCCAGCAGGGAAACGATGATGTCTGGCTGGAGACAGAGGCACTGGGGCCCAGCCAGACGCATCACTGAAGCAGTCCCCAGCGATCTTGCAACCCACGGACCCCCTCCCACCCAAACCAGTAGTGCAGCTCACAGCATCTCTCCAGCTACCCGATGGCGTCACTATCGAAGTGCTGCTTTCTGTGGATTCTGGAAGCAACGCAGACTTTATAGCGCAGGATTTTGTGGAGCAGCACGCTATACAGCTATTACCTGCCACTCTGCCCCTGCAAGTCGTCACAGTGGATGGCAGAGAGCTGCTGGGGGGGCAGGTGGTGAAGCAGACGCCGCCAATGGTGATGCGCCTTGGTAACCACAGGGAAGTCATCAGTTTTAATGTCACCCGACTGTCGGACACACCCATTGTGTTGGGCATGAGTTGGCTGGACAGGCACAGTCCGACACTGGCTTGGTACCAGCGACAGCTGATCTTCGGCTCCTCTTACTGCGCAGAACACTGCATCCTGCCCAGACAGGAGGGAGAGGAGGAGGAATCACAACTGCAGTTGGGAACGTTGCAAGCAGTCCCCCACAAATACGCAGACTTTCTGGAGGTCTTCTGCGAGAAGGAGGCAGACAAGCTACCACCGCACAGGCAATATGACTGCAAGATTGACCTCCTACCAGGGGCGACGCTACCGAAAGGGAAGCTGTATTCCATGTCTGAGGACGAACTACAGGAACTCAAACAGTTCATAGATCACAATTTGGAGCGCGGTTTCATCCGGGAGTCCAGGGCAGTAGGGGGCAGTCCTGTTTTCTTCGTGAAGAAGAAGGACACGCCCCAAAAAAGACTGGTGGTGGATTTTCGCCTCTTGAACAAGATGACCAAGCCCTCTGATTTCCCCATGCCCAGGATTGACGACCTACTGGCGACGGTGCGCAAGGGACGCGTGTTCACCAAGTTGGACCTGCGAGGGGCGTACAATCTCATCCGCATGAGGGAGGGCGATGAGTGGAAGACAGCCATGTTCACGCCTCTGGGCACCTACGAATACAGAGTGATGCCGTTTGGATTGCAAAACGGTTCTCACTGTTTTCAAGCTTTCATGCATCATGTGTTGGCGGGACTCCTCTACAAGAAGTGCGTCTGCTTTCTGGATGACATCCTGATATTCTCCGAATCGCAGCAAGCGCATGACCAAGACGTTCGGGAGGTGCTGGAGAGGTTGCAGCAGCATAGACTGTACGCCAAACTGGAGAAGTGCCAGTTCGACACGAAGGAGGTGGATTTCTTGGGTTACAAGTTGTCGGACAAGGGGCTAGCCATGGACAGCGCCAAGGTTCGCGCGGTGTTGGATTGGAAGAGCCCGCGCAACCGGAAGGAGGTCCAGCGGTTTGTCGGCTTCGCCAACTTCTATCGCAAGTTTATCAAGGGGTTCGCGATGCAGACGGCGGCTATTACGGACACGCTAAGCTCCAAGAAAAAGAAATTCATCTGGACGGAGCAGGCGGAGCAGTCCTTTCAGGCACTCAAGCGTCTCTTCGCGTCGGAAGAGCAACTGCTGCATATCGACCCCAGCAGACCGATGCGGGTAGAGACAGACGCGTCCGATAGAGCAGTGGGAGCTGTCCTGCTGCAGAGGGACCCACAGGGGGTCTGGAGGCCGGGAGCGTTCTACTCCAGAAAGCTCAGCAAGTCGGAGCAGAACTACACCATCTGGGACAGGGAGTTGCTTGCCATTCATGCAGCTTTCAAGGCGTGGAGACACTTCCTGATCGGCGCCAAGCACACGGTGCAGGTCTGCACGGACCACAAGAATCTGGAGCACTGGCGCACGGCGAAGTTCCTGAACCAGAGGCAGATACGTTGGGCGGAGTTCTTTGCTGACTTCGATTTCCGAATAGAGTACGTCCCAGGCGACACCAACATCATGGCGGATGCACTGTCCCGAAAACCGCAATACCTCGAAGAGGCGACGCCAGCGGCAGCCATGCACATCTTCGCGCCAACAGCGTGGGCGTGCGCTTCAGCCACAGTAGACCTGGATGCGGTGCGGCGGGCGTTGCAGGACGACTCATTCGCGCAGGCGAAGATGGCCGAGGTGCACAAGGGCACGGCGAAGAGCGACGAGTTCCAGATACGAGACGGCTTGCTCTTACGTAAAGGGGCCATCTACGTGCCGGGAGACGAACTTCGCGCCAAGGTACTGCAGCAGTTGCACGACGCACCCACGGCCGGGCACTTTGGCACAGAAAAAACGGTGGAATTAGTCGCAAGGGACTTTTGGTGGCCCAGACTGAGAGGGGAAGTCGCGGACTACGTCGCGAGGTGCGACACCTGCCAGAGGGCCAAACCGGTGCACAAACCACCGGCGGGACTGCTGGAACCGCTGCAAACGCCGTTTGAACCGTGGGAGAGGGTGGCCCTGGACTTTGTCACGGATCTACCCAGCTCGAGAGGCAAGACAGCTGTACTAGTGGTGGTGGACTTGTTCACCAAGATGGCACATTTCATACCGTGTGCGAAGGTGGCCACGGCAGAACAAACAGCCAAACTGTTCATAGATCACGTGTTCAAAGTGCACGGGCTGCCGCGGTCTATACTGTCCGACCGCGGCCGCCAGTTCATCTCGAATTTCTGGCAGAAGCTGATGGGCTTCCTGAACGTCAAGATCAACCTGACATCAGCGAGACACCCGCAGACCAACGGGCAAGCGGAGAGGGTCAATGCCATCATGCAGCAGTACCTGAGATGCTATGCCAATCAACAGCCTGCGACGTGGGTGGATTACCTGCCGCTCGCCGAGTTCGCCTACAACAACACGAAGCACGTGTCCACAGGGGTGACGCCGTTCTTCGCCAACAATGGGAGGAATCCCAGAACCTTCCCGGGACTGGACAGAGTGGGGGAAGGGGAACCGCAGACGGCGGACGCTTTCGCGTCTGAGTTGCAGGAGGTCCACGATCAACTCCGACGGCAGCTGGAGCTAGCGAAGCACGCATACAAGGTGCAAGCTGACAAGCACAGGCGGGTTGGCGAAGAGATACGAGTGGGAGACTGGGTCTGGTTGGCAGCCCACGCAGTGCCGACCAGATCGTTAGCCAAGAAGAAGTTGGGGCACAAGCAACTCGGTCCATACCAAGTCGAAGCGCAGATCAACCCAGTAGCTTTCAGGCTGGTGCTACCGGAGGGTTCCAGGATGCATCCGGTGTTCCACAGGTCGGTGCTCACTCCCTACAGGGCACCTCACAGGTTCCAGGAACCAGGAACGGCACCGAGTCCGTCTCAGGAGCGGACGGAGGCGGGGAGATTGCCACAGCAGGACCCCATCAACGAAGTCACGGAGATTTTGGACTCCAGATGGGGGGGAAGACGGAGTAGAATACCTCCTAGCCAGAGAGGGCACCCGGGCCAGTGCTAATAGCTGGGTGCCAGACTACGCTTTGGAGGAACCCCTGCTCAAGGACGAGTTTCATGCCCTTTTCCCACACAGACCCATGCCGGCAGGCTTCTTCGACGACTGGTTGTTCACGCCCACACTTTCCTCCAGCACGTTCCATGGCTTCGACTCGGACGGGGAGCCCGCACAGGGCACACGTTCCCCAGAGGGGTCACCGGAGGGTTCGGCGTCCGACACCTCGTATTGGTGGGACGATCGGCCAGAGGAGCAGTGGCGCCGGAGGTGGCTGGAGATGCCAGGTCAAGCGACCGACGCAGAGACTGACATGGACGTGTGCGGGGAGGATCTCGGTTTCGAGCACGGCGGCACTGAAATGGAGGCGGAGCAGCTCACCGTTGACGAACGCGAGGAGGAAGACTCGGAGGTCTTCAGTTGGCGGCCAGCGACGAGGAGCGAACTGTATCCGGCATTCACTCCTGTGATGATGGAGCACCCTGCAACCACCCTTGAAAGTGGGGAGGGGGGAAGGGGGGGCTTCGAGGGGGGGATGGATGTCAGGGGTTCAGAAGCAGAGACGCAGAGAAGGGAGGAGACAGAGAGCGAGGGGGAGGAATACGAAGGAAAGATGAGTGGGGATGACGACCCGAGATCACCGAGCCTGTCCAGTGAGTCCGAGGATTCCCAGAAGGGAGCGCCAGCGGTCAGAGCAAGGGGGGAAAGCAGGGGGACACCCCAGGAAGAAGGGTCCAGAGAGGGATCAGAGAGCAGCAGTTGGAGATCGGGACCCACGTACCCAGCCGGGAGCAGCGGGGAGAAAGGGGACCAGATATCGGGTTCCGGAGGCTTTCAGAAGGAGGGAGGGCATGAGTCAGGAGTAGTCACGCCCACCTCGGGGAGCGACGAAACGATCAAGAGGAAGGTAGAGAGTTGGGCGCGCGCGCCAAGTTCAAATGTAGCGGAAGCTGGCGCAGTAAGCAGCCCAGAGAGTGAGCCAGGTCCCAAAGCCCGCCGCAAGGAGGCGGAAGGGTCAGAGGTCAGGCGGGCGCTGGTCCGGGTCAGGCGGGCCGAGGCGGGGGAGGGGCGGGGGGCGCCCCCTTGCCGGCTCCGCTCTGGGGGTCCCTCTCGCCGCGGGGGGGGGGCGGGGGGGGTCTCAGGGGCGGCGGAGCGGGACCCTCGGCGGCTCCAGCCTCCCGCCGAGCGCCAGTGACGCAGCAGCCGGAGCGGGGGGCCGCCAGGGGGGATGCCAAGGGCCGGGCGGCCCAGCCCCCCCCCAGCGCCCCCACCCGGGCCCGCCACGCCCCCGCCGGGCTGGGGGGGGCAGCGGGGGAAAGACCGTGGCAGCGCCCGGGGGTCCCCCCAATGCCAGGACCCCCCGCCCCCCTCCAAGGGGATCGCCCCGCTGCAGCGTCCCTGTGTGCCCCCCCTGCCTCAGGCCCCTCCCCCGATCCCCCTTCATGGGGGGGAGGGGAAAGGGGCCAGGGTCACTCGGGGTCCCCCCCCTCCAGGCCCCGCCCCACCTGCGCAGAGGGGCAGGCGGGTGTTCAACGGGGGAAGCTGCTGCCCCGGTGGCCAAGGCGCGCTCCGCCGGCCTCCCCCGGGGGGCCCCTCCCGTTTGTTTATTGATCTCCCTAGACATTGATCTCTCTCCCCCTAGATCTCCCTGGCCCCGCCCCTCCGGCGCAGGCCCCGCCCCCGCCCGCCCCCCCGCCCGCTCCCTGCGCGCCGCGGCCGTTGCCAGGGAGGGGCGGGGCCGCCTGCGGCACGCGCGCGCGCGCACTCACGCTCGCCCTCCCGCCGACGCTCCTTCCGGCGGAGGCGGGCTCGGGCGCCTTCTTGGGCGGCGCGCGTGCGCAGTGCGTGCGCCGAGGAGGGACTTAGGGGCGGAGCCGTGGGCGTAAGACGAAGAGGGCGGGTCCGGCCCGCGCGACGGGCGGCGCGGATTGGTCTCCTCCTCTCGCCGCCTGGCCATTGGCTGCCGGGCGGCGCCGCGGAGGAGGACGGGAGCTGTCCGTTTAAATCGACGGCGTTTGGGTCGGAGAGGGAGACGGAGGGCGAGGCGGAGGAGCCGGAGGGGCGCCGGTGAGGCCTCGGGGCGCGGGCAGAGGGCAGAGGGGCCCCTTCCTCGGGCGGGAGGGAGGGGGGACCAGCCAAGCCCCAGCAGATCGGGGGGAGGCGGCCTGAGGCCCGCGGTCGGATCCGGCCCCCGTCGCCTTCTCCCTCCGGCCCGCGGAGGGCCCGGCAATCGGCGCCCTTGGACATGCGCAGAAGGTGTCCTTTCCTTGAAAAGGCATCTCTGGCTTCTTTGCGGGGCCGAGGAATTCGCTCTCTTCCCCCCCCTCCCCGTGTAGTCCGGCCCCCCCAGGGCCTGCGGGACAGCGGACCGGCCCCCTGCGGGAAAGGGTTGCTGCCTCCCGGCCCAGAGGCAGCCTATCTCGGTGCTGGGGGCCATTTGGACTAGCCGGGCCTCCTTTGACCTTGCAGGCTGGGCTTCATTTCCTTACTGGCCTCCCACTGGCTTCTCCCCGAAGGCCTTGCCTGGAGCTGATGGATGGTCCACCTCCCGTGAGTCCCTTTCGGGGGCCGGGGGGGGCGCCTCTCTCTTGCCTGCCTCGGCCTTCGACTCCCCCCCCCCCTCCACCCTGCTTCTGAGATGCTTCATTAAATGAACTCAGCGGCCTTCTCTTTCTCTCCCCACGATGAACTCTGAGGGGAAAAGTTTTCTGCTGCCGAAAGGCCCCTCCCGGCTCCCTGTGTCTGCGCTGCACCTCAAGCGCCCGGCCAGCGATGAGAATGAGCCCCCCAGGGTGAGTTCCCAAGCCCCTCCCTTCTGCAGCATGGGGGGGGGGTGCGAATGGGGCGTTGCCATTTCCAGCAGAGAGGGACGTGGAATAGGACCGGTGAGGGGGCATCCAGCCTGGCCCTGGAGAATAACAAGCGGCTGCCCTTTCCTTCCTCCCAGAAACGGGCTCGGGCTCCCCTGGAGCCTACCAAGCAGGGAGGACCTGTGACAGCAGCCCCCTCCGTTCCGAAGCCTCCGCCAGCGGCCCCTGCGCTCCGAGGCCACCGCCAGGCCGGTAAGCTCAGGTCGGGGGGGGGGGGCGGGGCAGAACCTGGGGAGCCCTTCTGGACTTTGCTGTAACACCGCTTTCTTGGCAGGGGGGCGCCGCCGCTCGAGCACTCGGACCCAGGCGACTGCGGGTGTGGCAGGGCCGTCCACCACAGGTAGGCAGCGGGCTGCAGAAGCGTCCCTGTTAAGGGTGCCATATCGTACCTGTAAGGAATTGATCATTTAGAGGAGCAGCACCCATCGTGTTATTTTTCAAAAATATTATAAATATTGTTGTATTGATTTCCATTACAGTGGTACCTTGCTTCTCAAACGGCTTAGTTGTTGAACAAATTGGCTCCTGAACGCTGGAAACTTGGAAGTAAGCTTTCCAGTTTGCGAACGTTTTTTAGAAGCTGAACATCCGACACAGCTTCCGAATGAGTGCAGGATGCTCCTGCAGCCAGTCGGAAGCCGTCCCTTGGTTTGCGAATGGTTTCTGGAGTCTTGGACTCCAGGAACGGATGAAGTTTGAGAACCAAGCCACCTCTGTATAAAAAACAATGGCATTGCATAGCTAACCTATGGAACTTCCTCCCACAGGAGGTAGTGATAGCTACTAACTTGGATGGCTTTACAAGAGGATTAAACAGATGCACATCCGAGAGGGCAATCAGTGGCTACTAGCCGTGATGTCTGTGCTCTGCTTCTATGGCTGGAGGCAGAAATTCTTCTGGATACCTGTTGCTGGAAGCCACAAAGGGGGAGAGGGCTCTTGGACTTGAATCCTGCTCTCTGGTTTCCCACAGGAAACTGTTTGGCCACTGAGAACAGGATGCTGGGCTAGACAGGCCCCCTTGGGCCTGATCCAGTTATGTTCTTACAACACCAGGCAGCTATCTTTGCTGGACTCTTTTTGGCACCTGCTGAAGCCATTTTAGTTTTTCCAAGCTGATTCAGATGTGTAGAATGTGGGTTCCCCGTAATCCTGCATCTGGTGCCCCTTTAACTTGTGTGCATTCAGTGTAGGAAACAATATTAAAAGTTTGGAGAGGGGCTGGGGAAAATGCTCTGGCAATCCTGCCCACCATTAAATCCAGCATATTTCAGCTATACGTGATTTTGACTTTAGGCGCAATCCGTGGAAGGGAACCCCCACATATGTTGCTTTAATCTGTCTTGAGTTCCTTGCTGATTTTATGTTTTGAAGTATTACTATTGTTTGGAGATATTTCATGAAGCAACGGAGGGGAGACAGGGTCCCCTTGGGAATCCTTTCACTGCTTCATGTCTCGTTCCTTGTTTCCCAGCAGGATCCCGTCGGACGGTGGCTGCGGCAGCCCCTAAGCCAGGTAAGGCCTAGAGAAGGGAGGGAGGTGCCCCCCCCCCGTGCCATCCTTGAGCCGCCACCGGGTCCCTCACACTGTCCTCTCTCTCTCTCCCTCTCCCCTTGGCAGCCGCTGCTCCTGCCGCTGCTGGCGGGGGTGAGAAGAAGCGGGCCCCCTGGGACTTGAAGGGGCAAGTGAGCGACTTGCGGGCCAAAGGGGGGACCTACAAGGAGAAGGCCCAGGGGCTGGCCGGGGAGAATGAGGCCCTGAGGCATCAGCTGAGCCAGCTGGAGGGGGAGCTGAAGCAGGCGACGGCCCGCAACCAGCAGCTGGAGGGGCAGAACAGGTGAGCGAGCAGCAGCCTGAGAAGGGCATGGCGGGCTCCGTCTGCTCCTCCTGCAGCAGGACCTGACCTCTGCCCTACCCTCTCTTGGCAGTGCCCTGGCCTTGGAGCTGCAGACCTGCCAAGCGCAGGCCACAGAGAGCCGGCAGAGGGTGGAGCAGCTGGTGAAGCAGGAGCAGCAGCTGGAGGAGACCGTCAAGAGCCAGAGCCAGACGATCCAGGAGCTGGAAACCGCTGGCCGCAAAGCCAGGGAGGACAAGGAGGATTTGGCTGCCCAGCTGGAGGCCAGAGAGGTGAGGGGGGGGGCTGGGGACCCTTCCACCCGCCCTTGAATGGTGCTTGGAATCCCAAGGTGAGGCGAGGAATCCTTGGGACTAGCCAACATCCGCTTGTGACGCCTGCATTCCAGCGGGTTGGACTAGATGTCCCGTAGGTACCCTTCTGATTCCACAATGCCAGACTCAAGATCACAGTTAAGGGTCCTCAGCCCCAGAAAAGAGAGCTAGATACCTTAAAAAATGTTTTTTTAAAAAAATTATTAAATATTTTCAACATATAATACAAACCAAACTAGTTTTAAAAAAGATAATAAGATGAGAGAAAGATGTTGCAAACACTTTTGGAAAACAAGAATTTTTTAATAAAAGATAATAAGAAATACAGAAAAAAGCAATAAAAGGTGGGAAGATAAGGAGAAAAAGAAAGAAAATAAATAAAAATCACAACAGTAATAGTAATAATCGCAATAAAACACAAAATTTTATGTGTCTAGCCCTCTATCATAATTATATCTTAATCTTCAATCCCCCCCATACAGAGAAGTGTATCCCTCTCGGCTCTCGCGGGAAGCGCTTCCCTTCTCCTCAGCCTCACACCCTGTTTCTCACACAAGTCCCTTTTCTATCCATCGCAAGAGGGCCCTAGATATCTGTCTGGGGGAAGTGCTAACCTCTGCTGTGTCTGTTCCTGCTGGTGCTTTTCCTTTCCCAGCTGAGGAAGCCTGCATTTGCCGCCTCCTCCCTGAATTGTTGCCTGGCTGAGAGGGCGGGTGGGCGGCTCTGGGTTTGAGGTGGCCCGTCCCTCACTGGCCCTGGGGTTTCTCTGACGCAGGCGGAACTGCGCCTGGCGCAGGAGAGCCTGGCCCGGCGGGCGCAGGAGAATGAGGCGCTGGCAGCACACAAGGCCCAGCTGGAGCAGAAGCAGCACGAGTCGGAGATGGAGCGGCGCTCCCTGCACAACGCCGTCCAGGAGCTGAAGGTGGGCCGGTGGTGGTGGGGGGCTGGCACTGGGGGACCCTTTGTGGGGCTGGGTGCTGACGACTCCCCGCTCCCTCCAGGGCAACATCCGTGTCTTCTGCCGCGTGCGCCCCCTGCTGAGCAGCGAGAAGGAGGCCCAGAAACAGGGGGTGAGCCACCTCCGCTTCCCGCCAGACAACAGCAAGAGCCTGGTCTTATCCAAGGCGGAGGAGGTCAGTCTGGGGGTGGGGGGACAAGGCGGTTGTCGAAGTCTTGGTGGCATCTTGGGCTGTCACAGTTGCCAGGGGACGTCAGGAAGTCTCCACCTGCCGCAAAGCCTGCCGAGAGCCAGTGTGGGGTAGTGCTTAAGAGCGGTGGCCTCGTAATCTGGGGAACCGGGTTCGCATCTCCGCTCCTCCACATGCAGCTGCTGGGTGACCTTGGGCCAGTCGCACTTCTTGAAGTCTCTCAGCCCCACTCACCTCATAGAGTGTTTGTTGTGGGGGAGGAAGGGAAAGGAGAACGTTAGCCACTTTGAGACTCCTTTGGGTAATGATAAAGCGGGATATCAAATCCAAACTCTTCTTCTTCTTCAAATAAGCCAGTGTTGTTCCTGCAATGACCTTTGCAGGAGCAGGAGAAACCCAAATGTTGATGGCCGGCCCAAGGCCAACAGACCCAATGCCAGCTGGAGGATATGTGTGTGTGTGCGAGAGAGAGCATTGTGGCCCCGGGAGAGCTGGCCAAGGGGGAACGCGGCCCCTGTCACCACTTAGTCGGTAGAGGCTCATAATCTCAGAGTTGTGGGTTCAAGTCTTGCTTGGGGGTGGACTAGATGAGCCTCGTGGGTCTTCCAACTCTGCAATTCTTTGATTCTCTGCCAGTCCCACGTTGGCCGGGAGCGAAAAGAGGACATTGTCTATGAGTTCAACTTTGACCAGGTCTTCCCTCCGTCCAGCTCCCAGGAGGAGGTCTTTGAGGAGATCTCTCTGCTTGTGCAGGTAAGGAAAAGCATATTATTCTGTCAACCACCCTGAAGAGCACATAAATCAATCAAATAAATATATAGAATAAATACATTAAGGGGGGAAGCGGCCCAGTTCTTCTAGTTTGTTATTATGTTGAGCATGGTACAGTCGTATCTTGGCCCTCAAACACCTTGGTACTCGTACACTTTGGCCCCTGAACGCTGAAAACCTGGAAGTAAGTGTTCCAACTCCCCAACATTCTTTGGCAGCCTTAGTTTTTGAACGGACTCGGTTCGACAACCAAGGTGCCACTGTATGATGATGATGATCGTGAGGATGATTTCCCGGCTGATTTGGCTGGTTTGTCCTGTGAGTCGTGGCTGAAGGATGGTCTGGAAATTCCACATAGGGCGGCTCTCCCCCTCCGGGGGCAGGTGGGGTCTGGTGGACGCCAGCCTGACGGCTTCCCTTCCTCCCCGCAGTCGGCCTTGGACGGCTACCACGTCTGCATCTTTGCCTACGGGCAGACGGGGAGCGGCAAGACGTACACCATGGAGGGCCCCGACTGCCAGGACCCTTCCACGGCCGGCATGATCCCCCGCGCAGTGCAGCAGATCTTCAGGAAAGCCCGGGAGATGGAGGCCAAAGGCTGGAAGGTGGGGGCAGAGAGGGAAAGCGGATGCAGGTGTCCAAAGGGGGTGGAGACCCCCGCTGCATTCACTCGCCATGCTGCAATTGCCAGGGGGGTTTCGCACTGGGCTTGGGAGCTCCCAGAGAGGGCGCTGGTGAGAGAGGGCTGCCTCCTTCACCCTCACCCACCCCACAGGATGGTGAGACCGCCAGTGTTTTTCTGCAGGGCCTTCCGTTCAGCCTCACAAGATCCCCTGAACACCCGAGGGCTGGCCTGTCTGAACTCCTGGGCCTCACCTTTGGAAGCCTCCTCTTGGAATAGCCATGCCAGTTGGTCCCCGAGTCTGAGCTGGGAGCGATGTGCTGGCTGGGCACACGCCACCCCAGCCGCCTTCCCTGGTCTGATCCTGCCCCTCTGCCTGTCTCCTCCCAGTACCATTTCACTGCCAACTTCCTGGAGATCTACAATGAGTCTCTGCGGGACCTGCTGGTGTTGCGCCCTGAGCAGGGCTCTGAGCTGGAGATCCGGCGAGTGAGCCAATGCACGGAGGAGCTGCACGTTCCCAACCTCTGCTACGTCCCCGTTGCTTCGGAGCAAGAGGTACCGCGGTGGGGGGGGGGCAGCTGTCTGTCTGGGATTTTCCTGGGGGGTTCCAGCGGTGCAGGGGGTCGGGTAGATGACCCTTGGGGGTCCCCTTCCAACACTACTCTTCTCCCGCTCTCTGCACTGTGTCCGGCCACCAGCCTGCTTGCAAGGGGTGGAGGAGAGGCAGAAGCCAGAGAACCAGCCCCATTGTGACCCGTTTTAGGGCCTTGGTCTGGGGACAAGGCAGCCAGAGTGTGTCTGCATCCAAAGCCTCTGAGGGGAGGAGCAGAGGGAGGAATCTGGGGTTGGGCTAGATGACCCTGGGGGCTCCCCTCCGACTGTGCCGTTCTCTGAGAGGCTTCTGCATGAAGGCCTGAGCCATCCTGCCTGTCTGGAGAGCTCAGATCACCTGGGTCTTGGCCCCTCGGCTCCTTATGGGGCTTCTGCCTGCCCTAGAGTTCCCAGAGGAAGAACTCCCCCCCCCCCCATGCTTCCCTTTCTATTTGCAGGCAATGGTAGAAACTCCAGTGTAGAGGCTAGGCACCAAGCGGCTCCTTAAACCAAGCTTAAACTCACCCAAATGGGATGTCTCGTTGCCATTTTGGGGCCAGGCGTTCTAAAGTCTTATTTTTCAAATGATGGCCTGACTGACTGACTGATTCTCAGTTAAACATCTGGCCAGTTCAGATGACCACCTTGAGCTGGGATTGGGGCAGTCCACATATCTTGGCCTATTCCAACTTCTCTTTCTTAACTGTACATTCAGAATATAAGAATATTCTTTGCAGCTGAGCGTGGGGCAGTGGGGGCAGCGGGGGAGTGAAGTCAGGTGAGAACAAGGAGCTGCCATTGTTCACTGCTCCTGCTCAGGCTGCTGAGAGAAACCGTTTTGGTTCCTGATACTCATTCTGATTGTGTAACGGATAGAATTCTATAGGACGAGGTCCTCGTGTGTGGAAAGAGTCTTGCTCCGAGGATTCCCAGGCTTCCCCTCCAGGCGGTGATGTCCAACGCCATCGGGCGCCCGGGCATCTCAGTCTGGTCGCAAGTAGCCAATAGCCGGGGGGGGGGAATGTGCCCGGCTAGCCTCTTCACGCTGTTTGCCTGGGGCTGGCTAGGGCCAGAGGATCTCTGGGGTCCCTTCCGACCGCCATTCTCCGCCTCCTGCCCCCCGCTTGCCCCTTCAGGTCCTGAAGCTGCTCCAGAGAGCCAAAGCCAACCGCTCGGTGGCCAAGACCAATCTCAACGAGCGCTCGTCCCGCAGCCACAGCCTCTTCCAGTTGCGCATCGAGGGCCACAACCCCAACCGGGAGCTGCACACCTCCTGTGAGTGTGGCCGGCCCCACGACCCCCTTCGCCGGAGGCCTCTGTCCCTGCCCTGGCCCAGAGGCGCTCCCTTGCTCTCCCTCCTCTTCTAGGCCAGGCCCTCTGTGGGTCCCTGGTCCCCAGCACCCCCCCCTTCTCCCTCCACCCTCACCCCTCCTTTGTCGTCCCCCCCCCCCCGCAGCCGTGCTGAGCTTGGTGGACCTGGCTGGCAGCGAGCGCCTGGACAGGTCCCTCTCCACCGGCGACCGCCTCAAGGAGACCCAGGCCATCAACAGCAGCCTCTCCAACCTGGGCCTGGTCATCACCGCCCTCAGCAACAAGGTAGGCGGGAGAGGGGGGTCGCGTGTGCCTCCGGGGGGGGGGGAGTCCTGGCCAGCCATGGGGCAGCCCTTTGCAGCCCCACAGCCCGCCTCCCGCAGTGCGCTGGTCTTCTGCGAGGGTGAGGATGTGGCGTCCAGCACTGTCTCACGTGTGGGGTGCCCACCTATCGGGGGCTCTAGAGCTGTGATTCCTTCCAACTCTACAATTCAATCGGGAATGGGACAGCCTCATGATGCTGGCGGAACCGGCCTGCCCTAAGTGGGGAGGAGGGTCCCCACACATTTCCCCCTCCTGCACCCATCCTTGTCCGCTTCCTTTGCCCCCTTGCAGGAGGCCCATGTGCCCTACCGGAACAGCAAGCTGACCTACCTCCTCCAGAACTCCTTAGGCGGCAATTCCAAGATGTGAGTCGGCAAGGAGGGAGTTGATGGCTCCCCCTCCCCTTTGAGGCCTGGTCTGCGCTGTCCTGCCAGGAACGCAGGGGGTTGGGCTAGATGACCCCTTTCAACCCAGAGGTCTCTGACAGGGGGGCCATGCACCCCCCTTGAGGCAGCCTCTGTTTCTCCTCACCCTCTCCTCTGGCCTTTCCCCCCAGGCTGATGTTTGTTAACATCTCGCCCTCGGAGGAGAACTTTGCCGAGTCCCTCAATTCCCTTCGCTTTGCCAGAAAGGTAAGTGGCTGCAGCATCCGGCTGGGGGGGGGGGGCGGGGGTGTCCCTTTCTCTGGGCTGCTTGCAGAATCTCCTCTGCGGAAGGGGCATCCTGACCGCAGCTGGATGGAGGAGGTGGCGGCAGCAGCAGCTGTGGGGACCAGTTTCTGGCCCCCCAAATCTGCCCGGTCTTGCCTTGCAGGTGAATGACTGTGTCATTGGCACAGCGACAAAGAGGAAGTGAGGGCGGCGGAGGCGGCTGGTCTTTCTGCGTCTTGGATAGCGACTCCCATTCTTACTCTTTTGTCTTCTAAAGTCATGATACTTTTTTTGTAATAAATGTTTATATTTCTGCATTTATATTCTGAAATTTTCTTCTTCCACTGCTGAATTTGGCTTTTTCTGCTGTCTTCCTCCGGTGAGCTGCGTGCCCAGGCTCCACTTCAGGGCGTCTCCTCCCTCTCAAGCCTCCCTGCCCTTTCGTTGGCAGCAGTGCAGTGGCCTGTGTGGTGTAGTGGTTAAGAGCAGTGGACTCGTAATCTGGGGAACCGGGTTCGTGTCTCCGCTCCTCCACATGCAGCTGCTGGGTGACCTTGGGCCAGTCACCCTTCTCTGAAGTCTCTCAGCCCCACTCACCTCACAGAGGGTTTCTGGTGGGGGAGGAAGGGAAAGGAGATTGTTAGCCACTTTGAGACTCCTTCTGGTAGTGATAAAGCAGGATATCAAATCCAAACTCCTCCTCTTCCTCCCCCTCTTCTTCTTCTTCTTCTTCAGGGGTAAGGGAAATAGGTGGCTTGAGCTTGAGTTTGGCCCTTCTGGAAAGGATCCTGTGGCAACGGGAGGACTTTAACTGTGGCTGAGGCAGGAAAGCCTTGTAGGTAACCGTAAGACCCTTGTGGTCTGAGGAGGCTTCAAGGGCTCTCAGCAACCAACTCTTGCATGATGTGGCTTTGCTAGCAAGGCCAAAACATGCAGAAATGGCCCGCCAGGAAAGATGGGCTACTCCTGTTGAACTCCTTCCTGCAAAAAGCAGCCACAGCACCTCGCCAGAGACTCCTGAACAGGCTATTATGTTCTTATGTACGAAGAGATAAAAGTTTAGCTGTGTTTCAGAGGAGAAAAACATGCTGGTTGTGTCAGGGCTTGTTTGTGAGTTGGGGGGTTCATCCAAGCAAAAATACACACCATAGTAACAAACAACATACTGTTACGGAAGAATCTAGGTGGGAGGCTGCTCAGTCCCCCAACCGGTCGGGCAGAGCCAGAATAAAGGAGGAGTCCAGCCACCAACCGGAGCAAATAGCTGTAGACCAAAGTTTATTCTGCAACAGGGTCAAAGAGGAATTTGGAACCCCGAGGATGGGGTGGCGACTTTTTAAAACTTTCCCACCATATCCCAGAATACAGTTCAAAGGGGAGGGGTTAACCTTGGCAAACATGTCCAGACAAGTCCTTGGTACAACATCAGCATAAGCAGACATGTCAGGGCAAGACCCAGGTGTTAGATTAGCATAGGCAAACACTTCTGAAGTCCCACCACCCAAAGTAAAACAGAACTTCCTTTGCATGTCTGGCCCCTTGGCAAGTTTGGGGATGGGATTAGGCTCTCCTTGGTATGTAGCCTTTTTAATCCATGGGTAGGAAAAATTGTTGCACCCGAGCAGAGACAAAAGGAGCCAAACGACACCAAGGGGTTAATCCAGAGAAAGAGTGTTTTATTCTGCCATGGGGGGGGGGGCAGAGGCACCTGTGTGATTCAGTTCACAAAAGACAGGCCGCAGCAAAAAGTATTTTACATCAGGTTTTTATCCTGTTCTCCAAAGCCCCTCCTTCCCTCTCCCCCTTCACAGATTCTTACATAGAAATGTTGCTTTTCGTTCTCTGACTCTGTTCCCGGAAGTATGTTGCAAGTCAATGTACCAGGACAAGGTTATCTTGGATCTGGGAAGCGAAAGGGGGCGAAGCATGCGTGAAATCATATTGCGTGTCATTGTATGCAAGCATTGCAGCAGGCAAGGTACAGAAAAGCAAAAAATTAGCAAGATGAACAGTGGGCCAAGCAGCAGCAAAACCAGGCCTTTTACCCATCCTAGGTTTGGCAACCAGTCAAGCCATGACATGTCCCATCCCTCCCAGGTTTCGGTAGGAATATGGGCCACTGTTTCAAGTCCTGCTGCCAAATTGCGAATGGCTTCACCATGATCAGAGATGTTAAAGCAACAGGCCCCACCCGTGAGATTTAACGCTGCACAAAAGCCGCCATATTGCGCCAGGAGAAAGTCCAACGCTAAGCGGACTGAGAGAAACGCGTGTCTCATCCAATTGCGTGGCAATTAACCTAAGGGCCGTGGCTGTTGTGTTAGCAACAATCTCTACCACTGCCTGGAGTCTGATTACGCGGTTCAAGTTCTAGATCAGCCCCCTTGCCCCAGAGATTTTCTCTCCCCGATTCCATGAGGCTGGAGAATAATGGGCCAGTATCCTTTCTGGAGGCCACTGATTTTTGCCCCAATTCTGGGAACTCCCACCTGCAATTGTTGCCAGGTCAGTCGAAATGCCTCCTTCTAGGGAGTGCAGAGGCAATCTGGTCAGGAATCCACATGGGGGGGTATTAAGTAGGCTGGAAAACAGACCCCGTACCATCCTCTTGGGAGGGCATAGAATCATAGAAGAGTTGGAAGAGACCACAAGGGCCATCGAGTCCAACCCCCTGCCAAGCAGGAAACACCATCAGAGCACTCCTGACATATGGTTGTCAAGCCTCTGCTTAAAGACCTCCAAAGAAGGAGACTCCACCACACTCCTTGGCAGCAAATTCCACTGTCGAACAGCTCTTACTGTCAGGAAGTTCTTCCTAATGTTGAGGTGGAATCTTCTTTCTTGTAGTTTGGATCCATTGCTCCGTGTCCGCTTCTCTGGAGCAGCAGAAAACAACCTTTCTCCCTCCTCTATGTGACATCCTTTGATATATTGGAACATGGCTATCATATCACCCCTTAACCTCCTCTTCTCCAGGCTAAACATGCCCAGCTCCCTTAGCCGTTCCTCATAAGGCATCGTTTCCAGGCCTTTGACCATTTTGGTTGCCCTCCTCTGGACACGTTCCAGTTTGTCAGTGTCCTTCTTGAATTGTGGTGCCCAGAACTGGACACAGTACTCCAGGTGAGGTCTGACCAGAGCAGAATACAGTGGCACTATTACTTCCCTTGATCTAGATGCTATACTCCTATTGATGCGGCCCAGAATTGCATTGGCTTTTTTAGCTGCCGCGTCACACTGTTGGCTCATGTCAAGTTTGTGGTCCACCAAGACTCCTAGATCCTTTTCACATGTACTGCTCTCAAGCCAGGTGTCCCCCATCTTGTATTTGTGCCTCTCATTTTTTTTGCCCAAGTGCAATACTTTACATTTCTCCCTGTTAAAATTCATCTTGTTTGTTTTTGCCCAGTTCTCTAATCTGTCAAGGTCGTTTTGAAGTGTGATCCTGTCCTCTGGGGTGTTAGCCACCCCTCCCAGTTTGGGGTCATCTGCAAATTTGATCAGGATGCCCTTGAGTCCATCATCCAAGTCGTCGATAAAGATGTTGAATAAGACCGGGCCCAAGACAGAACCCTGTGGCACCTGTGGCATGGGTCTGTGTGGGAAAAGGGCATGAAACTCGTCCTTGAGCAGGGGTTCCTCCAAAGCGTAGTCTGGCACCCAGCTATTAGCACTGGCCCGGGTGCCCTCTCTGGCTAGGAGGTATTCTACTCCGTCTTCCCCCCATCTGGAGTCCAAAATCTCCGTGACTTCGTTGATGGGGTCCTGCTGTGGCAATCTCCCCGCCTCCGTCCGCTCCTGAGACGGACTCGGTGCCGTTCCTGGTTCCTGGAACCTGTGAGGTGTCCTGTAGGGAGTGAGCACCGACCTGTGGAACACCGGATGCATCCTGGAACCCTCCGGTAGCACCAGCCTGAAAGCTACTGGGTTGATCTGCGCTTCGACTTGGTATGGACCGAGTTGCTTGTGCCCCAACTTCTTCTTGGCTAACGATCTGGTCGGCACTGCGTGGGCTGCCAACCAGACCCAGTCTCCCACTCGTATCTCTTCGCCAACCCGCCTGTGCTTGTCAGCTTGCACCTTGTATGCGTGCTTCGCTAGCTCCAGCTGCCGTCGGAGTTGATCGTGGACCTCCTGCAACTCAGACGCGAAAGCGTCCGCCGTCTGCGGTTCCCCTTCCCCCACTCTGTCCAGTCCCGGGAAGGTTCTGGGATTCCTCCCATTGTTGGCGAAGAACGGCGTCACCCCTGTGGACACGTGCTTCGTGTTGTTGTAGGCGAACTCGGCGAGCGGCAGGTAATCCACCCACGTCGCAGGCTGTTGATTGGCATAGCATCTCAGGTACTGCTGCATGATGGCATTGACCCTCTCCGCTTGCCCGTTGGTCTGCGGGTGTCTCGCTGATGTCAGGTTGATCTTGACGTTCAGGAAGCCCATCAGCTTCTGCCAGAAATTCGAGATGAACTGGCGGCCGCGGTCGGACAGTATAGACCGCGGCAGCCCGTGCACTTTGAACACGTGATCTATGAACAGTTTGGCTGTTTGTTCTGCCGTGGCCACCTTCGCACACGGTATGAAATGTGCCATCTTGGTGAACAAGTCCACCACCACTAGTACAGCTGTCTTGCCTCTCGAGCTGGGTAGATCCGTGACAAAGTCCAGGGCCACCCTCTCCCACGGTTCAAACGGCGTTTGCAGCGGTTCCAGCAGTCCCGCCGGTGGTTTGTGCACCGGTTTGGCCCTCTGGCAGGTGTCGCACCTCGCGACGTAGTCCGCGACTTCCCCTCTCAGTCTGGGCCACCAAAAGTCCCTTGCGACTAATTCCACCGTTTTTTCTGTGCCAAAGTGCCCGGCCGTGGGTGCGTCGTGCAACTGCTGCAGTACCTTGGCGCGAAGTTCGTCTCCCGGCACGTAGATGGCCCCTTTACGTAAGAGCAAGCCGTCTCGTATCTGGAACTCGTCGCTCTTCGCCGTGCCCTTGTGCACCTCGGCCATCTTCGCCTGCGCGAATGAGTCGTCCTGCAACGCCCGCCGCACCGCATCCAGGTCTACTGTGGCTGAAGCGCACGCCCACGCTGTTGGCGCGAAGATGTGCATGGCTGCCGCTGGCGTCGCCTCTTCGAGGTATTGCGGTTTTCGGGACAGTGCATCCGCCATGATGTTGGTGTCGCCTGGGACGTACTCTATTCGGAAATCGAAGTCAGCAAAGAACTCCGCCCAACGTATCTGCCTCTGGTTCAGGAACTTCGCCGTGCGCCAGTGCTCCAGATTCTTGTGGTCCGTGCAGACCTGCACCGTGTGCTTGGCGCCGATCAGGAAGTGTCTCCACGCCTTGAAAGCTGCATGAATGGCAAGCAACTCCCTGTCCCAGATGGTGTAGTTCTGCTCCGACTTGCTGAGCTTTCTGGAGTAGAACGCTCCCGGCCTCCAGACCCCCTGTGGGTCCCTCTGCAGCAGGACAGCTCCCACTGCTCTATCGGACGCGTCTGTCTCTACCCGCATCGGTCTGCTGGGGTCGATATGCAGCAGTTGCTCTTCCGACGCGAAGAGACGCTTGAGTGCCTGAAAGGACTGCTCCGCCTGCTCCGTCCAGATGAATTTCTTTTTCTTGGAGCTTAGCGTGTCCGTAATAGCCGCCGTCTGCATCGCGAACCCCTTGATAAACTTGCGATAGAAGTTGGCGAAGCCGACAAACCGCTGGACCTCCTTCCGGTTGCGCGGGCTCTTCCAATCCAACACCGCGCGAACCTTGGCGCTGTCCATGGCTAGCCCCTTGTCCGACAACTTGTAACCCAAGAAATCCACCTCCTTCGTGTCGAACTGGCACTTCTCCAGTTTGGCGTACAGTCTATGCTGCTGCAACCTCTCCAGCACCTCCCGAACGTCTTGGTCATGCGCTTGCTGCGATTCGGAGAATATCAGGATGTCATCCAGAAAGCAGACGCACTTCTTGTAGAGGAGTCCCGCCAACACATGATGCATGAAAGCTTGAAAACAGTGAGAACCGTTTTGCAATCCAAACGGCATCACTCTGTATTCGTAGGTGCCCAGAGGCGTGAACATGGCTGTCTTCCACTCATCGCCCTCCCTCATGCGGATGAGATTGTACGCCACTCGCAGGTCCAACTTGGTGAACACGCGTCCCTTGTGCACCGTCGCCAGTAGGTCGTCAATCCTGGGCATGGGGAAATCAGAGGGCTTGGTCATCTTGTTCAAGAGGCGAAAATCCACCACCAGTCTTTTTTGGGGCGTGTCCTTCTTCTTCACGAAGAAAACAGGACTGCCCCCTACTGCCCTGGACTCCCGGATGAAACCGCGCTCCAAATTGTGATCTATGAACTGTTTGAGTTCCTGTAGTTCGTCCTCAGACATGGAATACAGCTTCCCTTTCGGTAGCGTCGCCCCTGGTAGGAGGTCAATCTTGCAGTCATATTGCCTGTGCGGTGGTAGCTTGTCTGCCTCCTTCTCGCAGAAGACCTCCAGAAAGTCTGCGTATTTGTGGGGGACTGCTTGCAACGTTCCCAACTGCAGTTGTGATTCCTCCTCCTCTCCCTCCTGTCTGGGCAGGATGCAGTGTTCTGCGCAGTAAGAGGAGCCGAAGATCAGCTGTCGCTGGTACCAAGCCAGTGTCGGACTGTGCCTGTCCAGCCAACTCATGCCCAACACAATGGGTGTGTCCGACAGTCGGGTGACATTAAAACTGATGACTTCCCTGTGGTTACCAAGGCGCATCACCATTGGCGGCGTCTGCTTCACCACCTGCCCCCCCAGCAACTCTCTGCCATCCACTGTGACGACTTGCAGGGGCAGAGTGGCAGGTAATAGCTGTATAGCGTGCTGCTCCACAAAATCCTGCGCTATAAAGTCTGCGTTGCTTCCAGAATCCACAGAAAGCGGCACTTCGATAGTGACGCCATCGGGTAGCTGGAGAGATGCTGTGAGCTGCACTACTGGTTTGGGTGGGAGGGGGTCCGTGGGTTGCAAGATCGCTGGGGACTGCTTCAGTGATGCGTCTGGCTGGGCCCCAGTGCCTCTGTCTCCAGCCAGACATCATCGTTTCCCTGCTGGGGTTCGCTGTGTTGCGTGGCCGCTTTCACCGTTGCGGAGGCTGCAGTGTGCTTGGAGCTCCTCTGGGGACACTCTTTCGCCAAGTGTTGAGAGCTGTCGCATATGTAACACTTCCGGGTCCCTCTAGGAGGTTTAGTCTTGACTGCCGCCGGTGCAGGGGCTCTGGTAGCTGACTGAGCCCTGGCGCCTCCCACCTCCATAGGTTCCACTCCCCCTCCTGGCGGAGGTGTGGATTGCGCACGCGCAGCTTCCCTGGGAACGAAAGAGAAACTTCTCGCTGCTTCGCGCCCTCCACGTCCTTCGTCTCTGCACCATGGACGTTCTTCCAGCCTCACCCCCACAGTCAGCGCCCTTTGGACCACCTCCTGCGTGCTCCGGGGCCTCTCCCCCCTCGCAATTTCGTCTTTAACAGCACTGCTCAGACCCTCCCAGAATAGGTCTCTGACTGGGGGCGAATCCCGGTCCCATTCTAAGGCACTGACCAGCGCAAAAAAGCGGGCGTGATACTGCCGTACGCTCGCCCTCCCTTGTTCCAGTCCATGAATCTCCCGTCGGGCAAGATCCACGTCAATGGTAGATAAAAAGCACGCATCCATCGCTTTGATAAAGGCATCTGCACTCTGAAGCGCCGGATCTTTATCCCTCCACAAATTGCGTAGCCACGCTTTAGCATCCCCATGCAAATGGGATAGTATAAACCCCACTTTCTCTTCCTCATCTCTAAAGTCTTTTGCCAGCAGTTGCAGTGCGCACATTACGTCTGCTCGAAAATTGGGGTACTGTTGTAAATTCCCATCGAAGTGAGCCACAAGCCCTCCTGCTCTCCGTGCCAACCCAACCCCCTCCGGTCTGGGTCCTGGCTGCCCATGCTTAACCAATGCTTCAAACCTGGCGTGGAGATCTCTGTAGGCGGCTGCCGCATCCTCCTCCCTTTTCTTGGATGCCTGTACCTCCGCGTTCAATTGGGTCACTGCCTGTTGCAGCGCTGAAATTTTCTCTGCTTCCGTCATCTCTGCCAACCGTTGTGAGCTCGCTCCCAAACACCAATCTCCTCCTCTCGCTGCTTCTGCCTCCGCTGCGAGGTATCAGGTGTCCGAAGCTTAAATGAGACGGGTCTTACTGTCAGGGCTGCCACTCAGTCCCAGCTCACATAGGACCACGTTAGCCAGCGTTCAGGTTAAAAGAGTCTTTATTGGATTACAGCTTCCATTTCCAAACTGCAATATGCAGCCCTACTTCTTCTAGGTCAGACCGGCGAAGACCCGTCTGAGTCTCCGCCTCTAGCACACCAGCTTAATACCCTAGCCTTGCTCCACCTCCTGCGCCTTTCCCTCCGTCTCTGGGTCCTTCTGCCCCCCGGGGTCTCCTTTTTCCTACTCTCTTCTGACGCGGACCCCCCTGACCCTTCCGCCTCCTTGCGGCGGGCTTTGGGACCTGGTTCACTCTCTGGGCTGCTTACTGCGCCAGCTTCCGCTACATTTGAACTTGGCGCGCGCGCCCAACTCTCAACCTTCCTCTTGATCGTTTCGTCGCTCCCCGAGGTGGGCGTGACTACTCCTGACTCATGCCCTCCCTCCTTCTGAAAGCCTCCGGAACCCGATATCTGGTCCCCTTTCTCCCCGCTGCTCCCGGCTGGGTACGTGGGTCCCGATCTCCAACTGCTGCTCTCTGATTCCTCTCTGGACCCTTCTTCCTGGGGTGTCCCCCTGCTTTCCCCCCTTGCTCTGACCGCTGGCGCTCCCTTCTGGGAATCCTCGGACTCACTGGATAAGCTCGGTGATCTCGGTTCGTCATCCCCACTCATCTTTCCTTCGTATTCCTCCCCCTCGCTCTCTGTCTCCTCCCTTCTCTGCGTCTCTGCTTCTGAACCCCTGACAGATATTTATTAAGATTTTCAAAGTATTACAAAATAAAAATAAAAAGTAAGAAAATACAAAATAAAAATAGTTAAAAACAACTCATTCTTTCCATTACTTATTTTTCATTAGCTTATTTCCCGGACCTCTCACACCTCCCTTTTTTGTATTCCAGTTCAGTTTGTTGGTTCAGCAAATCCTTACCCTCTTTGTTTATCCTAGTCTTTAATCTTAAGCTATTGTAACATTAAATTTTTACCTATTAATAATCCATTTTTCATATTCCTTTATAATATTACAGCTGAAAACCCCTTAATTTCTATCCAACATCATTCTAACATTCATTAATTTTACAATATTTCTGTAAATAGTCTTTAAATTTCTTCCAATCTTCTTCCACCGACTCTTTTCCCTGGTCTCGGATTCTGCCAGTCATTTCCGCCAGTTCCATATAGTCCATCACCTTCATTTGCCATTCTTCCAGGGTGGGTAGATCTTGTGTCTTCCAATACTTTGCAATGAGTATTCTTGCTGCTGTTGTGGCATACATAAAAAAAGTTCTATCCTTCTTTGGCACCAATTGGCTGACGATGCCCAGGAGAAAGGCCTCTGGTTTCTTCAGGAAGGTATATTTAAATACCTTTTTCATTTCGTTATAGATCATCTCCCAGAAAGCCTTAATCCTTGGGCACGTCCACCAAAGGTGAAAGAATGTACCCTCAGTTTCTTTACATTTCCAACATTTATTGTCAGGCAAATGATAGATTTTTGCAAGCTTGACTGGTGTCATGTACCACCTGTATATCATTTTCGTAATATTCTCTCTTAAAGCATTACATGCCGTAAACTTCATACCTGTGGTCCATAACTGTTCCCAGTCAGGAAACATAATGTTATGTCCAACATCTTGTGCCCATTTAATCATAGCAGATTTCACCGTTTCATCCTGAGTATTCCATTTCAACAGCAAGTTATACATCTTTGACAAAATCTTAGTTTTGGGTTTTAACAGTTCTGTTTCTAATTTTGATTTTTCCACCTGGAAGCCAATTTTCTTATCCAAATTATATGCCTCCATTATCTGATAGTAATGAAGCCAGTCTCGCACTTTATCTTTTCACAACTTCAGCATCATGATGTTCCAGAAGCATCAGGGACTTTTTTAGTAGCCTTGATTACTCAGCTAAATATGAACTCTATGCTGATTTTAACATGTGTATTATTTGTTTTCTTGATACCAAGTACTCAGTGTATCTATCTTCCCCCTGGCACTTCTTCTAGTCATAACTATAATTTGTGGATGCGTTTCGCTAAAGTGGCTAACGTCTCTCATTTTTGTCTGAGTGAAGCATATGATATGCACACTACCTTAGGAAATTGTATACTCCCTGTTTGTACACAACCCTTTCATATGGCACATGCCACACACATGGGAAAGTGGTTTTCTAAATGGATTCCTGAAGGTATCATTGGTTATACCAATCTCCATGACTGGGAAAAGGTGACACAAAAGTTACCTCTGGATGCGATAGCATTATACACACCTAGAGTTGCAGCACCACCAGACACCTCTTGTGTTCAGATTGGGAATTGCAGTAAGAAAGCAACTTGCTGTCTGGACGCAGGATGGCCAACTTGGAATTGCTCACATGTTCAGCAGATTATTTTTAATTATGCTCATGTTAGCTTGCCAGATGATTGGTTTTTCACGTGTAATCAAAGAAGTTATAACTACATTCCCGCCAATTTATCTGATGCTCAGTGCTGCCGCAGCAGACTGACTTTGGTCTTGCCTAGTCACTCAATTTTAGAAAAGAATAGGCAGAGGTTGTCGAGCACTCCTTTAGGAATGTCTGCTAGACATCGTTATGTGATACAAGAACACATACATGAACATGAAGAGAACACAGTACATCTATTACCTTAACCTCTACTATCTTAAGCTCTTCTTACAAAAAACAAAAACAAATAAAAAAATTTAAAAATAAAAAGCGGTGAGATGTAGGGGTGCAAATATCCAGAGTGTGGGGGTCAGGTGGGATTGCTATGAGGAATTATGAAATATGGAGCAAGCCATTTGTGTCTGCGATGAAAGCATCGCGTTGACGGGGGTTGATTCATTGACAATAATTTCTGATCGAATCCCACAAGCCTCTCCACCTCTGCCATTTGCTTTCTCTACGCCTGACAGGCACGTATAAACATTCTAAATACACAGGCCAGTTGTTCATCAGGCATCCTGGGTCATAAAGATAGAAGGTAGCTTTGATGTAGTTTAATTTTTAGATAGATCTTAAGGGCCAGGAAGAGAGTTCACGAGAAGATAGTAAATACTGCCATCCTGCCTCTCCTGTTTACGACCTCTAGGGTTTTGCTGAATGCATTCCTCCTTTTATTCCTATTTTATTTACTCTGAACTACATATGCATGCTCAAGTAGGAAATAGTTTCTTTGTCGTTAAAAGAATTTCTTCTGATCTGACTTTGTCCCACGTTGGGGTTTTGAAATGCTCAGAGGAAATCTGATTGGTTCTTATGAACACTGTGTAAAAAGTTCTTTTGTGAATCAAACGACCTGGGCCAAGGGGTGGACAGAGGAGAATTATTATTATTGGCACTCCTCCCAGAGTTTTGCTGTTCAAGCCTCATGTGAATTTTGGCTAGGGCTGATGGGAGTTGGGAGTTCACAACATCCGGAGAGGGTCTCCAATTGGCTACCCCCATCTACAGTAGCCCTTTGGGCAAGTTTATTGGAAGCTAAAAATGAAAGCAGTGTATCATTTAACTGTTGGTCATTTAATATGTTGTTATGTTGCTTAGCATATAGTAAGAGAGGCTTTTTAAAAATAATTTGCCTAAGCTCTTCCCTGCAACCGCATTCATTGAGTCCTAATTGAAATAAAACACTTAAGACTGAAGGTCTATACCTCCATTACCAGTAATGGAAATATTCTGGATTGACTTCTTTGGCATAATTTCTTTAAAAGGCATGTGCAACCCTTCTTGAGCAGGCTTGGCTTTCAGTCCCTGCATATAAAAATCATACCCACTTTTCTGCTTTAGACTTCTGCAAAAATTGACTTTGGAGGCAACAAAAGAGTAGAATTTAGATAGCCATTTCCTTCAAGTTGTCTTTTTTTTGTAAATTGCTTTGAGTGTGGGTGATTCTTTTCATCCAAGATCACTACATGCCCCAAATGAATAATACTGTGCAAGTAAAGTTAGTAACTTTATAAAGTGAGATGCAAGGTTATTACAGAATTTCCGCATGCAGTCTGTCTTTAGCATGAAGCAAACAAACTGTGTCATAGTTTAAATGTCACAGTCAAATGGCTTCCCCAGGTCTATGTTGTTGTGTTTTATGTGTTTTTAACATTTCACTATACACTAAGTCACTTGAAAAGGTGAAAGTCTATAGTAGATGGCAGGTAACTGAGCTAGGTGCAAGCAGCTTCCAACCTCTGAATCATCCCTTTACAGGCAAGATGCTCATACTAGAGTACAGGGATGGGGAACCTTTGGGCCCACCAGGTACTGCTGCACAAAAGTTCCCATCATTTCTGACCAGGGGCCGTGGTGCTTAGGACTGATGGGAGCTGGAGTCCCAACATCTGCAAGGCCACAGATTTCCCCACCTCTGCCCTAACTAGTATCGGTGTGCTCTCAGCTTTAGGAGACTTAAACTTTCATTTTATATAGATGGGAGGAAACCAGTCTCTTCTAATGTGGCTAATCTTGGCTTAGATCTTGGCTTAGAGTATGAGGCCTGGGATTGCTACCGTGGAGGGGCGAGGGAGGTATGGCGGTGGGGGCAGATGTCATAGGCGAAGGGGATCGAGATACGGATATGCTCGTACCCCTTCCAATCTGCGCCCCATCCCGAGAGACGAGGGTAGGGTGAGCAAGGATTACTCACCTCCGTCACTGGTGTTGTGCAATGCCAGGTCTATAGGCAACAAAACCACGAGATTTCATCATCTCGCAGGGGGTCGACCTGGCTTGTGTGACGGAGACCTGGGTGCGCGAAGGGGATACTGTTACCTTACGAGAGATGGCGCCCCCGGGTTTCTCCGTCCTCCACCAGTCACGGACTGTGGGCCGCGGGGGAGGGGTGGCACTATTAATCCGGGAAGATTGTTCTTTCAGGGCTCTACCACCGCCATCGATCCCCGGCATTGAATGTGTTGGCCTAGTGTGGGGCTCCAAGGTGAGCTTGGCTGTCTGGCTGGTGTACCGGCCACCTAGCGCACCAGCAGCCACCCTGTCAGGCCTGCTGGAGGCGGTGGCCGGCTGGACCTTGGAGTTCCCCAACCTATTGGTATTGGGGGACTTCAACATCCATGCCGATGCCACTCCCTCCTCACAGGCTCTGGACCTGGTGTCTTCCATGGCGACACTAGGGCTCTCCCAGTTTGTTTCGGGCCCCACACATCAAGCAGGCCACACGCTGGATCTGATCTTTGGCGTCGGTATAGATGTGATCATGTTTCCTTCGATGAAGGTGCCATGGTCTGATCACTACGCTCTGAAAGCCAGGATTGACGTTCCACCCCCACCCTGCTTAGGTGGTGCGCCGATTTGGGCTCGCCCGTGGAGGCTGATGGACCCGGATAGATTCCGTCAAGCCTTGCGGGACCTTTCTCCCCCTGGCGACTCATTGACTGAGCTTGTTGAGGGCTGGAATACCCAGCTCCTGGCAGCCATCAATGAGATCGCACCTAAGCGCCCTCTGCGACCCCGCAGAAACCGGGCTCCCTGGTTTACTGAGGAGCTCCAGAAAATGAAGCGGGACCTCAGACGGCTAGAGTATGGCGGGGTGCCCGTGACGGAGCCTCAAGAACATCTTATAGGATTTTTATGAAAACCTACGAGATGGCAGTGAAGGCCGCTAAGAAGTCTTACTTCTCGGCCTCCATTGCATCCGCTAGCTCTCGCCCGGCACAATTATTTAGTATAATTCGGTCTTTAACGTCCCTCAAAGGACAGCCAAATTTAAATAACAATTCGACACACAGCTGTGAGGCATTTGCGAGCTTTTTTGCGGAGAAGGTCCTGTCGCTCCGCCATGACCTCCCTGCCAATTTGGATACAATAAAGGAACTGGAGGCCCCTCGACTGTCCTCGGGTCCAGTATTGGACCACTTTGACCGGATATCCCCAGCCGATGTGGACAGACTCCTCCGAGCTGGAAAGCCCACCACTTGTCCTCTCGACCCGTGGCCGTCTTGGCTGATTAGAGCGTGTCCAGACGAGGTGCGGGCCCCCCTGGGGGATATCATCAATTTGTCCCTTGGCACCGGGACATTCCCAGGGGAACTGAAGGAGGCAGTGGTGCGTCCGCTCTTAAAGAAAACATCATTAGATCCCTTAGATCTATCCAATTACCGCCCAGTTTCGAATCTTCCATTCCTGGGTAAGGTGATTGAGAGAGCGGTTGCTGAACAGCTTGGTAGGTTTCTGGATGAAACATCGGCTCTGGATCCATTCCAGTCCGGCTTCCGCGCTGGTCATGGGACCGAGACGGCTCTGGTCGCCCTAACAGATGATCTTCGTAGACAGCTGGATCGAGGCTGGTCGGGGCTGCTGATTCTTCTAGATCTGTCAGCAGCTTTCGACATGGTCGATCACGAACTTCTGGACCACCGCCTCGCCGATGTGGGGATCCAGGGCACAGTCCTTCAATGGCTGCGCTCGTTTCTCTCTGGTCGGGGACAGAGGGTGGCGCTTGGGGGGGAACTGTCATCCCGCCACTCCTTGGTGTGTGGAGTGCCTCAGGGTGCAATTCTCTCCCCGATGCTTTTTAACATCTTTATGCGCCCCCTCGCCCAGCTTGTCCGGAGTTTTGGGCTGGGCTGCCATCAGTATGCTGACGACACCCAACTCTATCTGTTGATGGATGGCCATCCTGACTCGGCCCCAGACACACTGATCAGATGCTTGGAAGCTGTGGCTGGATGGTTACGTGGGAGCCGGTTGAAGTTAAATCCTTCGAAGACAGAGGTCCTCTGGCTGGGACGGGACGATATGGGATTGAGGGGGCAACTCCCATCTCTTGCGGGGGTGCAATTAGTGCCAGCACCGTCCGTTAAGAGTTTGGGTGTAATCTTCGATACCTCCCTCTCCATGGAGGCTCAGATTGCAGCTATAACAAAGGCGGCATTTTTTCATCTCCGCCAAGCTAAGCAGTTGGCTCCTTACCTCTCTCGCCCTGACCTAGCCACTGTGATCCACGCGACGGTCACCTCCAGACTGGATTATTGTAACTCGCTCTACGTGGGGCTGCCCCTGAGACTGACCCAGAAACTCCAGCGGGTGCAGAATGCCGCGGCGAGACTCCTTACGGGGTCTTCGCTGCGGGATCACATTCATCCGGTGCTATACCAGCTGCACTGGCTCCCGGTGGAGTACAGGATCAGGTTTAAGGTGCTGGTTTTAACCTTCAAAGCCCTACACGGCCTAGGACCCTCGTATCTACGGGACCGCCTCTCCTGGTATGCCCCACAGAGGAACTTACGGTCCTCAAATAAAAACATCTTGAAGGTCCCAGGCCACAGAGAGGTTAGGCTGGCCTCAACTAGAGCCAGGGCTTTTTCGGCTGCGGCTCCAACCTGGTGGAACGCTCTGTCACAAGAGACAAGGGCCCTGCAGGACTTGACATCTTTCCGCAGGGCCTGCAAGACAGAGCTGTTCCACCAGGCCTTTGGCCAGGGCACAGCCTGACTCCCTCCTTTGGCAATCTTTACAATACTTTAGTTTATGGTTGCCATCATTTTTGATTTTAATTAATTCTTATGATGTTTTTGATAATGTTGCACTATTTTAGTGTTGTTAGCCGCCCTGAGCCCGGCTTCGGCTGGGGAGGGCAGGATATAAATAAAATTTATTATTATTATTATTATTATTATCTTATGTATAACCGGAAGCAAAGCAAAACAGGCAATTTGCATCTTATGTGCATTTAACATGTGTTTTCAGCAATACATGCTTGGCGGCAGCCACATTCCAGCCTTTTTCTTCTGCCTGCTTCTGTTTCTCTGCTTGCTTCCCTCCCATCAGCCCACAAACCCATGTTTGCCCAGGCAAGTACTGCTTGGCATGTTCTGTGAGTGGGGTGCCTTTGGTGGAAGTGTGGTACCTCTTGAGAGTGAAGATCCACAATGTTCTCATGAGAAGTTGCAATAAAGGTCTGGGTGTACTTGAGGCCTCCAGCTTCCTCCCACCTCTGAGCCTTCAACTTGCCAGTTGCCCCCTTTGAACAGTCATGGCTTCTCAAAGAATCCTGTGAACCTCAGTTAAGAGTACTGAGAATTGCTAGGAAACTCCCTTTTCCCCTCACAGAGTTACAATTCCCAAAGTTCCCATGGTAAAAGGATTGACTGTTAAACCACTCAGGGAATTGTAGCTATCAGAGGACTAGGGGTTTCCTAACAACTGCGGCACCCATAACAAATTGAAGTTCCCAAAATTCTTTGGGGAAATCATGACTGCTTAAAGCAATGTGATATTGCTTTAAACACATGGTGCAGTTGGGGCCTCATTTTACTTGCTAAAGAATTGTGTTGCTGGTGCTGTATACCCCACTGTGCCCAATAAACAATGGTGCCTTTCAATATATTTTCAGACTTGTCTCTCTCTTCTAGCAAAGTATTCTATGGCAGATGTTCATTAAATCCAGTTTGAGATTGCGCATCTGATAACATTATATAAGTACAGATGAACAGTCTGTGTATGTAACTAATAAAGCAGAATGTATTTTATAGAAATTGTGGATGTGTGTGAAATGTTTCAAAGCACCCTGCATGGCACCTAACAGTACCATGAAGCTAGTGTCTTCTTTTTTTTTTTTAGGCCAGCATCTTTCATGCATTTCGGTGTCAAAACATTTTTCAGAACCACATGCAGGAGACAGATTTTGATGCTGCCTCCTTATATACAGGTGAAACTCGGAAATTAGAATATCGTGGGAAAGTTCATTTATTTCAGTAATTCAACTTAAAAGGTGAAACTAATATATGAGATAGACTCATGACATGCAAAGCGAGATATGTCAAGCCTTTATTTGTTATAATTGTGATGATCATGGCGTACAGCTGATGAAAACCCCAAATTAACAATCTCAGGAAATTAGAATATTAAATAAAATCAGAAAAACAAGGACTGCAAATAGAGCCATATTGGACCTCTGAGAAGTAGAAGCATGCATATGTACTTAGTACTTGGTTTGGGCCCCTTTTGCATCAATTACTGCCTATCAGCCTGTGGCACTGCTGAGGTGTTATGAAAGACCAGGATGCTTCAATAGCAGCCTTCAGCTCTTCTGCATTGCTCGGTCTTATGTCTCTCATCTGTCTCTTGGCAGTGCCCCATAGATTCTCTATGGGGTTCAGGTCAGGCGAATTAGCTGGCCAATCAAGCACAGTAATCCCATGGGCATTGAACCAGGTTTTGGTATTTTTGGCAGTGTGGGCAGGTGCCAATTCCTGCTGGAAAATGAAGTCAGCATCCCCATGAAGAATGAAGTGCTCCAAAATCTCCTGGTAGACGGCTGCATTGACCCTGGACTTAATGAAGCACAGTGGACCAACACCAGCTGATGACATGGCTCCCCAAATCAACACAGACTGTGGAAACTTCACACTGGACTTCAAGCATCTGGCATTGTGTCCCTCCCCGTTCTTCCTCCAGACTCTGGGTCCTTGGTTTCCAAATGAGATGCAAAAGCTGTTCTTATCAGAAAAGAGATTTGCTCTATTTGCAGTCCTTATTTTGCTGATTTCATTTAATATTCTAATCATCACAATGATAACTAATAAAGGCTTGACATATCTTGCTTTGCATGTCATGAGTCTATCTCATATATTGTTGTTGTTTAGTCGTTTAGTCGTGTCCGACTCTTCGTGACCCCCTGGACCAGAGCACGCCAGGCACTTCTGTCCTCCACTGCCTCCCGCAGTTTGGTCAAACTCATGCTGGTAGCTTCGAGAACACTGTCCAACCATCTCGTTCTCTGTCGTCCCCTTCTCCTTGTGCTCTCCATCTTTCCCAACATCAGGGTCTTTTCCAGGGAGTCCTCTCTTCTCATGAGGTGGCCAAAGTATTGGAGCCTCAGCTTCAGGATCTGTCCTTCCAGTGAGCACTCAGGGCTGATTTCCTTCAGAATGGAGAGGTTGGATCCTCTTGCAGTCCATGGGACTCTCAAGAGTCTCCTCCAGCACCAGAATTCAAAAGCATCCATTCTTCAGCGATCAGCCTTCTTTATGGTCCAGCTCTCACCTTTTAAGCTGAATTCCTGAAATAAATGAACTTCTCCACAATATTCTAATTTTCCGAGTTTCACCTGTATACTGGCCACATTCACAAAACACACTTAAAACACTATTGTTTTAAATAGTCATGGCTTCCCTCAAAGAATCCTGGGAACTGATTTGCTAAGAGGGCTGATGTCAGGGAACTGACATCGGAGCTAGAGGCGGAGGGAAGGCTCTTAAATGATGCTGGAGAAGGGCCCAGCAGGGAGAGATGCAGCTCCGCAGATGGGGAAGCAAATCAGCGCAACACCAGGGATATAGAGGGGCTGATGGGGGAATCGGCGAGAGGGCTCCAGGACTCTTCACCGGACACCAGCGGGGAGAGCACGGGTCCTCCGCTACCCACGCCCACCCTGCACAGAAGACTTCCGCGCAGAGAGAGTAGGAGGAGACTGGGTGTCAAACAACTTTTATGTTGGAAAAGATTTAAGAAACGCCCACTGACGGATTCTGCTAGCGACTGAGGCAGCCACGAATTGAAGGGCTATGCAGACAGAAAAGTTTAACAAGGCAACATAACCAGGAGAGGCAGCAACTTACGCATGAGCAACCCCATACCCATTACAGCTGAGAACCCCTTTTCTGCTCCCAGAGCAGTTTATCAATCCCTCTTCACAGGGAACTCTGGGAATTGTAGCTCTGTGAAGAGACTAGTGGGTCTTCTAACAACTCTCAGCACCCTTTGATGGGAGCAGTGGTTGAGGCGAGAGAGCAGGCAGAGCTGCAGGCAACATGACCACCAGTCAGAAGCATCAGGACTTCATGGCTGAGCCCATGGGGGACAAGTCTCTTGGTACTTTAGCTGGCATTGGAGATGTACTTGGCAGGAAGCTGGAAGACAAAGGCTTTGACAAGGCGTACGTGGTTCTGGGACAGTTCTTAGTGCTGAAGGACCTCTTCCGCGAGTGGCTGAAGGACACATGCGGTGCCAACGCCAAGCAATCCAGAGACTGTTATGGCTGCCTGAAGGAATGGTGTGATGCTTTCTTGTGATTGTTGGCCAAAGCCTGGTGGATGCTGTGAGGGCTTTTGTAGTTGAATAGAGATTGTTTCTCCCCATCTCTCTCAGCACCTACTTCTTATAAACCTTCCAACATCTACACAAGCTGCTGAGGGCTATTGCTCCCAACACTGGGGCAGGGTGGGGGGAAGCCACGGCTGCCTTTTAATGTAACTGAATCTTTTTTCCTCCAGGGAGAGGATTGAGAAACATCAAATGTTCTAAACATCAAGTAGGTCGTTGTTTTTTACGTGGCTTTAATAGCACCCCCCCCCTCACTGTTAGGCCACCCAACTCCAGAACCAGACCTGCCTGCTAACAATAATGGAAGTTCCCCTACTACCTTTGTTTGAGCTCCAGTTAGACTGAGATTTACCCGTCAATTCTGAAGACAAAAGATGTTATTAGGATTATTACAGTGGTGCCCCGCAAGACGAATGCCTCGCAAGACGAAAAACTCGCTAGACGAAAGGGTTTTGCGGTTTTTGAGCTGCTTCGCAAGACGAATTTCTCTATGGGCTTGCTTCACAAGACGAAAACGTATTGCAAGTTTGTTTCCTTTTTCTTAAAACCGTTAATACCCAGGGTGCATTGCTTGAAGAGGTGCAGTTGCGACTTGACTTCGAGGAGCAACTCATAGCACGTGGTGTGGTAGTATTTTTTGAAGTTTTTGAAGACTTTGCTGCTTTTTGAAGCTTTCCCAAAACTTCTTTTGCAGCCATTTGGTAAGTTAAACTTTTAAAACTTTTTTGGGGGGTTTTGGATTTTGGGTTGGGGTGTTTGGAAATCAAGGACTTGGTGTTGGGGAGGGGTTTGTAAGAATCTGGAAGCTTGTGTGTTTTTTTCCTGCATTTTTTGTGACCATTGGGCCACTCTGCTGGTTTTTTTTTTAAAAAAAACTGGGTTTGAATTTCTGTGTGGTGGGTGGCTGGGGGAACAGTTGAGGAGGGGTTTGCAATAATTTGGAAGCTTGTGTGGTTTTTTCTGCATTTTTATGATTTTCTGTGACCATTGGGCCACTCTGCTGTGTTTTTTTTAAAAAAAATTCTGGGTTTGAATTTCTGTGTGGTGGGTGGCTGGAGGAACAGTTGGGGAGGGGTTTGCAACAGTTGGGGAGGGCCTGGGGGAACAGTTGGGGAGGGGGTTGCAACAGTTGGGGAGGGGGTTGCAACAGTTGGGGAGGGGGTTGCAACAGTTGGGGAGGGGCTGGGGGAACAGTTGAGGTTTTTGAAGACTTTGGTGATTTTTGAAGCTTTTCCAAAACTTCTTTTGCAGCCAATCGGTAAGTTAAAGTTTTAAAACTTGGGGGGGGGGGTTGGATTTTGGGTTGGGGTGTTTGGAATTCAAGGACCTGGTTCTGGGTTTGAATTTCTGTGTGGTGGGTGGCTGGGTGCTTTTGAATTTTTTGGAATTGAAGCACTGATTTATTTATTTTTGGGGGTTTGCGAAGGTAGGAGCTGTGCTGCCATGGGACCCAAGAAGACTGCTGCTGCAGAGGCCGGCGAGGGGAAGAAGGCGAAGGTTACGCTGGAAATGAAGAAGGAGATCATCCGGAAGCACGGCGGTGGAATGCGTGTGACAGACCTCGCCAGGGAGTACGGGAGGAATCCATCGACCATCGGGACCATCCTGAAGGTGAGGGAGAAGATCCTTGCGACTGATGCAGCCAAGGGAGTCACCAGGATCGTGAAGAACCGCCCAGCTGTTCTGGAGGAGGTGGAGAAGTTGCTGCTCATCTGGTTAGAAGAGAAGCAGCGTGTAGGGGACACAGTGACTGAGGCCGTCATTTGTGAGAAGGCCAAGGCCTTGCACGCAGACCTCGTCCGGGAACAGCCAGGAACCTCAGGCGAGCCAGAAGTCTTCAAGGCAAGCAGAGGCTGGTTTGACCGGTTCAAGACAAGATCTGGAATCCACAGCGTGGTCAGGCATGGAGAGGCTGCAAGTTCTGATGTTTCTGCGGCTGAAGACTTTGCAGCGGAGTTCCTGGAGGTTGTGACGACGGAGGGCTACGTTCCACAGCAGGTCTTCAACTGTGACGAGACCGGGCTGTTTTGGAAGAGGATGCCCAAAAGGACTTTCATCACACAGGAGGAGGCCACGTTGCCTGGCCACAAGCCCATGAAGGACCGTCTGACCCTGCTCTTCTGTGCCAACGCAAGCAGCGACCTGAAGATCAAGCCCCTGCTGGTGTACCACTCGGAGAACCCACGGGCCTTCAAGAAACACAAGGTCGACAAGGAGCAGCTGAGTGTCATGTGGCGATCCAACAGTAAGGCTTGGGTCACACGTGTGCTGTTTGTGGACTGGGTCAATCTTGCTTTTGGCCCTGCTGTCAAACAGTACCTGCTGGACAACGACCTGCTGCTGAAGGCTTTGCTTCTGATGGACAATGCTCCTGCTCATCCTAAAGGCCTTGAGGAGGACTTGTTGGAGGAGTTCAGCTTCATCAGCATCATGTTCCTGCCGCCTAACACCACGCCACTGCTCCAGCTGATGGATCAGCAGGTCATCGCCAATTTCAAAAAACTCTACACCAAGGAGCTTTTCAGGCGATGCTTCGAGGTGACTGATTGCACCACCATCACCCTGCGGGAATTCTGGAAGGACCACTTTGACATCGTCACCTGCTTGAAGATGATCACCACGGCCTGGAATGGGATCAGCCAGAGAAATTTGAATTGCGCTTGGCGCAGCCTGTGGCCGGACTGCGTGGCACCAAGTGACTCTGATGCACCAGAGTCAACAGTGGTGCAGGACATTGTTGCCTTGGGGAGGACCATGGGCCCTGGAGGTCACAGAGGAGGACATCAGCGAGCTGGTGGAGGAGCACGACCACGAGCTGACCACCCAGGAGCTGGTCGAACTGCAGGCAGAGGCTGCGCAGGAGCAGGCCTCGCTGGAAGAGGAGGAAGCAACTGAGGAATGGCCGTCCTCCAAAGAACTGAGGGACATTTGCCTGAAGTGGAAGGATGTGCAGGCTTTTGCACAGCGGCACCACCCTGACAAGCACGTGGCACATGACCTCGCGAACACTTTTGATACGAGGGTCATGTCGCCTTTCAGGGAGGTGCTGAAAAGGCGGATGAAGCAGCAGACCATGGGCAGGTTCTTCAGCAAGAAGCAAAGAGTGGAAGAGGAACCTTCTTCGAGTGGTCCCCCAGAGTCTTAGAAAATGTACTGTACACTTTGTTGATTTTTAAATGTTTTTCTGTCATGTTTAGAAACTTACTTGTTCCTTCAATTTTTGAAATGCTCTTTACAGTATGTGTGACTTTAAAGAGCACTTAATAAACTCTTGTTGTACCAAATTTGGCTTTGTTTGGACTTTTTTTGACCATAGGAACGCATTAATTGAATTTCAATGCATTCCTATGGGAGTTCGTGCTTCGCAAGACGAAAAATTCGCTAGACGAAAAAACTCGCGGAACGAATTAATTTCGTCTTGCGAGGCACCACTGTATTTTTGTGAGTTCTCTCCAGTATTTGATCCCCGCTATAATTTTTATGCTACTCAGTTTATTGGCAAGAACCAAAAATCAGCTGTGTTAACTAAAACGACTCCTCTCAGCACCCTTAACAAACGGCAGCTCCCAGAATTCTTTGCAGAAAACCATTACCAGCTAACGCTTGTTCTAATCAGTAAACCCAAATAAAGTAATGGACCCAAGTTAGTCTCGTTCATTAATTTCAGTGTATCTACTCTGAGTAGGACTAGCATTGGCTACAGCCCATTGCTTATGAATGGATCACACAGAATTCAAGCACAAAAGGCAGGAGCAGATGTTTTATTGCAACCCATGGACTTGTAAGGCAGCCTCTTGTGGCATACTGTTTTGCAGGAAGATTAATTTGTCAGTATGCAGCAGCTTTAGACAGAATGCCTTCTTCCCAAGACAAAAGGGGAGGGGGAATCCTCAAACACTAAGTAACATCTCCTGCACCTTTGGAGCATCTCTGTAACAAGTAGATCTTGGTACCTTGTTTCACCCCGAAAATAAAACCATATTGATCATAACCGTGGTCAACTCATCTTCGTGTGAGAAAGATGAGGAATATAGTGTGGTTGCCCCCCAAATCCATTTTGCTTCGAAGTCAGACTTTTCGTCCACTTAACTCAGTACAGTCCACTCTAAAGTAGGCGAAATTCTGCCACTGTCCACCAGACAATGGTGAACTCCTAATTCCTATCAACCTCAGCCACCCTATTTCAGTGGTCAGGGAGGATGAGAGCTATGATTCAGCACTGTCTGGAGGGCCACAGCTTCCGCACTCCTTGTCTACTCCAGGGATACAGGCAGCAAATGGTCATTTCCCAGGCTGGCAACTCAGAAGCATTTTTAACTGGTGATGTCAGCAGTTCAGCCTGGGACCTTCTGCATATCCAGTCTCTGCTCTTCCACTAATAATCTAGGGCCTCTCAGTTGTAAATAAACCCACTCTACAACCACCTCAAAGTAAAAAGTAAAAAATGCTCAATTTCACTTCTGTTGCTGCACCCATCAGCAAGGCTCAAGGTCTCTTTCACAAGTAAAAATGTCCATCTATGTTTATACAATGAAGCATGCAAAGTTAAAAACAAATATTTTATTAAGCACAGCAGCCTAGCAAGGTTGCACAAAAGAAACCATCAAGTAAGGAAGATCCCATCTTTGTAGGGAAAGCAAGACTTGCTCTGCTTGGAGGAGGAACTCCATTTAAAACCTAGAGGAGAGCAGCTCAGTCTCTTCTGCTATTTCTAAACAGAGTTTGTTGGGCTCTTGAAACAAATTCCTGCTTTCTTCCAAAGCTCACAGGTACCAGGCACTCCCACTGTCCACCCTTTGGGCTCTAGAACTCAAAGTTCCCAAACTGAGATTAACAATTGTTTGGTTTGGGCTGGGGTTTGTAGCCAATCCGGTCATGTATCATCTGCTCCCGGCTCTTATGATCAGTGCTGAGTCCCAGCGCACACTCAGCATCGCTGGCTCCCACCATGTCCACCTCCTCGCGCTTCCTACGACTCTGTGGAAACATAATTAAAGCATAATTAAAGAAAACTTCTCCAGGACAATCACATATGTACCTCCTCCGCCCATGCCATGACATGTTTTCTTTTTCAAATATAGCTGTAATGAATCTGATTCTTTGCTTTCAGATTTAAGACATTGCAAGCTGTCAAAAAATTCTGCCACAGAAAGGGGCCAAACACCTTTACTCGTGAGTGCAGGGGGCTAACATGGAGGCAACCTCAAGCATAATTTGGCATTTAGATCTGCTACTGTGTACGCACAAACACACCTTCTTGCACAGGAATACAAATAGCCATTTTATACCAAATTGGACCATTGTTTCATCTTGTTCAGTATTGTCTACTCTAACTAACAACAATATTGCAGGATTTCAGGCAGGGAGTCTCCCAGCCCTACCTGGGAGACTGAACTTGGGAGCTTCTGCATGCAAAGGAAATGCTTTACAGCTGAGCTTATGGTCATGGAACAAAACACAGGAAGCTGCCTTTTACAGAGTCAGACCATTGGATCCACTTAGCTCAGTATTGTCCACCCTGTTTGGCAGCACTTCTCCACGGTTTCAGGCAGGAAGCCTCTTCCAAACTTACTTGGGGATACTCACAATTGAACCTGGGACCTTCTCAATGCAAAGAAAACCCTTTGACACTGAGCTGCGACCTTTTCCCCAGCCAACAACCTTTTATTAAAACAAGCAAATGGCAGCCCTGAGGAGCCAGTGTTCTTTCTCCGTACTGTGCATAATTTTATAAGCTTGTTTGTGCATGTTCCACCCAAGTAAGAACAGTGGGGGGGGGGACTGCGCCCAACTCCAGCGGGTGGCTCTACCTCACCGCCTGTTTACTATACTCGGTACCCTCCTGAGTGGGAGAGAGAAGACCGGGCCTTGCAGCTCAATAACAAACAGGATGGCTACTCCCCTTGTGAGGAGAAACAGGTTTTTAAAAAAGAAAAGAGAAAGCAAGGCCAAGAGAATCTCTAAGCATGTGCAGAGTGCGCAAACAACAACACCAACACCGAAGAAAGGTGGGCAAGGAGCGCCTTGCCGTCCCGCAACCAACCAACCAACCAACCACTCACCCCAGTGGCATAGCGTGGGGGGTGCAAGGGGGGCAGGCCGCACCGGGCGCAACATCTGGGGGGGGCGCGCTCGCTGCCTCCGGAGTCGCCGAAGAGCCTCGGGCGCAGGCTGTAGCGGAGCCGCATGTCTCGCGGAACCGACGAGCTGTGCGCGCGCCCGGGCTGAAGGCGCCCGGCAGGCAGCGGCTCTCAGTGCTCGCCGCGGAGGACGCGCCAGGCAGCCCCTCCTCACAGCCCCGCCTCCGCCGGTGCTGCTGCCGCTGCTGGACCGTTGCATTTTCCTCGCCTCTCTGCCCCCCTCCTCCTCCGGGCAAGCGGCGTCGTTTGGGCAGCAGCGCCAGCAGCAACTCGCAGGTTAGGGGTTAGGGGGGCGCAAATTACGTGCCTTGCCCCGGGTGCTGACAACTCACGCTACGCCGCTGACTCACCCACCTCGAGTTCCTTGCGGGCGCCGTCGAACTCCTCGATGTCGTCCAGCTTCAACTCAAGCCGCGTCGGTTTCCGCCGCAGCATCTTGCAAGCAGACCTTTCCCCACACTGCGGCTCTCTCGCACGTGCGCAGCAGCTCCCCGCTCTTTTCTTCACCTGCACCTCTAGTTCAGACGCCGACGCCAGAGGCTCGATCCCACCACGCCCCACGTCGCCAGCCAGCAACCCGGAAGCTCTCGCTCCGCATAACCATGGAGCTCCAGGGAAGCTAGAGCGGCCCACTCTCCGGGATGGAATGGAAAGGCATCATTGGCTGTGGCGCTCTGCAAGGGCGGGGGAAGCCGCTGTGCCGGAAGTGTTTGTGGGGAGCCCGTTGCGTGTGATTCCCCCACTACAGAGCCCCGGTCTGAGAGCAGGGGTCGGGAAAGCGCCATGGCTGCGTCGCGGATCGCCGCGGTGAATAAGGCAGGGGGTTTGAAACTGGGATAGAATGTGGTTTCTTTGTTTAAAAAACGTGTATCTTTTCATAGAAATGATAAAATGAAAAATCTGTTTGAAAGACACCAGTGCCTACTTATTTACTGCAGTGACTAACGTAACCTCACGTCGGTAGTAAAAGTTTTTAGAGCGTAACGGATTGTATCCAACTAAAGCTCAATTCAAGGTTGGACTCATTTGAATTAATGAATATGACTCGCTTGCGGCTGTTAATTTCAGTGGCTCTCCTCTTTCAGTTGAGCTGAGTTGGGTGCAACTCAACGCTTCAGCTTCTGCCACAAAAGGCAAAATGTTATGCTTTAAGAGTTCTAATATTTCTGCTGCATTAAAACAACAAGGCATTCTTTGCCACCTTAAAGACTAACAAACGTTGTTGTTTCAAAACCACCTATTAGAGTGGACTTGTAGTCCATGAAAGTTTATGCCAGAATAAATATATATATATATATGTTAGGATTGTATCCAGTGCTATCTCTACACGGAGCAGACCCACTGAAATGAATAAACATAACCAATTCAAGCCCATTAGTTTTATTGGGCCTACTCAGAGCAAGACATGGATTTCCTTTGCTTTTAAAGTACAGTGGTACCTTGGGTTAAGAACTTAATTCGTTCTGGAGGTCCGTTCTTAACCTGAAACTGTTCTTAACCTGAGGTACCACTTTAGCTAATAGGGCCTCCTGCTCCCGCCGTGTGATTTCTGTTCTCACCCTGAAGCAAAGTTCTTAACCCGAGGTACTAGGTCTGGGTTAGCGGAGTCTGTAACCTGAAGCGTCTGTAACCTGAAGCGTCTGTAACCTGAGGTACCACTGTACCATGATACTCATGGACTAACAGGACTGTTCCTGTGGAATATTTTATGTTAGTCACTGTAATAAATATATTACCAAACAGTATAATCCTTAACAATGTCAACTCACAAGAAAGTCCTATTGAGTTCAGTAGTGCTGACTCCCACAGAGGTGGGCTTAGGGTTTTAGCCTTAATGATTAACAGTATGCTGGGATTCAAAACAAAATTGTCTCATGTACTGTTTGATGGGGTGGGGGCTGTCAGATGTGCGCAGATGTCATGAGTCAGGAGTATAGGGGGAGGGGAGCTGGTTACTGCCTTTTGGCTCCATTCCTCTCCAGCCTCCTCTTCTGCCTCAGTCTGGACTGCTCTCTGCCCCATGTCTCTTCCTGCTCACTAAAGCCTGTTGCCTCTTCTCCCTCTGACCATGCATCGCTGCCCCCCTGGCTCTGAGCCTTCTTCCCCAGTTCTCTGCATCAAGCCAGCCCATGACAGCAGGTGGGGGAAAATCCAAATTTGCTCTCTTCCTTCTCCATGTAGGCTACTGCTGAGTTTCCTTCTTGCAGGGTTCAAAAACAAAGGCTTCAGATCAAGGGGATGCTCCTCCAGCCAAGAAAGCCCCAATTTTCTATGGGAGCTTAGAGGAGAAAGAGCAAGAGCGTCTCCTCAAAGGGGAGTCTGGGTTGATGGGCAAGGATGCAGTCAAAGCAGCTATTGAGGCTGGCAACATCAATATCACCAGTGGTAAGAGATGGTAGTGAGCTGACTGGGAGATGGAAGGAAAAGGATGGAGGGAAGAACTGCTTAGTGGGGCTGATAATTTGTTTAGAATGCTTGCAAGCAGGCCATTTTCAGCAAATGCTCTCAGAGAAGTTCTCAGTTCAATACTAAAATTACAATTAAATCAGGAAGTCCTTTAAAACAAATCACACTAAAGCATTACACAGCATAATGAGATTAAACGAGATGCTGACATAAAACCACATGCAAACAAAGAAGACATTCACTTGGTGCTGACAGAATGCCACAACTAAGAAGCCTGTGTCATTGTCCACCATACTTCCAAGGGTGGTAGGACCTAGAATATATCTTAATGTTTGGGTGGGTTCATGTGGGAACAGGTAATCTTTCAACTAGCCTGGCCCCAACCCATTTGGGGCTTTGTAGGTCAAAATCTGCACTTTGGCTTGAGCTTGGCAATGAACTTTAATCCAGTGTATCTCTTTAGGACAGGCAAAATAGGTTCCATATGACCAGTCCCATTTATTTGCTTTAACTGTAGTTTCCAAGCAATCTTCAAAGGCAGCCCCAAGTACAGTGCGTTATAGTAATCAGCCCATGGATAAATGTGACCAGGCTATCTTTATCCCAGGGATGCTATCAGTTATACATACAGTGGTACCTCCAGTTACAAACCTAACCCGTTCCAGAGGTCCGTTCGTAACCGGAAACCGCTCGTAACATGAAGTGCGCTTCCGCTAATGGCACCTCCCGCTGCTGCCGCACCACCGGAGCGTGGTTTCTGCTCGCATCCCGGGACAAAGTTCACAATGAGGGGCATCTACTTTCGGGTTAGTGGAGCGCGTAACCCGAAGAATTTGTAAGGGGGACGGTTCGCAACATGAGGTACCACTGTAGTTCTTTACAGGAGAAAGCAAGCAAGAGACAAATCCCTGCCCTGAGGTCTTTATAATTTAAATCTAGATAGGGGTAGCAAAAAGCAAAACACTAGATGAGAAGGAGTGTCACAGGTGGCAGCAGATCAATGTGGGTAGGTTTCGTTTCAGGGGAACAAATGCTTGTTGGCTAGCTCCTGCGCATCTGCAGATCCTATTTGTTCCCTCTGGATATAAAAATGTGTACTTCCAGTGGCCATAAGAGATTGTGCTCTCTTACCCCCCCCCCCAGCAAAACATTAATTACATTTTGCCTTTGTATGAATGTTGATTTTAAGCCATTTGGGGAGCCAGTTTTGGCTGAAAAGAGGGATAATAATAATAATAAATTTTATTTATATCCCACCCTCCCCAGCCGAAGCCGGTCTCAGGGCGGCTAACAACAATCAAATAATCAGTCAAATAGTCACACAATCTAAAAATATTTCATTATGAAAATTAATTAAATCGAATTGATGGCAACCAATTAAGCAAAATTCTGTGCAGGTTGCCAGAGGAGGGAGTCAGGCTGTGCCCTGACCAAAGGCCTGGCGGAACAACTCTGTCTTGCAGGCCCTGCGGAAAGATGTCAGGTCCCGCAGGGCCCTAGTCTCTTGGGACAGAGCGTTCCACCAGTTTGGAGCCGCAGCCGAGAAGGCCCTGGCTCTAGTTGAGGCCAGCCTAACCTCTCTGAGGCCTGGGACCTTGAGGATGTTATTATTTGCAGACCGTAGGTTTCTCTGTGGGGCATACCAGGAGAGGCGGTCCCGTAGGTACGAGGGTCCTAGGCCGTATAGGGCTTTAAAGGTTAAAACCAGCACCTTAAACCTGATCCTGTACTCCACCGGGAGCCAGTGCAGCTGGTATAGTACCGGATGAATGTGCTCTCGCAGCGAAGACCCCATAAGGAGTCTCGCCGCGGCATTCTGCACCCGCTGGAGTTTCTGGGTCAGTCTCAAGGGCAGCCCCACGTAGAGCGAGTTACAATAATCCAGTCTGGAGGTGACCGTCGCATGGATCACAGTGGCTAGGTCAGGACGAGAGAGATAAGGTGCCAACTGCTTAGCTTGGCGGAGATGAAAAAATGCCGCCTTTGTTATAGCTGTAATCTGCGCCTCCATAGAGAGGGAGGTATCGAAGATTACACCCAAACTCTTAACGGACGGTGCTGGCACTAATTGCACCCCCGCAAGAGATGGGAGTTGCCCCCTCGATCCCATATCGTCCCGCCCCAGCCAGAGGACCTCTGTCTTCGAAGGATTTAACTTCAACCGGCTCCCACGTAACCATCCAGCCACAGCTTCCAGACATCTGGTCAGTGTGTCTGGGGCCGAGTCAGGATGGCCATCCATCAACAGATAGAGTTGGGTGTCATCAGCATACTGATGGCAACCCAGCCCAAAACTCCGGACAAGCTGGGCGAGGGGGCGCATAAAGATGTTAAAAAGCATCGGGGAGAGAATTGCACCCTGAGGCACTCCACACACCAAGGAGTGGCGTGATGACAATTCCCCCCCAAGCGCCACCCTCTGTCCCCGACCAGAGAGAAACGAGCGCAGCCATTGAAGGACTGTGCCCTGGATCCCCACGTCGGCAAGGCGGTGGTCCAGGAGTTCGTGATCGACCATGTCAAAGGCTGCTGACAGATCTAGAAGAATCAGCAGCCCCGACCTGCCTCGATCCAGCTGCCTGTGGAGATCATCTGTTAGGACGACCAGAGCCGTCTCGGTCCCATGACCAGCCCGGAAGCCGGACTGGAATGGATCCAGAGCAGATGTTTCATCCAGAAACCTACCAAGCTGTTCAGCAACCGCTCTCTCAATCACCTTACCCAGGAATGGAAGATTCGAGACTGGGCGGTAATTGGATAGATCTGAGGGATCTAATGATGTTTTCTTTAAGAGCGGACGCACCACCGCCTCCTTCAGTTCCCCTGGGAATAATTTGTTCCCCTGGGACAAATTGATGATATCCCCCAGGGGGCCCCGCACCTCGTCTGGACACGCTCTAATCAGCCATGACGGGCACGGGTCAAGAGGACAGGTGGTGGGCTTTCCAGCTTGGAGGAATCTGTCCACATCGGCTGGAGATATCCGGTCAAAGTGGTCCAATACTGGACCCGAGCACAGTCGAGGGGCCTCCAGTTCCTTTATTGTATCCAAATTGGCAGGGAGGTCATGGCGGAGCAACAGGACCTTCTCCGCAAAAAAGCTCGCAAATGCCTCACAGCTGTGTGTCAGATTGTTATTTAAATTTGGCTGTCCTTCAAGGGACGTTAAGAGACCGAATTATACTAAATAATTGCGCCGGGCGAGAGCTAGCGGATGCAATGGAGGCCGAGAAGTAAGACTTCTTAGCGGCCTTCACTGCCATCTCATAGGTTTTCATAAAAACCCTATAAGATGTTCTTGAGGCTCTGTCACGGGCACCCCGCCATACTCGCTCTAGCCGTCTGAGGTCCCGCTTCATTTTCCGAAGCTCCTCGGTAAACCAGGGAGCCCGGTTTCTGCGGGGTCGCAGAGGGCGCTTAGGTGTGATCTCATTGATGGCTGCCAGGAGCTGGGTATTCCAGCCCTCAACAAGCTCAGTCAATGAGTCGCCGGGGGAGCAAGGTCCCGCAAGGCTTGACGGAATCTATCCGGGTCCATCAGCCTCTGCGGGCGAGCCCAAATCGGCTCGCCACCTAAGCAGGGTGGGGGTGGAAAGTCAATCCTGGCTTTCAGAGCATAGTGATCAGACCATGGCACCTTCATCGAAGGAGACATGATCACATCTATACCGGCGCCAAAGATCAAATCCAGCGTGTGGCCTGCTTGATGTGTGGGGCCCGAAACAAACTGGGAGAGCCCTACTGTCGCCATGGAAGACACCAGGTCCAGAGCCAGTGAGGAGGGAGTGGCATCAGCATGGAAGTTGAAGTCTCCCAATACCAATAGGTTAGGGAACTCCAAGGCCCAGCCGGCCACCGCCTCCAGCAGGCCTGACAGGGTGGCTGCTGGTGCGTTAGGTAGCCGGTACACCAGCCAGACAGCCAAGCTCTCCTCGGAGCCCCACACTAGACCAACACATTCAATGCCGGGGATCGATGGCGGTGGTAGAGCCCTGAAAGAACAATCTTCCCGGATTAATACTGCCACCCCTCCCCCGCGGCCCACAGTCCGTGACTGGTGGAGGACGGAGAAACCCGGGGGTGCAATCTCTCGTAAGGTAACAGTTACCCCTTCGCGCACCCAGGTCTCCGTCACACAAGCCAGGTCGACTCCCTGCGAGGTAAAGAAATCTCGCAGGGTAGTGGTTTTGTTGCCTATAGACCTGGCATTGCACAACACCAGTGAAGGAGGTGAGTAATCCTTGCTCACCCTACCCTTGTCTCTCGGGATGGGGCGCAGATTGGAAGGGGTACGAGCATATCCGTATCTCGATCCCCTTCGCCTATAACATCTGCCCCCACCGCCATACCTCCCTCGCCCCTCCACGGTAGCAATCCCAAGCCTCATACTAACCTCCATTTACAAAATAGAAAACAAAACAACCAAAACAATTATGCCCAAACAAAACCAGTCCCCACCCCACTCAAATGTCCAACCCCAAAACCAAAACAAGACGGAACAAACAAAAATACATAGATAAAAACCACCATTCACGGTGGTACAACAAAGTAAACAATAAAAACACCTTTAAAACAACTTAAAATATATATAAACATCTTTAACATTTGCTGCAGATAATGAAATAATATAATATTATAAAAAACAACAACCCCCATTTAAGGTGCTGCAAATTAAAAGCAATTAAAACATTTAAAACTATTTTGTCCATTGCTGCCGGTAGCTGCTCAGTCCTCTAAACTGTAATGGTAGTGCAGGCCCCGCCCCCTAGGCCAGATGGAGTTGGCAGGAGAGGGAGCGGTCTTCCCAGCACTCACACAAGCAGCAACAGCAGCCGTCAAAGTCTTAAGCCACAGGCCTCACTGATAACATAAGCTTTGACCTGGACACTCAAGGAGCAGAGAGAGGTGACACAGCATATACCACATATTGTTGCTCTTTGAATGTGGCTTCATTGGAATGAAGCAAACTTTTGAAGTGAGGGTCAAGTGTTGAGGCTTTGTAGGGTCCTGTTGGGGTTGTATTTCCTATAACCTTTGGCTTTCTACTATGATCAGGTGAAGTTTTTGACTTGGAAGAGCACATCAGCGAGCGCCAGGCAGAGGTCCTGGCAGAGTTTGAGCGCCGGAAGCGTGCCAGGCAAATCAATGTTTCCACAGATGACTCTGAGGTCAAGGCCTGCTTACGAGCCCTCGGGAAGCCCATCACACTTTTTGGAGAGGGCCCTGCAGAAAGGAGGGAGAGGTGAGAGAGGATGAAATTGACTTGCTCTCACTTCCTTTTCCAGTTCATTGATGTGACTCATATAAACAAAGGCAAGTTAATCTTCACTTTATTTCTCAACAGGCTACGTAACATTCTGTCTGTGGTTGGCACAGACGCATTGAAGAAGACCCAAAAAGAAGATGAGAAGTCCAAGAAATCAAAAGAGGAGGTAATAAATTTTAAAGTGTGTTATGAGTGACAGCAGCTCTGGGGTTTCAAATGGGAGTCTTCACAAACCCTGGGAGCTCACACTTTCCCACTGAGCTCCGACCTTTCCCCTTAGCTATAAATGTGTGCCCACTATAGTACCCAAGTCTCACAAGAGATACCCACCCCTTTAATGTTTCATTTCTCTTAGTATCAGCAAACCTGGTACCACGAAGGACCAAATACCTTGAAGACGGCCAGACTGTGGATCGCCAACTACTCCCTCCCTCGGTAAGGGGCTGGGATTGAGAAATGCTAACGCAAACATTGATGAGGCCTTGTATATCTATTGTCCCTAACTAGAGTGGTGGTGATGGTTGAGAAATGGGGGATTTCAAACCCACCTCAAAAGACAGATGGCACGTGGCAGAAGAATTGTCACCATTACAACTTGTAGGCCTCTGCAAGGGTTGAATATGGGCAAGACCTGGTTGCATTAATTTTTGTTCCCTTCACAGGGCAATGAATCGATTGGAGGAAGCCCGGCTGCTCAAGGAGGTCCCTGAGGCCACACGGACTTCCCAGAAACAGGAGCTGCACAAATCTCTAAGGGTAAGTGGGACCCATCTCTGCTATGACTTAAAAGTTCTGGGCACTGGGCTGCTGCAGCCCAGAAGGCCCCCGAGATGCTGAGGTTCAAATGAGCTTGCAGAAGGCTTCTGTGCCTCTGCTCCTCCTCAGCATAATTCAATGGTAGATCAAATGCTTTGCATGTGGATGATCCCAGGTTGACTCCCTGGCATCTCCATCTCCTGGACAAGGAAAGATCTCTGCTGGTTGCTTGGAATTCAGCTGCCAGTTCAGAGCACATAACATTGCACTAAATGGGTCCCACAATTCAGCTCAGTAGGAAACACTACTGGGGGTGAGGTGGGGGAGCAGCCTGGGCAGGAAACGTCATCTCTTTTCTTTACCATCTCAGCGCCATCTCATTTTATTGAGCCCTTCATTTCCTCTGGTGGCAAAATATTATCTTTTTTTGTTGTTTTTCTTTCAGTCTTTGAATAATTTCTGCAGCCAAATTGGAGACGACCGCCCTATCTCCTATTGCAACTTCAGCCCCAACTCCAAGCTCCTGGCTACAGCTTGCTGGTAAACTTTGTTCTGCTTTTCATTATGTCCCTCCCAATCCTGCTAAGTTCTCCTATAGTGCACAGGAGAGGCTGCCTGAGCTGTTGGGAGCAGTCATAAAATCATAAAATTGTAGAGCTGGAAAGGATCCCGAAAGTCATCTTGTCCAACGCCCTGTAATTAGCAAGTTCTGGAAGGCTATTGTGGGAGTAGTTTTTAGAATGTGATAGTTCTGTGGGTGCATTTTATCATTTTGTTGAAGGTTGTTTTTAGACTTGCTATCTTCTGTTTTGTTTTTAGACTTGTTATCTTGCAACTGAATTTTGCTTGGTTTTTATATGTGTTTGGTTTTTTTTTTACTCTCTTAGCTTCCTTGATTGCTTTTGTTTGATTGGTTTTGTTTGTAAAACAGAAAGACAAGGGATAGAAAACATTTTAAGATAAAATAAAATGCCAGTCAGTTTTCCTTCTGCCTTTTCTCTCCCAGGAGTGGCCTCTGTAAACTGTGGTCAGTGCCGGATTGTAATCTCATCTGCACTTTGCGAGGTATAGTATCTGACTCCCACCGCACCCATTGCCAAAGCAGCCTGCTTTTCTCTTATCTTCCCTCAAATGACTGGAGCAATTACAGTATATGGCTGATTAGGAGCATAAGGCTACATGGGTGGGAGGCTATGAATTTTGAGAGTGGTGCTGTGCAAACTTCTTCCTTTATTTGTTTGTCCCCCTTGGGCTTGGGTGAGATGGCATTCCTTTCTGGAAGACAGCCTTGACTCTAATAATCAGTGTTGGGAGTCATATCCTATAGGTCCACTGCTTAGCTGCTGACTAATTCAGAGCATGGGAACGTCAGACCCGTGGGCCACATGTGGCCCTCACAGCCTCTCTGGCCCTTGGGGCTCTCTTCAAACTGCACCAACCCTGCTTGGCACCCTCCTTTAGTGTTTTTACTTGGGTGGAATGTGGCCTTGAATTCTGATCAGGCCTGGAAGGAGACTAGAAATGGGAGTGTGAAGGCAGGTAGCCTACTATACAAAGGGAAAAGCTGCATTTGTTGCTCCACCTTCTTTTGCTTTTGGCCCCTCCCACTATTGGCATGCAGCAGAAGACACTCAAGAAGGGCGTGAAGCAGGGAGAGTGAAGTGTGTGGCCTGAGGGGAAAGAGTGAATTAGTGTGGGGAGAGTGCCAAGGACCAAAGTGGAAGGCCTTGAGAGCCACATTTGGCTTACAGGGCCAAGGTTCCCCACCCCGGCTTTAGCACAAAAACTAAATTTGGAGTGATTCCCAGTCAAAGAGTCTCTTCGGAGCAATAGGAAGAGGCCCAGACTCAGACAGAGGAAGCAAGCTTAAAATTGGCTGGCTCTCAAACTGTCTGTCTGTCTCGTCTGTTCCCAAGGGCACAACACCAACGTTGGAGCCATTGTCTTTCACCCAAAGGCAACCATCTTCCTGGACAAGAAGGACGTCAACCTGGCTTCATGCGCAGCAGATGGCTCTGTCAAACTCTGGAGTCTTGAAAGGTACGCCTGGGCCCAGGAAAATCAGTTGCCTTCCCTTCCTTATTTTATTGGCTGCTGCGGGTGGTAGAGAAAAATATTAAAGAATGGCTTCCTGCTTAACCTCCTTCTGCAACAAACAAAACACTAACACAAGTGATTGAGGCAGGGGCATGACCACACCATACTTTTAAAGCACATGGCTCCCCCCAAAGAATCCTGGGAGCTGTAGTTTGTTACAAGTGCTGGGAATTATAGTCCTGTGAGGGTGAACTATAGTTCCCAGAGTTATTTTGCTGTGGGTGCTTTTGGGGGCCTGATCCAGCAGTGCTCCTCTCTCCTTATAATGAGGCTTCTTTTCTGTGTTACTGTTTCTAAACCTTTATAGAGACACGAGTTTGCTTGGCTTATTGGTTGTGCCCCCTGGCCCAAACTGTGAGGTGGGGGGTTCCCACTTCTCCCCCATGTCATACTTGTCTTACTTTTTACACCTCTTGTCTTGCTATGTCCCCAGATAGGCTGCATTTGTTCCAACAGTCAAGGCACTGTGACTCTTGGGGAAGGCAGTTGATTCTGTCAGTGCGTTATCCAAGGAAACAGAGAGAGAGCAGATTCTTTAATTGGGCCTCAGGGAAGAGGTTTATTTCTGTCAGATACTGTTGCTGTGGGCCGAAGCATCAGTGGTGGTAAATTCGCACTCCTTCTCTCAGTCTTGGGTGCCTGTGAGGTCATAGAATCATAGAATCATAGAATTGTCAAGTTGGAAGGGACCACAAGGGTCATTGAATCCAACCCCCTGCAATGCAGGAATCTTTTGCTCAAACTCATATTTAGTGATAGATTTTTTCCCACCTGTTGAACTCGAGACCCTCTTATGCAACAGTAAGGGACCTGTGGCCCATGGGCCTGACTGGGCCTGGCAGGGAACCTGATATGGCCCATGGGGCCATTTTTGCCAAGCCACACCTGCCCCACCCCTGACATCTTGTATAACATGGGGCAGGTAAAGACACGGCCGCAAAAGGAACAAGTAGAAGAGCTTTAAAACATGTTGTTCTGGGGCCATTCTGTGGCTTGTTATATTGATGTCAAATTCAAACCCCACTGGGCTAGGCTTCCTTCTGGAGTTCCCTGAGTTCCTTCACCTTTTGTTTAAGAAAGTCAGGGTTGCGTGTACAGGACTGGATCATTCCAGCAACAAGGGGGCTCAATCAAACTGAAGAGAGCAGCTACAGTAAGTGGAGCTGGTCTAGTAGCTCTTATACTTGAGGAAGTATTAGGACTTCCTCCTGCCAATGAGGTTACTGGTTCACTATCCAGTTGCTTTCTTTTGGAACACAGGGTTGTAGACCCATTGAAATGCATGGACATGCATTAATTTCACTGGGTCTACTCTGAAATGAACTGAATTGAATACAACCCCATAGGAAGCTGCTTTATAGCAAGCCAGACTAATTGCCTCTCAAGGCCACTGTTGTCTGCTCTAACAGGCAGTGGCTCTCCACAGTTTCAGGTGGGAGGATTTCCCAGCCGTACTTGGAGACACCAGGGATTGAATCTGGGATTCTTTTGCCTGCAGAGTGTGTCTACCACTGAGCCACAACTGCTCTGCTTGGGCAGGCAGGGTTTTCCCTTCTGTTTCGAATGCCCTTTGATTACTTTAATATTTGTACTTTGCAGCCCTGGGAACAATGGGGAGTAGCCTACATGAAGCATCCCAAGCTGCCTGTGTATTTTTGCAGCCAGTCAGAGACAGCATTGTTTGTTTACTTGTGAACTAGTTTTGCAAAGCCCCGTCACAACATATTTTAGGCTTGAAAGGCAGCAAGCAGTGTACAAATCTTATACAGTAGTATACTATGACTAAGCTGTTAATAAAGTCATTGGATAAAGCCAAGCTAGTCTGTGAATCTTTCAATAACAACTGAAACATTTTTCTCTTCTGGGCACCCTTCAGGGGGGTCACTTACCAGTGGTGGGTGGAGTAACTACTGTAAATTTTACCTTCACACAGCAGATTAGTTTCTGTACACACCCCCCCCCCCTCTGTCCTCCAGCCAGCCAGCTGGATCCACCCATCGCACCTTTCCCTTTCTCCTATTCTGTATTGCTCCCTCTTTATTTTAGTCTCTCTTATGGGACAGTCAGCATCATCAAGAATTTGCCGTGAGATGTTGTGTTTCTTTCAGTGATGAACCAGTGGCTGACATCGAGGGACACACAGCGAGAGTAGCCCGGGTGGCATGGCATCCCTCTGGCAGGTTTCTGGGCACCACCTGGTAAGTCAGAGGAGGGGGTGCTGCCCAAAGGGCCACACATGGCACCTGGTCTAATTTCTTGTGGGTAGCAAGGAGGTGAATAAATAGGGAAATGATGTGATGGAGAAAGAGGAAGAGCAGAGAGCAGCAGAAAGAAAAGGAAGAAAAGAGAGTTCCTTCCATTGTTAGTAGTCTCACCACCACTGGCAATGCCACCACCATGGGTTACCTTCGAAATAATTCTGCCCTCGATAGAAAAACAGTTGTTGTCATCCCCTTGTGATATGTTACTTCTTTCCACTCAGCCCAGCACTCATTACACAAGACTGGAAAGTGAGAGGTCAGAATGGGAGGAAGCTGCAGTTGAAGATCCCAATACTGAGCAGAGAATTGAATTATGTGTCCTAAATGCTACACATATCCCTGTATCAGTTGGCTGATCGTCTAAGTTTGTGGGGGCCAGGGGCAGATTAGATTAATTCCATGGTCTTAGCTTGTAGTGGAGATCAGGATAGACAATCCAGCCACCTGCTTGAACTTCGGGGGGGGGGGGACCTGTTGGGGCCTTGTGAGATATTCACTTGAGTCTTTGTCTCTTCTCCACCTCCCCCCCTGCAGCTATGACCACTCTTGGCGCCTGTGGGACCTGGAGGCTCAGGAGGAAATCTTGCACCAGGAGGGGCACAGCAAAGGAGTTTACGACATCACCTTCCATGTTGACGGCTCCCTTTCTGCCACTGGGTAAATCTACATGCATGTGCAAGTCCTAACCCTCCCTGGGGGTGTCACTGAGCAAGTATCAGCCAGTCAGTAATGATGCTCATTCTTGCTAGTTCTAAAATGCCAGAAAAGAGAGAGAACTGGTTGGGATTCTACCTTCAGAAGATCCCACTCAAGTCTTCACTCCTGGAGCTAAAAAGTCACAGGGTGGAAATTCTAATGAGGGAGGGGCCATAGCTTCGATAAGAGCGTCTGCTCTGCGTGGAGAAAGTCACAGCTTCAATCCCCAATGGTTATCTTCCTATCTATAATCCTGGAGAGCAGCTGCCAGTCAGTGTAGACACTACTGAATTAGATGGACCAATGTTCTGACTCATTTCTAGGAAACTTCCTTTGTTCCTAATAGCTTGACTGTATTCCTGAGTTTATACTGCTCATTAAAATAAAAGTTTCAACTTTTTAGGGCAATATTAAGATTTGCCCCATCATTGTTCTTAATTTGCAAATTCTGATCTGGGCAGCTCTTGCTTTAGCTTGTTTGTAATTGAGTCGATCCTTCATTGTCATGTAACTATGCTTTGGAACTCCCTGCCTATTGACATTAAGCAAGCTATATAGTTGTAGGCACCTGCTGAATCCTTTTTTTTTTTTTTTTGGCTTGAAAAGCCTACCCAAGTGCATAATTTAGTTACTTTGTTTTTAAAGTTCTACTTATTTTTATGCGTGTTTATAATGCCAATGGCTTTTAGGTATATTTGCTTTTTAATTGTTCTGTAGATTTTAGCTATGTTTCACGTTCAGTTTTTGTACTCCTCTTAGATAACTTTTTGATTTAAGTGCATAATAAATATTCTAAATCTATGCAAACAAAGTGTGCTAATTAGACTTTCCTACATGTGATTTGCCAGGTAGGTCAGATCTGGGTCCTGCTTGCAAAACCTTGGAACTGCAGACAGGAGGTGGTAGTAACATGGGAGGCAATCCGAGCTGCATTGCAGAAAGGCTTTGCTCCAATTTAACAACTGTGGTTCGCAGAAGCTCCTTTGGCTCCTGTTTAGTGATGTTAAGAGGCATCCAGCCTAGGTGACAACTAAAGAGGAAAGAAGATCCAAAGATGGCTTTAAGTGATGCCTCTTATTCAGAGTGGAAGCATGGGAAGGGGGTTGTGTGAGAAAGAGATTGTTTGACGTTTTTCTCTTCCTTTCAGTGGCCTTGATGCATTTGGCCGCGTGTGGGATCTGCGCACAGGGCGTTGTATCATGTTTTTGGAGGGTCATCTCAAGGAGATCTATGGGATCAACTTTTCCCCTAACGGGTAAGAACCAATTTGCCTTCCCCTCTTGGGGTGCAGGTCTTAATATTGACACACAGACAACTAACTTCTGCTTGGAGTAGATTAATTGAAATTAATGGAACTAATTTGGTCTGCATGCACACTATACATTCAAAGCACATTTCCCACCCCAAATCACCCTGGGAATTTTAGTTTCCCCCTCACAGAGCTTATAATTCCCTATGCCCTTAGTAAACTACAGTTCCCAGGATTCTTTGGCAGAAGCCGTGTGCTTTAAATGTATGATGGGTACATAGCCTTCCCCCCTCCTCCAATATATTTTATTAAAGCTTTTTCATAATCATGTAGGATTATGAATAGGGCTGAAACTGGGAACAACCCCCTTGCACGCAAACCCGAATTCCTCCTCTTCCGTACTTCTCATAGGTACCACATTGCCACTGAAAGCGGCGACAACACCTGTAAAGTGTGGGATCTCCGCCAGAGAAAGTGCATCTACACCATCCCTGCCCATCAGAACCTGGTGACCAGAGTGAAGTTTGAACGTAAGTCTCTGTAGCTGCTAATGCCTTTTCCCAGAAACTGAGGATATATAATGGGTTGAAAAGTACCTTGTCTGTGGTTTCCATGTGCAACATAGATTCCCAAGACTTGGATATATACCGCTCCCCACCCTCCCCAAATACACTGGCTCTTGAGAATAGCCTGTATGCTCTGTCACTCACCCTCCCTCTTCCTGCATCCCCCGTTCCCTGCTTATGGTTGGCTTTTGGGTAAGGTTTTGGGGAAACTGGTAGCACTCTGGAAGTTGTTGGACTCCCATCAGCCCCAGCCAGCATAGCTAATGGTCATGGACGATGGGAGTTGTAGTTCCTCACCCCTGCTGTAAGTGGTAAATCTCTATATTACCTCCTTAGTCCTCCTCCCCACTTCCTGTTATTTTTCTCTTTCCGCCACCCAGCAAATCATGGCAACTTCCTGCTTACTGGATCTTACGACAACACAGCCAAGGTCTGGACGCACCCAGGCTCATCCCCGCTGAAAACCTTGGCAGGACACGAGGGCAAAGTCATGGGCTTGGACATCTCCCTGGACGGGCAGCTGATCGCCACATGCTCTTATGACAGGACTTTCAAGCTTTGGATGGCAGAGTAGGCGGAAGGAGCATTTCTGCCGGATTGGCCCTGCCCAGCTCCCGCAGCCAAGGAAGGCAGCCTGCTGTGACTCCCTGGGCCTCCGCTGCAGATCAGGGCATGGTTTGATGCACTTCTGGGATACTGCCTCCTCCTAACACATGCACACACCCTCTGGTCAGGCCAAGCTGAGTTTGAGAATGCCTTTCCTATTGCATTTTGCTTTAGTTGTGTACTCTCCTCTCCCTTCCCTGTGGAATTGGCTTGCATTGATCCAGCACTACCAACCTTTAGGAATACCCAGGGTGCTAACAGAGATGGTAGGGTGGGTTGTTCTGGTTGTTATTTTGGAGTGGGGTCACAGCTTCTTCTCACTCGGACAGAGACTTTTCTTGAAAAACGACACCCTAACATTAAAGCAGAGTGGCTGCTTGAAAATGGTGACGCCTGTGTGGGTTGCGTTTTTGACACATTTCTTGAGCCAAACAGCCTCTGGTGATGGGGTGCCTCCCCTGCCCCACCCATCAGTGCTCAGCTTTCCTATTATCACTCCTGCATTCATAGAATCATAAAGTTGGTAGGGACCTTAAGGATCATTAGCCCAGGAATGGTGAAACCACAGGCCCCCTAAGCCAGATGTGGCCCTCCAGGCTTCCCTGCCTGGCCCTCAGGACTCTCCCCTGGCCACAACCCTCCACAAACCATGTTTCACATCCTCCCTGAGAGTTTTTGCCTGGCAGGAATGCGTTCTTTCACTCTGATAATACTTCTTGCTTGCCTAGATGAAGGATATGGAAGGGCGTGTGTGGATATGGAAACTGGCCTGCTGCACAGAGGTAACATTTACATTAGCTGCCCTACTCATTTTTGCCTCACCCCACCTACCACTGGCATGTGGAGCTCAGAAGGTTGCCCAGAATAATTTATATGAAGCCGTGGACAGAGATAATCTGGGGGTTGGAGCTGGGTGTTCATCAGTATGAGGATACCCAGCTCTACCTCTCATATAAATCAGAACCAGTGAAGGCGGTGAACGTCCTGTGTGGGTGTCTGGAGACAATTGGGCGATGGATGGCAGTCAATATATTGAGGTGGAATCCCGACAAGACAGAAGTATTGGGGGACGGAGGAGGGCCGGTGTGGGAAATTCCCTGGTCCTGAATGGAGTAACTGTGCCTCTGAAGGACCAGGTCACAATCTGAGGGTCATTTTAGATGCACAGCTGTCCATGGAGATGCAGGTCAATTTTGTATCCAGAGCAGTTGTCTACTAGTTCCATTTGGTACACCAGCTGCAACCCTACCTTCCTATGCACTGTCTTGCCAGAGTGGTACATGTTCTGGTTATCTCCCACTTGCACTACTGCCACATGATGTTCATGGAGCTAACTTTGAAGGTGACTTGGAAACCACAACTAATCCAGAATGTGGCAGCTACACTGGTGACTGGGAGCAGCCGCTGCGACCATATAACACGGGTTCCGGAGGATCTGCACTGGCTCCCAGTACGTTTCTGAGCACAATTCAAAGTGTGGGTGTTGACCTGTAAAGCCCTAAATGGCCTCAACCCAGTACACTTGAAGGAGCATCTCCACCCCCGTCGTTTAGCCTGGACACAGGATCCGGCTCTGAGAACCTTCTCTGCAAGAAGTGAGGTTACAGGGAACCAGGCAGAGGGCCTTCTCGGTAACGGCACCCTCCCTGGGAACGCCCTCCTGTCATATGCCAAAACATTTGAAGGCAGTCCTGTATAGGGAAGCTTTTTAATGTTTGATGTTTGATTATGCTTTTTCTTATTTCTCGGGAACAACCCAGAGGGGCTAAGGCAACTCATTCAGATGAGTGGGGTACAAATATAATAATAACAACTACAGTTGTTGTTGTTGTTGGAAGAAGAAGCTTAAACAAGAGGGCAAGGCTTATTTTCATTTTCTTTAACCCCAAAGCCATTTACAAAAAAAGTAAAATCAAGAAAAAACCACAACCAATCCTTAAAAAGTATACAGAAGTTAAAATACTAAAACAGATTAAAATTACTTCTACTTTGTAAGCATCCGGGTAGGCTTGGCAAGCACGAAAGAGAGTACAGTGAAGGCTCCTGCTTGAATTCAATAGGCCAGGAGTTCCACAGTGTTGGCATTGCCACACTAAGCAATTGAAAGACGGGTGTTGTTTGGCAGCTGTAGCAGCACCAATTCCACTGTACAAAGCGAGTGGGCACAGGTGGGGTAAGGAAATCTCATGAGTAAACGGGTCCAAGCTGTTTTGCTACCCAAGTTTTTCTTCAGTTTTACAGAGCATGATTTGCAGATTTTGTATGCTTTTTATTGTAATATATGGATCCCCCCCTAATAATAATAATAATAATAATAATAATAATAATAATAATAATAATAATTTATTATTTGTACCCCGCCCATCTGGCTGGGTTTCCCCAGCCACTCTGGGCGGCTTCCAACAAAGATGAAGAATACACTAAAATGTCACATATTAAAAACTTCCCTGATGTCTTCTGAATGTCAGGTAGTTGTTTATCGCTTTGACATCTGATGGGAGGGCGTTCCACAGGGCGGGCGCCACCACCGAGAAGACCCTCTGCCTGGTTCCCTGTAACTTGGCCTCTCGCAGTGAGGGAACCGCCAGAAGGCCCTCGGAGCTGGACCTCAGTGTCCGGGCAGAACGATGGGGGTGGAGACGCTCCTTCAGATATACTGGACCAAGGCCATTTAGGGCTTTAAAGGTCAGCACCAACACTTTGAATTGTGCTTGGAAACGTACTGGGAGCCAATGTAGGTCTTTCAAGACTGGTGTTATATGGTCTTGGCGGCCGCTCCCAGTCACCAGTCTAGCTGCCGCATTCTGGATTAGTTGTAGTTTCCAGGTCACCTTCAAAGGTAGCCCCACGCAGAGCGCATTGCAGTAGTCCAAGCGGGAGATAACCAGAGCATGCACCACTCTGGCGAGACAGTCCGCAGGCAGATAGGGTCTCAGCCTACGTACCAGATGGAGCTGGTAAACAGCTGCCCTGGATACAGATTTGACCTGTGCCTCCATGGACAGCTGTGAGTCCAAAATGACTCCCAGGCTGCGCACCTGGTCCTTCAGGGGCACAGTTACCCCATTCAGGACCAGGGAATCCTCCACACCTGCCCGCCTCCTGTCCCCCCAAAACAGTACTTCTGTCTTGTCAGGATTCAACCTCAATCTTTTAGCCGCCATCCATCCTCCAACCGCCTCCAGACACTCACACAGGACCTTCACCGCCTTCACTGGTTCTGATTTGAAAGAGAGGTAGAGCTGGGTATCATCCGCATACCGATGAACACCCAGCCCAAACCTCCTGATGATCGCTCCCAGTGGCTGCATGTAAATGTTGAAAAGCATGGGGGAGAGGACAGAACCCTGAGGCACCCCACAAGTGAGGGCCCAGGGGTCTGAACACTCATCCCCCAACACCACTTTCTGAACACGGCCCAGGAGGAAGGAGCGGAACCACTGTATATATAAACAGTGCCCCCAGCTCCCAGCCCCTCAAGACGGTCCAGTAGGATGTTATGGTCGATGGTATCAAATGCCGCTGAGAGATCCAGCAGAACTATTAAACAGCTCTCACCTTTGTCCCTAGTCCGCCGGAGATCATCAACCAGTGCGACCAAGGCAGTTTCAGTCCCATGGTGAGGCCTGAATCCCGACTGGAAGGGATCCAAATGGTCCGCTTCTTCCAGGCGTGCCTGGAGTTGTTCAGCAACCACTCGCTCAATCACCTTGCCCAAGAATGGAAGATTTGAGACTGGGCGATAATTGGCCATCGTGGCCGCATCTAAAGATGGTTTTTAAGAAGCGGTTTAATAACCGCCTCTTTCAGCAGGTCTGGGAAGGCTCCCTCACAGAGGGAAGCATTCACCACCCCACGAAGCCCATCGCCCAGTCCTTCCCGGCTAGCTTTTATAAGCCAGGATGGGCAAGGATCCAGGAGACAGGTGGTTGGCTCCACTCGTCGAAGCAGCCTGTCCACATCCTCGGAGGTAACAGGTTGGAATTGATCCCACGCAACTTGACTAGACAGAACTCTAGCACTCTCCCGCCCTGCTCCCACGGTGGAGTCTACCTCTTCCCGAATCTGAGCGATTTTATCTGCAAAAAACTTTGCAAAATCATTGCAGGAGAACATGTGGCCCGTATTGGGCCCCGATGTTGCAGGTGGTTCCGCTAAATTGTGAACCACCTGAAAAAAACCACATACTTTTATGCTGTGCTTTATGCTTTTTAAAAGTTTTGTAAGTTGCTTGGAGACGCTTTACATGGCAATCAGTTAACAGGCTGAACATTTAATAAACGTTACCTTACAGGGCTTTTGTAAGGATTATCATTGGGAGGTAGCTACATGCTATTATACACTATGGTAGGCACAACTGCCTACCAAAGTCCTCAAAGGTTCTTCACAGGCTTTTCCACATTAATTCTTAGAAACAGCCCTGTAAGGTAGGTCAGCACTATTATTATACCTGGGGCCAAGAACATGAGGGGGAATGGCTTGCCTGATGCTGAGATTTGTAGTGGGATTCAGAAATCATGGTGAACAAACTTCATGAAGAAGGTGGTGTTGAATAATTGCCCCCAGGTGGACCAGAAGGAAAGCTCAGCTAGCTATTCATTCTGTCCTTTAAATAAGCCTGAAAATGACTTTAAATATTCATAGTACAGCTTCCTTTTCTGTCAAAATGATGAACACCAGGGGTAGAAAATCAGCCTCAACTCCAACTCCCATCAGCCCCAGTCAGCATTGCTAAAGATTCTGGGAGTTGTAGTCTGACAACAGCTGGGAGATCAGTTTCCCCAGAGAACTGCCTCCTCCCACATGAATGCCAAGATCATCCTAAATTTGCCATTTTTGCCATCTTAAAAATTAAATGGTAATGGACTGGATGAGAGCCAACAAACTGAAGCTTAATCCACATAAGACTGCCTTGGTCACACTGGTTGATGATCTCCGGCGGGCTAGGGACAAGGGTAAAAGCTGTTTCCTTGTTCCGCTGGATCTCTCAGCAGCTTTTGATACCATCGACCATGACATCCTTCTGGAGCATCTGGAGGGGTTGGGAGCTGGGGGCAGTGTTTTGCAGTGGTTCCGCTCCTTCCTCCAGGGCCGTGCCCAGAAAGTGGTGTTGGGGGATGAGTGTTCAGACCCCTGGGCCCTCACTTGTGGGGTGCCTCAGGGTTTTGTCCTCTTCCCCCATGCTTTTTAACATCTACATGAAGCCGCTGGGAGAGATCATCAGGGGGTTTGGGCTTGGTGTTCATCAGTATGCGGATGATACCCAGCTCCACCTCTCTTTCAAATCAGAATCAGTGAAGGCGGTGAAGGTCCTGTGTGTCTGGAGGCGGTTGGTGGATGGCAGCTAACAGATTGAGGTTGAATCCTGAAAAGACAGAAGTACTGTTTTGGGGGGACAGAGGGCGGGCTGGTGTGGAGGACTCCCTGGTCCTGAATGGGGTAACCGTGCCCCTGAAGGACCAGGTGCGCAGCCTGGGACTCATTTTGGACTCACAGCTGTCCATGGAGGCACAGGTCAAATCTCTGTCCAGGGCAACTGTCTACCAGACTCATTTGGTACGCAGGCTGAGACCCTACCTGCCCACGGACTGTCGTGCCAGAGTGGTGCATGCCCTGGTTATCTCCCGCTTGGACTACTACAGTGCACTCTACGTGGGGCTACCTTTGAAGGTGACCCAGAAACTACAACTAATCCAGAATGTGGCAGCTAGGCTGGTGACTGGGAGTGGCCGCCAGGACCATATAACACTGGTCCTGAGAGATCTGCATTGGCTCCCAGTACGTTTCCGAGCACAATTCAAAGTGTTGGTGCTGACCTTTAAAGCCCTAATGTGATGGCCTGGGAATCCGATTCAGAGGCTGAACCGGAGGAATCCCAGCCTGCACAGGAGTCCCCGCCTCCAGGGCTGGCTGAGCTGGGGCAGGGCCTTGATTCTGAAGCGCCTGCACCTCAGGAGCAGGCACCAGGTGAATCCACTCTGGCTCCGGAGGTGATTGAGGACACATTGCCTACAGGTGCGCCTCTCCCAGCCCTGTCAGGGGAAAATGAGTCTCCCCCTGGGTCCAGTAACCCACCGGCCTCTCCTGAGCTGCAGAGGCTCAGGACAGAGAGGCGGAGGGAACTGGTTTCTCCCAGGAGGAGTGCTCGCCTTAAGGCCAGGAGAGGCGGGTCACCTGGGGGCCGGGACTGCCCCCGGCCTCAGAGAAGATAAAGGCCAGTCAGCCCGGTCCCAGGTTGCGGGAGCAACGTCATTGAAGAGCTGTTTCGGCCAGCACCCAGTCCTGTTCCTGTCCTTGCCCGGCTCCTCGCTGTGGACCCCGCTTCGCTCGTGGAGAACTGTCTGCCGACCCTCGACTCAGGTCCTGGACCTCGCCCCACGGTAACTATGGCAACGGAGAGGTCAGAGTTGCCATGAGTTCCAAGAAAAACAAACATGGAGTCCAGCACGCTTCCCTTTGCGCAGCTCTGCTGTCTGTCCATGCTGATCCAAAAATCCTTCCTGCCTCTCCCTCTTGCCGGTAGCAGAGATAAACACAGCGGTGAAGCAATTGCAGCATGTGGGTGAATAATTCAGAACTGACACAAAGCGTTCCTTATCTTGTTAGCCTTTAATCATGAAGTAAACCAGATCTTAAATCTGTCCCGGTGACAACGCACACATCTTGCGTCCTCTCTCCGCAAAAGCGAAACCAGACTGAAACACGTAGCGTCAAACCACTCCCGTATGTGTTTCTAACCACGCCTCAGGAAAGAGACGTCACCAGAACTCCTTAACCCTGTGAGTTCTGAAACCAATAACACCCCCTCTCGTCTCGAACCCTGAGGGAAACTGTGAACCCCTATTTACAGACCTCTTTGAGTTCAACTCACCTCCCATTGCCTTTTGCCTCCCACTGGCATCTATCCCAGGCAATTGTTGAATCCCTTCCACACTCCCAGAATCACACTGTGCGAAACCAACCCACGCATTGGTGACCTGAAACCTTTCCGGTGGAATCCCCTTTTTGGTCCGAGTTGACCGCCGGAGTACAACCTCGGGCGCTCCTCCTGACCCACTGGGGTCAGCAAGTGTGTCTCCCAGCACAGAGGACTCCCCCTCTGACTTGCTGCGTCTTCGGGCCTCCTGCACTTGGCTAACAGGAGATGAAGGCTCACTTTTGGGTTCCATCTTAACCTGTGGAGAAACCCACCCCTGTGCTTGACCATCATCAGCAACCTGGTCATCAGCAACAGGCTCCGCCTCTGACTCTCCTTCCTCCCTTTCTTCCTCCCTTTTCTCCCCCTCAGAATCGGACAGACATTCTGAGAGAAAATCAGAACCATACCTAGGCTGTGACCAACCACCCTGCTCAAAGAACTCAGCATGCTTGCTGACCAGCAGCTTGGTCTGATCACCCTCTGGGTATGCAAACTTCCACCCATTTGTTGCAGGATCATACCCACAGAAGATCATGTCCTGGCACCTAGGACCACCCTCCTTCCGTTGCGCTGTTGGTATCGGCACTGAAGCCCTAGACCCAAACGAACGGAAGAAATGCACCTGTGACTTCCTCTTGTGCAACAGAAAATACGGTGTGTCACCTACATCATGATTGTAGGACCTGTTAAAAACAAAGCTGGCAAATTTCCAAGCTTCACTCCAAAAGCTCTGAGGCAACCCAGAGTCACACAGTAAAACCCTGACAGCTTCAGCCAGTGCTTCACTCCTGTGCTCTGCCATGCCTCTCTCTTGAGGAGACTTTGCACCCGTCACCTGGTGACGAATTCCCTTTTCCTTGAAGAATTCCTTCAGAGCAGACCCAGTGAATTGTGACCCACGGTCGCTCCTGAACTCTTGCACCTTGGTGGAGAACCTTAGTTCCACCTCCGCAACCCAATCCTGGATCAGTTGCGCTGCCTCCCTCTGTGACCTGAGAGAGAAACACCATAAATTCTGAGAAAAATCATCTGCCATCGTTAGCAGAAACCTGGCCCCACCCAGACTCTCACACTTCATGGGTCCTGTAAGGTCTGTGTGAACCAACTCAAAAGGTTTTGTGGTTACCCTCTTTACCCCGGGAAACCCGCACCTTTGAACCTTGCTGCATGCCCTGCACACTAGGGATCCCTCACATGGTGTGATTTTACAACCTTTGGTGCAGCCTGGCAGCCTCTTAACATCTTCCAGACAAGCATGAGACATTCTCTTGTGCCATACATGAACACATGAATCATGACTGGGAACACTAGCACACTGCGCCTGTGCTTTTCCTGCATTCCCCCCACCCTCCAGAGGTGTCTCCAGAACAAAGAGATTGCCCTTGCCTTCCACGTTGACAAGCAGCTTCCCCCCTCTGGAAATAGAACAGGTGTTATTTTCAAAACAAATTTTGTACCCCTGCTTCGCCAAAGCAGGTATCGATAACAGGCAACACTTCATCCCTGGTACAATGAAACACTCCAGCTCCGCCTGCAAAACAGAAACATATACATTTGCAGCATTAGAAACTTTTCGTTTTGTCCCGTCAGCTAATGTGACAGCAGTTCCAGTTAAAACAGCCCTGCAATTCCGCAGCTCCCCAGCAGATGGCGTCCCAATGAGGTGATGACTGGCACCCGAATCCAACACCCACTTCACATCTGTGTTCCTGCTGGCATTGTTTTTCAAAGTTGCCATAGCAGCAACAAACGTCCCGCTGCCGCCTCTGTCCTTGGCAGCGTCCGAAACCGCAACATCCTGCGTTGCTCTGAAGACTGGACTTATCTCAGAGTTCCCAGACAACTCTGCAGGCCTTATCTCCCTCTGCAGCAGATGTCTGACCTTGAAGCATTTAGCTCTGTCCTGTTTCCCAGGCTTCGACTCACGACGCAAACAACTCTTGGCAGCCTTTGGAAAAAGAGGCTTTTCTGTTCTTTTACTGCTCACTGCCCCCCCACTGCTCCCAGGGCTCCCAGGACGCTTTCCTGCACCCCCAGTGGTAGGTAAAGGGCCCCCAGCAGCTTGCCTCTCTCCAAGCTCCTCACGCAGACACGTTGCATCACCCACGCAGCTTTTAGACTCTGCAAAACTGGCAGCAACAGCAGCAGTAGTGGTAATAGTCCCTTTGCCCCCCTCAGGGGTCCCACAGCCTTTCCCAGCTGTGCACTGGCTTCCACAAAGGTGGTAAGCTCCATCTTGCCTCTCCTGTTCTGATGCAGCCATCTCCCGGCCCTTGCTTCCGCCCCCAGCGTTGCACACTTCCTGGAGAGCTAGCCAAGCGACCGTCGGCTTCCTTGCATCCAGAACTATAGGCCTTAAATCAGCACTTACATTCTCAGCCAGAAAACCAGAACACGCTGCTCAGCTTCACGTTGGCTTCCAACTGCCCCAGCTGACGAAGACATCGGCTTCACCAATTCCCAGAGCTTGGCTCCAACTAAGGACAACTCTGCTAAATAACTCCACTCCAACCACGTTTGGGTTGTTAACTTCGCACATGGCAGCTTAAGCTCAAAGCCATGTTCCTGGGACTGAGCCATCTCCTTCTCCCCCGGGGTAAGCGTACTCACGACAGCATCAGCTTCCTCCGGCCTCTGGCAGATCGGCTTCTCCTCCCAGCGAGCTCCTTCCAGCCTCAAAGACAGCTCCGGCTGGCCCCAGCAACTTTCCTGCTGGCTTCCCCCACATGTGAGACGTTCCTGCAATGCTTCAAAGCGTTGGCAAGCACCCATAACCTATGGCAACGGAGAGGTCAGTGTTGCCATGAGTTCCAAGAAAAACAAACATGGAGTCCAGCACGCTTCCCTTTGCGCAGCTCTGTTGTCTGTCCGTGCTGATCCAAAGATCCTTCCTGCCTCTCCCTCTTGCCGGTAGCAGAGATAAACACAGCGGTGAAGCAATTGCAGCATGTGGGTGAATAATTCAGAACTGACACAAAGCGTTCCTTATCTTGTTAGCCTTTAATCATGAAGTAAACCAGATCTTAAATCTGTCCCGGTGACAACGCACACATCTTGCGTCCTCCCTCCGCAAAAGCGAAACCAGACTGAAACACGTAGCGTCAAACCACTCCCGTATGTGTTTCTAACCACGCCTCAGGAAAGAGACGTCACCAGAACTCCTTAACCCTGTGAGTTCTGAAACCAATAACAGTAACCTCCCCCCTGGACCAGCACACCTAAACTGCCTCAGTCCAGTAGACCTGAAGGAGTGTCTCCACCCCCGTCATTCAGCCTGGACACTGAGGCCCAGTGCCGAGGGCTTTTTGGCGGTTTCCTCCCTGCGAAAAGTGAGGTTACAGGGAAACAGGCAGAGGGCTTTCTTGGTAATGGCACCCGCCCTGTGGAACACCCTCCCATCAGATGTCAAGGGAATACTGTAAACAGCTCTCTGACTTTTAGAAGACGCCTGAAGGCAGCCCTGTTTAGGGAATGTTTCACGTTTTATTGTGTTTTTAATACCCTGTTGGAAGCCACCCAGAGGGGCTGGGGAGGCCCGGCGAGATGTGTGGGGTATAAATAATAACTTATTATTATTACTGGTTTTCTGTGGAGTGTGGCCCACTAAGCGTGTGCACCTTAAAATTATTACAACAATTTATTTGATACTAATTTGCATGAATTGAAGCAAATTCAAGTAGACACACCCTCTTTTGTGCTTCACTACCCCAGTCTCCGAAGGGTGTGGGACTCCAGGGGTTTCAGGCACTTACCCATGTTCGGTTTCCTTGGAATGATGGACAGCAGCAATTGTTATGTCTTTAGGAGAGATGGTTTATCTACACATATATACAACCTGAGTCTACAATGGAGGTGCTCACAGCATCAGCACCCCGAAAGGGTCTTGCTTCTCCCACGACCACAGCCTTGGATTCCAAGCAGGAATCGGGTACAGCTCTGACGCCCTGGCTTCTGCCAGCCGCCTGCTTCTAGCCCAGCTCTCTCACACAACGCTGGCTATTGCCCTTCTCACTAGCAGCCAGGTGAGGGAGGGGGCCCAGGGCCCACCCATTTGTCCTCTGGTACAAAGCCACTTCCTTTGTTATACCATGCCCAGGCCCACTGACTCACCCAAAAGCTGGCCTGGCTACTTTAACCACTGAATCCCCCAAACTAACCACATTATATATGTTCAAGTAAGATGTAATTATGCTACCTGGATGAAGGGCCTCAGCAGTTTCACTCCAGCACCTTGCAGGGCTGGTCCCAACACAGCTTGTTCTTCCCTCCATTTTTCAACACCACAATGTTGAAAAGTTGACATCGCCCAACCCTGCACAGCCGTGAGGCATGTCTCTATGCACTCAAAGTCTCTCTGGTCAGCTGCATCTCATATTCTAAATTCCCAGGCAAAAATGTTCCTCTTCAACCAGGCCTTTTTGGCTGAGTAAGCGTGTGTTTGAGGGAGGGAGTATTAGTTTGTATTGTTTTTATTAAGTATTTTATGTTCTTATATTGTATTTTTATGTTTTGAACAGCCTTGAGATCTATGGATGAAGGGTGGTATACAAATTTAATAAACAACAACTTTTCTGAAAGGCTAGAAGTACTTTATCAGTCACTGCCTACCTTGGAGGGAAAAGGGACGCGGGTGGCGCTGTGGTCTAAACCACTGAGCCTCTTGGGCTTGCCAATCAGAATGTCGGCGGTTCAAATCCCTGCAACAGAGTGAGCTCCCGTTGCTCTGTCCCAACTCCTGCCAACCTAGCAGTTCGAAAGCACGCCAGTGAAAGTAGATAAATAGGTACTGCTGTGGCAGGAGGTAAATGGTGTTTCCGTGCGCCAGAAGCAGTTTAGCCTTGCTGGCCACATGACCCGGAAAGCTGTCTGTGGACAAGCACCGGCTCCCTCGGCCTGAAAGCGAGATGAGCGCCGCAACCCCATAGTTGCCCTTGACTGGACCTAACTGTCAGGGGTCTTTTACCTTTACCTTTTTAACTAGGGTATATCAATTTCAGTGATTTATCAGGCACTGCAGCCAGGTATGAAAAATGGGTACAAAGATCTCAGGTCCCAAGCACACATTATGTATTTATTATTATTTATTCAATTTATATCCTGCTCCTTCTGAAGGAGCCCCAGGTGGCAACCAGGTCATTAATAATTTTCAAGACTTTTTTAAGACTTCTAAAAACAATTAAAAACATTAGCTTTCATTCAACTAAGTTTTCTTGACAGCAGACACACTGAAATTCATATACCCTAGTTAAAAAGGTAAAGGTAAAGGACCCCTGACAGTTCAGTCGCAGACAACTCTGGGGTTGTGGCGCTCATCTCGCTTTACAGGCTGAGGGAGCAAAAAAAACTGTCTGCAGACAGTTTTTCTGGGTCATGTGGCCAGCATGACTAAGCCGCTTCTGGCGCAATGGAACACCGAAACCAGAGCAGTGCACGGAAACACTGTTTACCTTCCCGCTGGAGCAATACCTACTTGCACTTTTTGGTGTGCTTTTGAAGTACTAGGTTGGCAGGAGCTGGGACCGAGCAACGGGAGCTCACCCCATCACGGGGATTCGAACCGCCGACCTTCTGATTGGCAAGCCCAAGAGGCTCAGTGGTTTAGACCACAGCACTACCCGCGTCCCTATACCCTAGTTAGTCATATTTATTGAGTAGGGTCAATATAACGACTATTGAGTAGTTACCATGAATATCCCAGCAGGGAGTGACTGTTAGTTTCTGTTTGCCACTGAGCAGCTGCTTAGAGTCACAAGGCTCTGTTTACATTCCAGAGACAGTCCAGGCTATTGGAAGTCTCACGGGAGAAGGGAGACGGATGTGATGTTTACTGGTTTCCTGTTTCCTTTGTTCCAGTTGCTCTCTGCTTTCATAGAGAGAGGATGTATATTTCTTTGCTGTCTGTGTAGTAAGAAATAAAGCATAGTGATGTAGCCATAAATCTCATCACTTCTGCTGCTTTGGAAACTCTGCTGAATGGGGGAACGTGCCTTGGAGCCTTATCAAAGGCTCAGGTCATTAATTATTTGTTAGAGGGCGATTCCGAAGGACACTAGATGGCACCAAAGCTTTGAAGGCAGTGAAATGCTACTTGTGTGGACGTCTAGGCCACATGAAGAGGGATTGCAAACATCCCAAGGCCAAGGCAACAGAGCAGCGCAGCGAAAGCTCAACACATGGAAAAGGCAAAGGCAAAGGTCAGAAGTCCAGGACGACGCAACACAAGGCAATGGTCTCACGCTTCACTCCAAAGGTCCAGAAGACGTCTAGATCTTTCTTCATCATCGACTCGGGAGGCACATCTGCAAAGACAAACACCTGTTCGTGTCCTTTACTCCACAGGAAGGTGCAATTCACCAAGCGGATGACCACACGATCTCCACTCAAGGCTATGGAACGGTTATTCTTCACAGCTTGGATGCATCAATACGCAACATTCTTTTTGTTCCAGATACTGTACACAACCTATTGAGCGTCTCGCAGCTGACTGAACAGGACATAGACGTTTCCTTCAAGAAGAGGAAGTGCACCATCACCAAGAAAGATGACTTTGTATTGCATGCTGATTATATTGATCATTTGTTTGTATTGCATTATGATGATTCTGTTGATGTTGTGCAGGATGAAACTTGTATTGCAGATACTAACAAGGTGTTGCATGCAGGATGTATCCATGATTATCACAGGAAATTTGGTCATTTAAACTTCAAGGCAGTTCCAAAATGCCTGCCTTAGTTGAAGGTATGACAATTAAACCCTGCAGGTACCACATGAAGTGCAAGGCATGCGCAGCAAACAAGGTCAAAATGGCTGCAAAAGGTAAAGTGTCTAGTAGACAAGCTACAGAACCATACCAGGTAGTGCATGCTGATCTCGTTGGTCCACTAACACACTCTTTGGGTGGAGCCAGGTACCTTATGGTTCTCATTGATTCATATCCCAGATATATTCATGTGTTCAATCTCAAGCAGAAATCAGAAGCATTTCCTAGGTTCAAGGAATTCTGTGCTTGGTTGAAAAATGTGCATGATAAACAGGTGAAATGTTTATTTACAGATCGAGGGGGAGAATTCATTTCTCAGCAGTTTGAAGCTTTTCTGACTGAGAAAGGAATTCAACATGGCCTGTCAAGTCCACGGTCTCCTTGGATGAATGGACTTTGTGAAAGGGCAAGCCAAACATTGCTTCAAGGCTTGAAAACCTTGCTGCATGATGCCAATCTTCCAGAGAGTTATTGGGCAGAAGCGCTCGGCTGTTTTGTTTACACCTATAATCACAGATTATAATCACCGATTGGTTGTACCCCCTATGAAAAGATGTTTGGCAAGAAACCATACATCAAGCACATGAGAATTTTTGTTTCTGACAAATCAATCAAGAAAGGTACTAAAGGACTCGAATGCAGAGCATGCGACGGAGCAGCCCATAGGCATTGCCTTATCAATGAAATACGCCCCCTCAAATCTAAACCCCAACCAACGGAAATCTTCTGGATGCACAGGCAGGAGGCAGAATGCGAACTCGATGTCGCATTTCGCTAGGAGCGCTCCTCGGCCAAATCTACAAATCATTTTGACTGCCTGGTCAAAAGAGGCGTATTTTACCGTGCACAGTTCCTGAGGTATTGCATCATTCACTGAACCTCCCCTTGGGTAAGAGAGGTTGTGGATCATGCGAAATTCCCCCGGAGCTTTTTTAGGTACTATGCCCAGAGGGGATAGGTGAAGTCCCTCCAGAGGGGGCTCGGGAAAAGGGCCTGCAACCCTGCCTGCCGTGATCTCCTTCTGTATATTTTTCCTAACTATCTCTGGCCTTTCCCGCACAGACTTCTGATTTTGGGGGTCCACGGTGTTGGGGGGGAATGCTACTGGGATTCTAAATCCCATGGAGAACCCGTCCCTTGAGAGCAGTACATGTGAAAAGGATCTAGGAGTCTTGGTTGACCACAAACTTGACATGAGCCAACAGTGTGACGCGGCAGCTAAAAAAGCCAATGCAATTCTGGGCTGCATCAATAGGAGTATAGCATCTAGATCAAGGGAAGTTATAGTGCCATTGTATTCTGCTCTGGTCAGACCTCACCTGGAGTACTCTGTCCAGTTCTGGGCACCACAATTCAAGAAGGACACTGACAAACTGGAACGTGTCCAGAGGAGGGCAACCAAAATGGTCAAAGGCCTGGAAATATTGGATACTTTGGAGGTCTTTAAGCAGAGGCTTGACAACCATATGTCAGGAGTGCTCTGATGGTGTTTCCTGCTTGGCAGGGGGTTGGACTCGATGGCCCTTGTGGTCTCTTCCAACTCTATGATTCTATGATTCTATGCTTTTGTGCAGTTGTTATTAGACAGATATCATCAACATACAAAAGTAAATAACAAACACTTCCTTGCACCATTGCTGAATATAAACAGGAATCAGCCAGGCTTTGTTTGAATCCCATCTTTTTCAAAGTTGTGTCTATGCAGTCATGCCATAGACGTGCACTTTGGTGTAAACCGTATAGTGCCCTTTGCAGTTTTAACACCATGCTGTCTTTTCCCAGCTCATAACCTGGTATTTGCTGTAAATACACCTCAGCGTCAATAGGAGCATTTAAATATGCTGAGGCAACATCAAAATGATTAACTTTTAACCCTCTCAGACTTGCCATTGCTAAAACTGATTTTACTGTTTCAGCCTTTGCTGTTGGGGCAAACACTTCATCATAATGTATCATTTTCCTCTGTGTAAAGCCCCATGCAACCAACCTGGCTTTCCTCTGACAACTTCCATCAGCCAGCTTTTTCACTTTAAAAACCCACTTACAGCTTATGGGCTTTTTACCTTCAGGCAATTCTGAAGGTACAAGCACATTGTTGTTTAGCAGAGAGTTATACTCTGCCTGCATTGCCTTTAACCACGCCTCTTTCTCTAGAGTAGGTAACTCTAGCACTTCTTCAAAGTTTTCTGGCTCAGTTACACAACCTGGTTTATGGTGGCTGGGAACCCATAACGGTCTGGAGGTTGACCTTTATTACTTCTTGCAGACCTCCTTGGTTCATTAATCTCACCCCCTGGGCTACCTTCAGGACTGCTTTTGGGGTGGATTGACTCTGTAGAACTACCTCCTCCTGTCCCTGTTCCACTTTCTTCTCTTCCCTGCTCCATGCTAGCAGCTGGAGATAAATGCTCAACCTTTACTTCCTCCCTTTCAGTTTCTCTGGGAGAGCTGCCAATTCTTAGCTTTGTTTCAGCTGCCTTATCAGGTATGCTCGGCAGTAAAACTTTTCCTGGCAGCAGGTTTGCATGTATCTTGGGCCAATTTCTTTGCTCATTAAAGCTGGCTGATCGACTATAACTCAAAAGGTTTTTATCATCTTCAAACCTGTAGGCTTTCGTACCACTTTCATACCCAAGAAATAGCAACTGCTGTGCCCTTTTCCCACCTTTTCTTCGGTTTTTCACAGGTATGTCAACCCATGCCTTTGTCCCAAAGATTCTTAAATGTTGTAAACTGGGACTTTTGTTATAGAGAATTTTATAGGGTATGTTATCTAGTACCCTTGACCACAAGCGATTCCCAATATAATTCGCAGTCTTAATACTTTCAGCCCAGTACTTAATTGGGATATTTGCATCTGCTAACAATGCTTTCATTTGTGTCTGCAAGACACCTCCCCTACGCTCTGCTACTCCGTTCTTTTGAGGCGTGGCCACATTGGTAAGCCTATGTTTAATCCCTTGGGAACGCAACCAGTTTCTTAGGGAGCTTGCCATAAACTCCCCTCCCCTGTCTGATTGAATAGAGCACACCTTTTCACCAAGTTGCCTTTCTACCCTTCTTACCCAGAACTTCAAAGTTTGGGCAATGCCAGACTTTTGCTTTAATGGATAGATCCAGCCAAATCTAGAAAAATCATCCACTAGGATCAAACAGTACTTGTTGTGGGAGACACTTGGCGGAAAAGGACCAGTTACATCAGCATGAATCAACTCCAGTGGTTTTTTGGTTTCTCTCTGGCTTGCTCTTGCTACTGGGCAAGCCCTGCTTTTAACCTCCTTGCAGATATTGCAGTCTAAGTAATTATCACAACTTTTTATGTTTTTCATCCCCCCACACAACTCCAATGTTTTGTTTAGCACCTTATAGCTAGCATGAGCTAGACGCCTGTGCAGGAGATGAATACACATATCATGGGTCAGGACATTTTGCACATTCGCAACCTTAGATTCACACTGCAGTACATACATATTAGTTCTAAGGCTAGCATTTGCCAACACTGCCCCATTTTGCTTTATCTGGCACTGATCTCCCACAAAATTTACTTCAAAGCCTGCTTTTGCCAAATCAGGAATGCTCAGGAGATTGTTTTGCTAACTAGGCACACACAACACATTCCTGAATGTGTGTCCCAGCTGTGGAAACACAACCTCCCCCTCACAAACCACATTTGCTTTCTGGCCCGTAGCAAGACTTACATGTTTTTTGTTTGAAGCCCTAGCATCAGTTAGCAATCCTTTTCTTTTACAAAAGGTTTGAGAAGCTCCACTGTCCAGAACCCACAGCTCTTCATTTTCTTGACCATCTGCAGACACCCAAGCGGTAGACTCCCTCTGCTGCCACTTGTGCTTCCGCTGTTTTTGTTGTTTTCTCGGGCAGTCCTGAAGCAGATGTCCACTGGACTTGCAGCAAAAACACCTTTTTACTTTGTTGACCACCGGCTGGTCTGCAGCAGCTCCTCCTGGCTGTTTCTCCGGCTCCCGACACCTCTGCTCTTCCCGGCTGTTGCTCCCTCTGGGATGCTCCAACAGCTGGGCTGAGGTCATCTTTCGCTCTGCACGCCTGTCCTCCTCTGCATACAACCGTCCGGTCACGTATTCCAGAGTCAGCTTATCAGTCTCTACAGACTCGAGGGAGTTGACCAGCATATCATAGCTGTCGTCAAGGGAACTCAGGACTATAAAGACTTTGTCCTCTTCCCCCACAGGCCTCCCTCTTAAGGCTAGCTCCTGGAAACAGCCTGTTAGGAATTTTAGGTGGTTTACCAGGGAGTCCCCCGGTTTCTTCCGACACCGGTACAGTCTCCTGGTCAGTGTTATCAGTGAGCCAGCTGTCTCTCGCACATGGACAGCCTTGAGCACATTCCACGCCTCACTTGCCGTCACCTTATCATCTATGTAGACTAGCTGGCTGTCATCCACTCCAAGGATGATCGTAGCCAAAGCTTTCTCATCCTTTTCAAGCTGGGCCTCTGCTAGTGCCAGCTTTTCATCGTCGTCCTCATCCTCCTCAGGGGGCTGCGGTGGAGTTTCCACCACCTTCCACAGGCCCTCACGCTTGAGGAAGTGTTGCATGCGGACCTACCAGATGCTGTAGTTCGTGGCCGTCAGCTTCTCCAGCAACACGCCAGTTCTGGACTGCTCCATCCCTGCAGCTCTCCTCCAGCACCCACGGCTAGATAACTGCCTCCTGTACTCTTGCGCAGCGGAAGCGTGCTGGGCCCATAACCCTGTCGCGTATTCCACGCGGCGTTTTCAGCGAAACACTAAGAGTTCCAGGTTTTTCAGTGCAGTCCTTTTTAATGTGAGCTATATACAGGCATTTACAAAAGAAACAGTCCATACAGAGTACTTACAAACGAATACTCTCCACCACAGCACCACCACACTACGGCACAACCACCACACCCCCTGTTAAACAGGCTTTCCTTTTTAAAACAGGTGATAGCCAATTACACTAATCACACTCCTGCTGAGTCACTCTGACCCAGCAGAGTATTGCATCATCCTGTTGAAGCCTGCAGACTTATCCAGTATCCTGCGAATCCCAACAGAGGCGGGGTGGTTTCCCAGGCACCGCTCACATTCATGAAGATACTTACAGGAAGGTCGCGAACACACACCCCTGTTGTACTCCCAGCACTGGCGGCACCGTTTTGCCTCTGTCTTACCCGACTTGGCCAATTCCTGGTTTTTCTTTTCGATATAGGGGTTAATGTCCTCGCCCCAGTAATTGGGGTCCCTTAGGTCCCACCGGGTGGAGGGCACGAGAGAAGCGTTTCTACGAAAATTCTCATACGTTAATGCCGCAGTCTCACCTGCCAGCGTGTGAGCCCACCTCACATGAGCCAAATAAGCATCCAGATCCATTGAACGTTTAGGATAAGCCACACAGATAACTCCCATGAAGACCTGGTACCCATCCAACCAGGTCTCAAAGGTGCGTTCGTCCTATACCTCCGTTTACTGAAAGAGCGCTTCTTTTCCCCTTTCCCAGTTAGCTTGGTAGGAGGGAGAAGGTGTAAACATATCTACATAGTCGCCATTGAGGATCTCATTCCTCTTCCTCTGGGACAAATGGTTCCCCAATATAAAATCAGTCGACTGATTGGTGGAAAGTTAGTGGAAGCACTGACTTGAGCTCCACAGCAGTTGTGCAGTTTTTTATTAGTTTTTATTAGTTTTATCAGTTTTTATTCAGCTCTTATCAGCCTCAGTATTTTATCTACAACATTTGGCAGCTGCTCTTCAACTAATATACTCACAAGGCTTGAGTTAAAAGCTCAAGTTAAAAGTTCGAGAGAGCAAGAGAGACTCAAAGACAACAAGACAACAAGAAGTAGGTCTCTGTTATGACTGGCAGAATCCGAGACCAGGGAGAAGAGTTGGTGGAAGAAGATTGGAGGAAATTTAAAACTTATTTGCAGAAATATTGTAAAATTTTTGAATGCTGATGACATTGAAATGAATTGCAGGGGTTCTAGCAACAAGGTAAAATGTAAGATTGGATTAATAATAGATAAACTAATAGGACATGAATTTGCTGAACCAATTTTTAAAAGGGATACAAAAATGGGAGACGTGAGGAAGTCAGGAAAATAAGTTAACTAAAGATGAGAAATTAAGAAAGAGGGAATTTTTGTTTTCTTTTATATGTGTTTTTTCTTTTTCTTTTTTGTGTTCAATGTCTGTATTTTTGTATTTTGTAATTTTGTATCTTTTTCGTTTTTGTATTTTTCTAAACTTTTCTATTGATAAAACCTAATAAAATATTATAAAAAAGAAAGAAAAAGAAGTAGGTCTCTGTTGTGAAAAACAGCGTTGCGAAATTCAGTTCCGAGATTAATAGCTGAAGGAACCTTGCTGTGAACTTTTACTGCAGCCGAGTGAGTATAACTCCCTAAAGGAACAGAACGTGATTAGAGAGAAATCTTTGGGAGGAAAGAAAAACTGCTTACCTGATAAGGGCCTGGGGAGGCCTTGGAACCTCTCCCTTTTACCCAAAACTGACGTGCAGGGAGCCCTGTGATGGAGCTAATGATCCTAGTTTAGTTTAATTAAATTTTTAACTCCAAGTTTTAAGGTACTGAGGCCCTGAAAGAATATATATATATATATATATATATATGCTTTCGTAGATTTTCACGGGTACAGGAATGCAGGTTTTGGTGTCTTCGGGTATCTTCCCGTGTAAGAGTTGGGGTGTCTAGGCGACGTTTCGACGAGGTCTCACTCGTCATCTTCAGGCTGGTGCTTTCGGCTTCTTGTTACTAGAACAGAGCAGGATCTCAGTGTTTGAGTTCCTATAAATACTGTTGAGGGGGTGTGGTGTATAGCCTCCAACGTTCTGGGCAGAGAGGAAGTTCCCAGGTTATTGTGCCTTTTCTTCTTTTGTTCATTAATTACTTGAGGGATATCTTGAGTGATTTCTTGAGTGATATTCTGAGTACCACTTAGGAGGGTCATTAGGTGTGGATTAGTTGCTAAAGCTTTCGTGTCTTGACCTCTTGAGCTTGTGTAGAGTTTTTCTGAGAAGATGGCTGTACTGCACTTAGTTGTGCTCTGGCTTGGCTTCGTGTATAGGGGCGAGCTGTGGTTTTGTGCCCTGTGCCAGTCAGATCTGTGTAGGGATTGCAGGGGGGTGCAGCATCCGGAGGTGCCACTATGGTTTGGCTACTGGATGGTGTCTGTAATTTATCTGTGGAGAGGGTCTGGGTTTGGGTCTGGTGTGGTTGATTGGAGATGGCGTTCTGTGTGCCTCTGGTTCTGGTGTCGGTTTTTGTGGGGAGGGCTAATTTCCAGATGTCTGGCAGGCGGGACGTGTCGTCACGCTTGTTCATGTTGTGAGGGTGTTTCTCTATCTCGATGGCTTCCATGATTATTCTCTTGTGGTGATGTTCCATGTTAAAGAGCAATTTGGAATCTGCAAAATTAATTTCGTGTCCTGTTTCTTTCATGTGTTGGTAAAGAGAGGAAGTTTTTTCTTCTTTTTTGACGGCATTCTTGTGTTCTGCGATACGTGCATTTATTCGTCTGTTTGTTTGTCCAATGTACGTGGCTGGGCAGACTTTGCAGGGTATTTCATAGACCCCTTGGTTTTCTAACTGGATTTTATCTTTTGGGTTTCTGAGGATATTGGCTATTTTTTGGTTGGTGCAAAAGGCTGTTTTGATATTGTGTTTATGGAGGATTTTGCTAATTTTATCTGTAGTGCCCTTGATATAAGGAAGGAGGGCCATGCCATTGTTTTCTTCTGTGTCTTGGTTTTTGGGGGGTGTTTCTTTTTGGATTAGCTTCGTAACCCTGTTTTGCTGGTATCCGTTGGCGATTAACACATTTGAGAGATTCTGTAACTCAGTTGTCAAGTGGTCTTTGTCAGCCAGGCGTTTGGTTCTGGAGATGAGAGTCTTGGCTACGGAGTTTATTTGTGCAGGGTGGTGGTGTGATTGTGCATGTAAGTAGCGGTTGGTGTGTGTTTTTTTCGGTAGATAGTGTGTCCTAGGGAGCCATCAGGTTTTTTGTAGATTAGGACGTCAAGGAAGGGAAGTTGGTTGTTGGCTTCTATTTCCATAGTGAATTGTATTTTGGGGTGTAGGCTGTTGAGATGTGTGAGGAAGCTATCTAGTTTTTCCTTCCCGTGTGGCCAAATTACAAAGGTGTCGTCAACATATCAACTAAGAGCACAACTAAGTGCAGTACAGCCATCTTCTCAGAAAAACTCTTCTCAGAAAAACTCAGAAAAACTCTTCACAAGCTCAAGAGGTCAAGACACGAAAGCTTTAGCAACTAATCCACACCTAATGACCCTCCTAAGTGGTACTCAGAATATCACTCAAGAAATCACTCAAGATATCCCTCAAGTAATTAATGAACAAAAGAAGAAAAGGCACAATAACCTGGGAACTTCCTCTCTGCCCAGAACGTTGGAGGCTATACACCACACCCCCTCAACAGTATTTATAGGAACTCAAACACTGAGATCCTGCTCTGTTCTAGTAACAAGAAGCCGAAAGCACCAGCCTGAAGATGACGAGTGAGACCTCGTCGAAACGTCGCCTAGACACCCCAACTCTTACACGGGAAGATACCCGAAAACACCAAAACCTGCATTCCTGTACCCGTGAAAATCTACGAAAGCATATATATATATATATATATTAGAAGAAGAAGAAGAGTTTGGATTTGATATCCCGCCTTTCACTCCCCTTCAGGAGTCTCAAAGCGGCTAACATTCTCCTTTCCCTTCCTCCCCCACAACAAACACTCTGTGAGGTAAGTGGGGCTGAGAGACTTCACAGAAGTGTGACTGGCCCAAGGTCACCCAGCAGCTGCATGTGGAGAAGCGGAGACACGAACCCGGTTTCCCAGATTACGTGACTATCGCTCTTAACCACTACACCACACTGGCTCACCACACCACATCATTTTTAAGCATCTTGATTATTACCGGGGGAGTGCCAGAGCCTCTGCGGTAATCACTTTGCAGCAACTGAAGAAGTAAGGTCACACTTGCTTCTCCACCACGTTGTCTTTCTCCACCGCGTTGTCTTTCTTCACTTTTGCAATTACCTCTTGTCTATTTATCTCAATCAATGCATTGTAGCGTATTTATTACAACAAAAAGAAATAATTTACAACTTTAAAGAAACAATGGTGACGACCAGGAGTGGCTGCAAAACCTCAGGCTTTTCTCTGAAGGCTGTAAGACCCACCTTTAAAAGAGCCACTCTAAAGAAAGCACAAACAAAAATCACTCGCTTCTACATGAACAGAGTAAAATGTGGGACAAATGAGGAAACGATTGAAATCAATGAGAATAAGAACAAGAAGGGAAGAGAAATTCTACTCTCTCCTACCAACCTCTCTTACAGCCATAGTGAAGGACTGGTTATGCAAAGAAAGGAGTGTACTAAAAGCAGTGATAAAAGCCTGAATATAATGGAAGCAACACAAAATATCCTTGATACAGTCGACGAAGCATCCCCGAAACTGAAAGCCAAATCCCAAGTTCTCCCCGAACCATCGTTAGATCAAAAAATGGAGGAACTAATGTTAAAACAAATTTCGGAATTGGCCTTGGGAAATATTAAACCTTCGAAAGACTCTTATCCTCATCCCCACGAGACAAATGAAGAGGGTCTCTCAATCATCAAATGGCTAGTGCTCCTTACTGAGGACATTGAATCCATAAAGTCCTACTTGGACTCTTGTACAAAAATCCTTACCATCATGGCTGACTCCTGTAAAACTCTCTAGAGAAAACCCGGAATGCCTGCAGAACTGGAAAGTAATCAGGGACTCGCCTCCACCCTATGGAGGAGTGGCCCATTAAGGAAGGGTAAGAAAGTCTGCAGAGCTAATGCTTGTAAAAGGAGATTCACAGCTGTAAAAAATGTTTAAAAAGTAAAAACATAAAAAATCTTAAGACAGTGTATTATTAAAAAATGGTTTTTAAAAAGCTTTTTAACCTACTCGAGAGCACAACAGCCTCTGGGACTAGAGGGAACCTGGTGAAGTCTTTAGCCATGAAGTCAGTCAAACAGGACTTGCCCTCAAACGTCTGTGCTGATAAAGCTCTGGATTGTCTAAAACCTTCAGCGCTTGCTCCACCACCAAGCTCTAAGCAAGATTTACTGCCCCAAGATCCATGGGCCTATGTTTTAACCATAGACAACACCAAATCCAATAAGGGGAGCATTCCAACAAATAAGAACTGGAAGCTGGTGTTGCTTCAAAACAAGCTTTTTTTTTCAAGCTATCCTAAGCCCCCAGGATTTTTATCTCAAGAGGATCGCAAAGTCCATCTACTGAACTTCCTTAAGGCATACATGCCAGGTATTTTGAGTAATCCCTCGGAGTTGGACCAAGTGGAATATCTATATTACGATGGCTTGCTTGCCAGGGCGGTGGTTACATTCCATGATCGGAGATTGGCAAAACTGATATATAAACATAGAGAACACCTAAGGACAAGTGGTGTAAAAATATCAAGGTACTTTAAAAATGAGGCCTCTCCTACCCCACTAGTCCCCAGTTCTGCAATCTCGACTGCAGCACCTCATCAAAAGGCTGAATACCACACTTTAATTGATATAAAAGCCACTGAGGACTTGCCTAATCACCACCCAGAGTTACTTACTAATGATCTTCAAAGACCAGATTCTCCCGAGACTTTATATGAGGCGAGCCAAGGTAACTGGTTCGAAAGTTTTGAAAATAACTTAATTTATTCCTACTGCGCTCTCCCCCAAGAAAGATCAAAAGATGGTAGACTTGCATGACCTATTCTGAATAATTGAGGAGTTAGGCAAGGCTGTATCCTGGCCCCTACCCTATTTAATCTATTTTTATCTGACCTACCATTATTTCTTCAAAATGCAACCACTCATACTCCTTATTTAAACAATAGCCCACTTTTTTTATTACTTTACGCAGATGATGCTGTAATGATCTCACTCTCTGTTTTGGGTTTTAAAAAATTATTTAAGAGTTTCTCAAACTACTGCTCTCTCAATAATCTCAAAATTAATTATGATAAGACAAAGATTATGCAATTTAGAAAGAGAGGGAACCCAAAAGGCTGTATAATTAATGGACATTTAATACAGGAAGTTAAGCACTTCAATTATCTGGGAATCACATTTAAAAACAATATGAATTGGAATACACATATATGTGCTGCAATAGTTAAGGCCAAAGTGACAGCCCACCATATTAAATCCTACTTTTTTTCTCCAGTGGGAAATAGATTTATTCCAGCTGTATTGCAAGTGATTGACATGAAACTTTGTGCCCAACTTCTATATGGCACACCAGTGTGGATTTCAGGTGACCTCAAGAGGTTGGATAAATGTCACGCATCCCTTCTGAGGTCATTACTAGGACTTGCAAACTCTGTAAAATATGAAACAATATGTTGTGAGCTGGGAATATTGCCTTTATCAGTAAGAGCATGGTTGAGGACCTTGAAATATTGGATTTTCCTCCATTATAGAGCCCTATCCCCTAATTCTCTACTTTATGATCTTTTGAATGATAGTGCAATCTACAATCTATCATTGATTTGTAAGAGAAAACTGGATTCGATAGGGCTCACTCTAACTGACTTTGAAATCTATGATCCCAAAGATACATGGGAAATTATCAGAAAGACTCTCACAGAAAAAAGTGTTCTCGCCATGTTTGAGGTTGCAAAGCACAGCACTTGCTCTCCTATCCACTTAAATCTCCCTTTGTGTAGAGATTTCCAAAAGGGATACATGACAAATTTGAAGAAACATGAATCGTGTAGGCTGTTTATGTTGGCCAGATTCAACATGTTTCCCTCGATGGTAGTGAGAGGAAGATACTTAGCTATCCCAGAATTAGAGCGTCTCTGCAAATGCAGAAAACAGGAACCCGATGCTCTAGAGCATATATTCTTTTCCTGAGATTTCGGCAGTTATGCCAGAAAACAATTATTTGAGGCCCTAAAATTTAATAGACAGATTTTTACACAACCAACTGTTCAGGACCTGCTGGCGGACAGCGATGATCAAATTACTTTAATAGCGGCTGAATTTTTAAGTGCTGTCCATGAAGAAAGAATGGGCCATGATAAAGAGACTTACTGGTTTTAATGGTAGGTGATGTTGCTGTGTTGTATTATATTATCTTTGTACATCGATTCATTTCTTGGAGTTAAGAATAGGACTAGGATAAATTGTGTTCGTTGAGCCCGTATTTTATACAGTCTGTATATGATGTTTGTTTGTTAATGTGTGGTGTGTTATGCCTAATAAAGGATTTTTTGAATTTGATTGGTGGAAACCTTTACATCTTCCACCAACGCCCCGTCCTTCCATTCCAATGTTCCATTGAACGTCTTACAGTGTGAATTAGCCCTCCTCTCATGTGCCCAAAGTGGGATCCCATTATTATGTTCCCCGAAACCCAAGTAACCATCCATAGGGCCCTTGCTATCAGAATCCAAGGATGACGTACCTTACTCATCCTCTTTCTCGGACTGCTTACTTCTTTTCTTCTTAGCCGACGTATGCTTCTTCTTGGACTTTCTTTTGCCCCCTTGCACCTCACTGCTGGCCGAGTTCTCATTGGCAGCCGGCTGGGCGACTTGGGGTTCCATCTGCTCCGTATCAGAGTCGGAACCCGAGCTACCTTCCGTTGAACTGTGCTGGGGCTGCTGCTCCTGAAAAACACTGTGGGTGCCTATTGCCTGCGCCATGGTATTACTGCCGGTCCCCTTAGAAGGCGCCTTTCCCTTACTGGCAACCTTAGCGGGTGCCTTACCTTTACCAGTGCCTGCGGTGGTTTTCTTAGCAATGGCTGATTGGGCGCGAGTGTTGGGGCGTCCGATAGCAGCAGTTTCTATCTGACCGCTGACCGACGCAGCGGCAGATGTGCCCTGTTGCTCCTGAATGTTAAAGGGAGTATCGGGTATAACTTCTTGTGACGACTCCGGCGCCGGAAGTGCCAGAGCCCTGTTGATATTGCAGAGTCCTGTGCACAACGGAATGACGAATAGTACGTGCCACATGCTTAAAGTTGCTTTATTTTCAGTTCAGAGTTGAGAAATTACAAACTTGCATCTTGCCTCTGCTGGAGCAGAGAGGCAACCATCCTCCTCCTCGGAATAACGAACACCGAGAGAAAAAAGTGAAAAACAGGAAACCAGTGTACGTCACATCCAGTTTCCCATTCCCGTGGGAAAACCCAACAGTACTCTGACTGTGGAATGTAAACATTGTCTTGTGACAAGCACTTCCGCTGCACAGTGAAGAGAGCAGAAACCAACATCCTCCCCCTTTCCGTGAACATCACTGGGCAGCGTGTTCGTACAACATCAGTACAAACCCAACTTCTGTACATAGGTACAGTGTTGATCCCTTGATACAATCTTGGACAATACATCAGCAGGAATTTCATTACCTGGCATATAGGACACCGTTACGAGTCCCTTCTGAATATGTTCCCTAGCATGTTGCACCTTCAATTGCAAGTGCTTCGTGCTTTGCTTACAACCTTCCGAATTCAGCAAAGCCAAACATGCTTTGTTGTCCTGGTAAACCTGGATTGGACATTTGACAGGAATTTTCATGTCTTTGCACAATTGTAACAACCATTCACAATCCTTAAGTGAATAAGACAGTGCATTCAGTTCAGCTTCACAAGTACTTAAGCTAATTGTTGTTTGCTTCTTGCATGACCAATCAAATAGACCCTGATTGTACATGTAGCAAACTCCAGACGTACTTTTCCTGTCTGTAGTGTCACTTCCAAAACTTGCATCTGCAAAAATTTCAAGACCACCAGACTTCTGATTGTTAAATCTCAGTCTGTAATGCATAGTGCCTTTCAAATAGCGTGCTATGCGTTTCAGTGCTTTCCAATCCTTAACAGTAGGATTGTTAACTTGTCTGCTTAGCAAATTACAGCTAACAGCAATGTCAGGTCTTGAACATCTGGCAATGAAGTTTAGCTTACCTAGCACACTTCTGTACAGTGTAGTGTCAGAAAATGCTTCTTCAGTGTCTTCTACCTGATAACCTGTTGTCATCGGTGTGTCTACAGGGTTAGCATCCATCAGGTTTAGTTTGCTTAACACATCAGCAATTTTCCGTGACTGGTGTTGTCAGAGCTGCTTGAAGATCCTAGCTCACAGAGGATCACGCTAGCCAGCGATCATTAAGTAAAAGTCTTTATTGAATTACAGTTTCCATTCTCACGCTGCTGCGCGCAAACTCTACGTCTAGTAGCTAGATCGGCGAAGCTCCGTCTGAGTCTCCGCCCCGTGTGCACCAACTTAATATCCTAGCCTTGCTCCACCTTTTCCGCCTGACTGTCCTCCTCTGGGTCCCTCTACCCCCCGGGGCTTCTTCCTTCCGGGATTCTTCTGACGCTGACCCGGACCCTCCTGCCTCCTTGCGCCGGGCTTTAGGACCTGGTTCCCTTTCGGGGCTGCTTACTGCGCCGCCTTCCTCTGCATTTGAACTTGGCGCGCGCGCCCAACCTTCCACTTTCCTCTTAACCGTTTCTTCGCTCCCCGATGGAGGTGTGGCCACTCCTGACTCATGCCCTCCCTCCTGTGGTGAGCTGCCAGCGCTTCCCCCCTGGCTCCCTTCCTCTTCCCTGCTTCCTGGCGGTGACGCTGGTCCCGATTTCCAGCTGCTCCCCCCTGAGTCCCCTCTGGCTCTATCTTCCTGGGGTGCCCCCCTTGCCCTGGCCACTGGTGCTCCTTTCTGTGAATCCTCTGATTCACTAGAAAGACTAGGAGATCTCGGGTCGTCGTCATCACTCATCTTTTCTTCTGCCTCCTCCCCTTCGCTCTCTGTTTCCTCCCTTGCCCGTGCCTCTGCTCCTAAACCCCTGACATCCATCCCCCCCTCGAAGCCCCCCATTCCCCCCTCCCCTCCTTCCGGTGCTGGAGCTGGGGGCTGCTGTTGCAAAGGGACGAACGTCGGATATCGGTCGCTTCCCGTGGCGGGCCTCCATCTGAACTCTCCCGGGTCTTCCTCCCTGCTCTCGTCGACGACGGTCACCTCCGCTTCCATCTCTGTGCCGCCGTGCTCGAAACCAGGGTCGTCCCCGAAAATGTCCATGTCCGTCTCTCCCTCACTTCCTCCTGGCGGCGTTGCTCGTCCTGAGCAGTCCAGCCACTTTCTGCGGAACTGCTCCTCTGGCCTATCGTCCCACCAATACGAGGGTTCTGAGGCGGATCCCGAGGGTGACCCCTCCGGGGAACGGACGTCTCGTGTCGGTTCCTCGTCCGAGTCGAACCCCCGGAACGTGCTGGCCGAAAGCGTGGGCGTGAAAAGCCAGTCGTCGAAAAAGTCTGCTGGCATAGGTCTATGTGGGAAGAGGGCATGAAACTCGTCTTTGAGCAGAGGTTCGTCTAAGGCGTAGCCCGGCACCCAGCTGTTCGCACTGGCCGGGGTGCCCTCCTTGGCGAGAAAGTATTCTACCCCCTCTTCCCCCCATCTGGAGTCCAAAATCTCCGTGACTTCGTTGATGCGCTCCTTCTGTGCCACTCCCGCGTGCCCTGTTCTGTCTCTGGCCGGACTCGGCGCCGTTCCGGGTTCCTGGAACCTGTGCGGTGCCTTGTAGGGAGTGAGCACCGATCTGTGGAATACCGGATGCATTCTGGAACCCTCCGGAAGTGCCAGTCTGAAAGCTACCGGGTTGACCTGCTCTTCGACTTGGTAGGGCCCCAGTTGTTTATGCCCTAGTTTCTTCTTGGCCAACGACCTGGCCGGCACTGCGTGGGCTGCTAACCAAACCCAGTCTCCCACGTGGAGCTCTTCTCCAACCCTTCTGTGCTTGTCTGCTTGTACCTTGTATGCGTGCTTGGCCAGCTCCAGGTGGCGCCTCAGCTGATCGTGGACTTCCTGCAGCTCCGACGCGAACGCATCTGCTGTCTGCGGCTCCCCCTCCCCCATTCTTTCCAGTCCCGGGAAGGTTCTGGGGTGCCTCCCGTTGTTGGCGAAGAACGGCGTGACCCCCGTGGACACGTGCTTCGTGTTGTTGTAGGCGAACTCGGCAAGCGGCAGGTAATCCACCCACGTCGCAGGCTGTTGATTTGCATAACATCTCAGGTACTGCTGCATGATGGCATTGACCCGCTCCGCTTGCCCGTTGGTCTGCGGGTGTCTCGCCGACGCCAGGTTGATCTTGACGTTCAGGAAGCCCATCAGCTTCTGCCAGAAATTCGAGATGAACTGCCGCCCCCGGTCGGACAGAATAGACCGTGGCAGACCGTGAACCTTGAACACGTGGTCTATGAACAGTTTGGCGGTTTGCTCCGCCGTGGCCACCTTAGCACACGGAATAAAATGCGCCATCTTGGAAAACAGGTCCACCACCACCAGCACTGCCGTCTTGCCCCTTGAGCTGGGCAGATCCGTGACAAAGTCCAGGGCCACCCTTTCCCAAGGTTCGACCGGAGTTTGCAGCGGTTCCAACAGTCCGGCCGGCGGTTTGTGCACTGGTTTGGCCCTCTGGCAGGTGTCACACCTCGCCACGTAGTCTGCGACCTCCCCTCTCATTCCAGGCCACCAGAAATCCCTGGCTACTAATTCCACCGTCTTCTCCTTGCCAAAGTGCCCGGCCGTGGGCGCGTCGTGCAGCTGCTGCAGCACCTTGGCTCGAAGTTCGTCTCCCGGCACGTAGATGGCCCCTTTACGGATGAGCAATCCATCTCTTAGCTGGAAACCGTCGGCCGCTGCCTTGCCCCTTTGCACCTCTGCCATCTTTGCTTGTGCGAAGGAGTCCCCCTGCAACGCTCGTCGCACCGCCTCTAGGTCCACGGTCGCCGCGGCGCACGCCCACACTGTCGGTGCGAAGATGTGCATGGCTGCCGCTGGCGTTGCGTCCTCCAGATACTGTGGCTTACGGGAGAGAGCGTCTGCCATGATGTTGGTGTCCCCCGGGACATACTCTATTCGGAAGTCGAAGTTCGCAAAGAACTCAGCCCAACGTATCTGCCTCTGGTTCAGGAACTGTGCCGTGCGCCAGTGCTCTAGATTCTTGTGGTCCGTGCAAACCTGCACCGTGTGCTTGGCGCCGATCAGAAAGTGCCTCCACGCCTTGAACGCTGCGTGAATGGCCAGCAACTCCCTGTCCCAGATGGTGTAGTTCTGCTCGGACTTGCTGAGCTTCCTGGAGTAAAACGCTCCCGGTCGCCACACCCCCTGCGGGTCTTTCTGCAGCAGGACCGCCCCCACGGCTCTGTCCGAAGCGTCTGTCTCCACCCTCATCGGCTTGCTGGGGTTGACATGATGCAGCTGCTCTTCCGACGCGAAGAGACGCTTGAGTGCCTGAAAGGACTGCTCCGCCTGCTCTGTCCAAATGAACTTCTTTTTCTTGGAACTAAGCGTGTCAGTGATGGCCGCCGTCTGCATCGCGAAGCCCTTGATAAACTTGCGATAGAAGTTCGCAAAGCCGACAAACCGTTGGACCTCCTTCCGGTTGCGCGGGCTCTTCCAATCCAACACCGCTCGAACCTTGGCGCTGTCCATGGCGAGCCCCTTGTCAGACAGCTTGTAGCCCAGAAAATCCACCTCCGGCACGTCAAATTGGCACTTCTCCAGCTTGGCGTAGAGCCTATGTTGCTTTAGCCTGCTCAGCACTTCCTTGACGTGTTTGTCATGCTCCTGCTGCGACTCCGAAAAGATCAGGATGTCATCTAAGAAACAGACGCACGTCTTGTAGAGAAGTCCCGCCAACACGTGATGCATAAATGCTTGAAAAACGTGGGAGCCATTTTGCAATCCAAAAGGCATAACTCTATATTCGTAGGTCCCCAGTGGCGTGAACATGGCTGTCTTCCACTCATCACCCTCCCGCATGCGAATGAGGTTGTACGCCCCCCGCAGGTCCAACTTGGTGAACACTCTGCCCTTCCGTACCTTTGCGAGGAGGTCGTCAATTCGGGGCATGGGGAAGTCCGATGGCCTAGTCACACTGTTCAAAATCCTGTAATCCACTACGAGTCTCTTTTGGGGCGTGTCCCGCTTCTTAACAAAGAATACGGGACTGCCCCCCACTGCCTTGGACTCCCGGATGAAGCCGCGCTGCAAATTATGATCAATGAACTCCTTGAGTTCTTGCAGTTCGTCCTCTGACATGGAATACAGTCTCCCTTTAGGCAGCGCCGCCCCCGGCAGCAGGTCAATTTTGCAGTCATATGGTCTGTGAGGGGGTAGCCTGTCTGCCTCCTTCTCGCAGAAAACTTCCAAAAATTCAGCGTACTTGTGGGGAATCGCTTGCAGCGTGCTTAGCAGCAGCTGTGACTCCTCTTCCTCTCCTTCCTGCCTGGGCACGATGCAGTGTTCAGCACAAAAGGAAGAGCCGAAGGTCAGCTGCCTCTGGTACCAAGCCATCGTTGGGCTGTGCTTGTCCAGCCAACTCATGCCCAATACAACGGGCGTGTCAGATAGTTGAGTGACGTTGAAGCTGATGATTTCTCTGTGATTCCCAAGTCGCATCACCATTGGTGGCGTCTGCTTCACCACTTGCCCCCCGAGCAGCTCCCTGCCATCCACCGTGACAACCTGCAGGGGCAGTGTGGCCGGCAGCAACTGCACAGCGTGCCTGTCGACAAAGTCCTGCCCTATAAAGTCCGCATTGCTGCCTGAGTCAATGGTGATTGGCACGTCTATGGTGATTCCATTGGGCAGCTGGAGAGATGCTGTGAGCCTCACTACTGGTTTGGGCGGGAGGGGGTTCACGGGCTGTAAAATCTCTGGGGACTGCGTCACTAACACGTCTGGCTGGGCCCCAGTGCCTCTTCCTCCAGCCAGACTGCGTCGTTTCCCTGCTGTGGTCCTCCTTGCTGCGTTGCTGCAGTCACCATTGCTGAGGCTGCAGTGAGCTTGTGGGGCCTCTGGGGACACTCTTTTGCCATATGCCCTGGTTCCTCACAGACGTAACACTTCCTGTTCCCTCTAGGAGGCTTCGCTTTCACTGCTGCCGGTGCTAGGGCTCTGGTTGCTGACTGAGCCCTTGCACCTCCAACCTCCATAGGTTCGGCTCCTCCTCCTGGCGGAGGCGTGGATTGCGCCCGCGCTGCTTCTCTGGGAAGGAAGGAGGGGCCCCCGGCTGGTTCGCGCCCTCCACGCCCTTCGTCCTTGCTCCACGGACGTCCTTCCAGCCTCACCCCCACTGCCAGTGCCCTCTGAACGACCTCCTGGGTGGTTCGGGGTCTCTCCCCCCTCGCGATCTCATCTTTAATCGAGTTGTGCAGCCCCTCCCAAAAGAGGTCTCTTACAGGAGCCGAATCTCTGTCCCATTCCAGGGCACTGACCAAGGCGAAAAAGCGGGCATGATACTGCCTGACGCTGGCCCTCCCTTGTCTCAGCCCATGCACCTCCTTCCGTGCAAGATCCACGTCAATACTTGATAAAAAGCACCCATCCATCGCTTTAATAAAGGCATCCGCATTCTGGAGCGCCGGATCATTATCTCTCCATAAATTGCGTAGCCATGCTTTCGCATCCCCATGCAGATGGGACATGATGAACCCCACTCTCTCTTGTTCATCTCTAAAGTCTTTATGCAGCAGTTGCAGTGCGCACAGTACGTCGGCTCTAAAGTTGGGATACTGTTGCAGGTTCCCATCGAAGTGAGAGACTAGCCCGCCTGTCCGTCTCGCCAACCCAATTCCCTCCTGCCGGGGTGTCTGCTTTGTCAGCACGTCTAACCTGACCTGGAGATCCCTGCAGGCGGCAGCTGCCTCCTCCTCTCTCTTCCTGGATGCGAGAACCTCGGCGTTCAGTTGTGCCACTGCTTTTCTGAGGTCCTCTATCTGCTGCTCAGCCGTCATGTCGTCTGCCGTTCGTGAGCTCGCTAGTAGGCACCTGTTTCTCTCCCCTCCTCGAGGCTGTAGATGCCCACAATGGTGAGACGGAGCTTACTGTCAGAGCTGCTTGAAGATCCTAGCTCACAGAGGATCACGCTAGCCAGCGATCATTAAGTAAAAGTCTTTATTGAATTACAGTTTCCATTCTCACGCTGCTGCGCGCAAACTCTACGTCTAGTAGCTAGATCGGCGAAGCTCCGTCTGAGTCTCCGCCCCGTGTGCACCAACTTAATATCCTAGCCTTGCTCCACCTTTTCCGCCTGACTGTCCTCCTCTGGGTCCCTCTACCCCCCGGGGCTTCTTCCTTCCGGGATTCTTCTGACGCTGACCCGGACCCTCCTGCCTCCTTGCGCCGGGCTTTAGGACCTGGTTCCCTTTCGGGGCTGCTTACTGCGCCGCCTTCCTCTGCATTTGAACTTGGCGCGCGCGCCCAACCTTCCACTTTCCTCTTAACCGTTTCTTCGCTCCCCGATGGAGGTGTGGCCACTCCTGACTCATGCCCTCCCTCCTGTGGTGAGCTGCCAGCGCTTCCCCCCTGGCTCCCTTCCTCTTCCCTGCTTCCTGGCGGTGACGCTGGTCCCGATTTCCAGCTGCTCCCCCCTGAGTCCCCTCTGGCTCTATCTTCCTGGGGTGCCCCCCTTGCCCTGGCCACTGGTGCTCCTTTCTGTGAATCCTCTGATTCACTAGAAAGACTAGGAGATCTCGGGTCGTCGTCATCACTCATCTTTTCTTCTGCCTCCTCCCCTTCGCTCTCTGTTTCCTCCCTTGCCCGTGCCTCTGCTCCTAAACCCCTGACAGGTGTACTAGAATGTTACCACTTTGATCTTTCTCTATTTCCAGAGATAGGTAATTGTTTACCTCACCAAGATCTTTCATGTCAAAGTGCTCTTTCAGTTGAGCTAGGGCGTTATTGTACATTGTGACATCTTTCCAAAAGAATAAAATATCATCAACATAAAACAAACAATACAGCTTCTTTTGCCCCTCCTCTTTGACAAATACACATGGATCAGCTTTCCCTTGTTGAAAACCTAGAGAAAACAATGCTTCAGTGAGTTTTGTGTGCCAGCACCGTGCACTTTGTTTGAGACCATAAAGGGACTTTTTCAGAGCACAAACAAATCCCTGTTTTACCTGTACGCCATCAGGTGGAAACATATAAAGTGATTCACCTAGAGATCCGTACAAAAATGCTGTATTCACATCGTGGTGACTAATGTGTAGATTCTCCTCTGCAGCTAGCTTGAGCATAAGCCTAATGCTCTCATATCTCACAGTGGGTGAGTAGGTCTCGTGATAGTCTTCACCTGGTACTTGTGCAAAACCTCTGGCTACCAATCTGGCTTTGTGTCTGACTATCTTGCCATTCTGATCAGTCTTTGCTTTGAAGACCCATTTGCTTTCAAGCAGTTTCATTCCTGGAACTACTGGAACTAGCTCCCAAGTTTTGTTCCTTTCTAAGGAATCAAGCTCAGCCTTCATTGCATTTAACCATGGCTCAGCTTCCTTAGAATCCAAATCCTGGATTTCTTGGAAACTTGAAGGTTCAAATACCTTCTTGGAGCTTTTAACAGCTGCTACTGCTGTCTTAGCAAATTCATCAGCAAATCTCTTTGGAGGTCTGCCTTTAGTGGCTCTTTGTGACCTGCGAATTAGCCTTTGGTCTTCAACACTCTCCTCTTCCTTCTTAGGAGAAAAGTGACCTATTGTGAACAATGGTTCTTCCAATTCCTGATCAGAGCTTTCAGAGGGTCGCATAGAGCAGTGTTTCCCAACCACTGTTCCGTGGCACACTAGTGTGCCGCGAGATGTTGCCTGGTGTGCCGCGGGAAAAATTAAAAAATTCAAAAGATTTTTTATTTTTTTAAAAAGTCAAATTTTCGATTGGGGCGCCGTCACTAGATGACCCCTGGGGTTCCCTCCCTCCCTCCCGCTCTGCGCCTCCCTCCTCCTCCTCCTCCTCCGGGGAGGCCCTTCCTGGCTCTCGGCCAAGGCTTGGCGGCTGCCACTCACTCACTCGCTCGCCCACCCGTCCCTCCATCCCTGCACCCGGCCTCTCCCCCTCCGTCCCCGGTGCGGGGGCTGCCGGGATCCGTAGACCCCTTGCCTTTGGGCTCCGCGCCCGCGCGCGGTGCGCGAACTACGTTTCCCAGCGTGGCCTGGCGAGCCGGGCGTTTTGTTTGAAGCGCTCTTCTCCTGGCCATGGAATGAGCACAGCGGCGGCGGCCGGGCGGGCAGGGGCTCTTCCGCGCAGACCCCGCGCAGCCTGCCTGCGCCCCCGCGGAGATCGGGTGGCAGGATGGAGCCCGGGGATCCCCGCGGAGGCGGAGCGGCGGAGGCGGAGGCTGCCCCCCAGGTAGGGCTGCGTCGGGCGGTTTTTATTTTTGCAATGCTGCATCCGCGCCGGAGGGGACGCATCGGACCGCGGGGAGACCCCTTGGCGGGCGTGCAAGGCAATGCATGCGTGCAGGTGTTGCGTGGAGTGCAGTGCAATGCAATGGCAACGCGGCGCCCTGCATGCATGCATGCAACTTCCACCGGCGCTCTGGACTTGGCAGGTGAGGGGGGTCCCCAGTGGGCGGCAGAGAGAGCCGGGAGGGCGAAGGGGAGCCGGGGGGGAGCAGTGCTGCTCCCCGAGCCGAGCCCGGGGGGAAACTTCGGCGTCGTTGCGCTGGGTGTTGGAAGCGGAGGCTGGCGGGGTCCCCTCACCTGCAAAACCTGGTCGCCTCTTATATTTCGTGCATTGCATTCATCGCCCGCTTTCTCCTCCAAGGAGCTCCCGGGGGCGTGCGTGGTTCTCCCCGTGTTATCCTCGCAACAACAGCCCTGCGAGGTGGGTCAGGCGAGTGGCCCAAGGGAGCACCCAGGGATTGTCCTGGCCAGGTGGGGTGATTTGAACCCTGCTCTCTGCCCGGTCTTCGTCCTCATTTAGCCCCCACATGTGCATGACTGTGCATGACTGAGGTTTCCCCCCCTCGTCTTGGCTATGGTGTGAGTCTGTGCTGTTAATTAATGGGGTTCTGCCTTCGGAGAAGATGAGCCAGCCCTCAAGGAGGTGATTATGTAATTTGCTAGCAATTCATGTCCCTCCCAGCGTGACGCTGTGCACTGACGTCATGGGGCTGTAATGGTGGTGCGCCTCGAGATTTTTTTCATGAAACAAGTGTGCCTTTGCCCAAAAAAGGTTGGGAAACACTGGCATAGAGGCTTTCGCACTCTTGAAATCCTCCGAAGTATCCGATTCAGTTTCAGACTCAGAACCAGAACCTTCATCAGTGGGTGTGGGTTGTTGTTGCTTATCCTCAGTCTCATCACTGTCATCAGGATAACATTGGAAAATTCCCACGTTCTCCCCCCATTTGGCATTGTATTCAACACTTCTTGTGAGCTTAATTGTCTTAGAGTCAGTCATCATTATTCTGTAAGAACCTTTCTGATAACCTAGAAAAATACCATGCAATCCACGTTTGCCTAATTTGGAGCTTTGTGGTGAATGAATCCACATGTCAGAACCAAATATTTTCATGTGTTTGATGTATGGTTTCTTGCCAAACATCTTCTCATAGGGGGTACAACCAATCGCTGAAGATAACCTGCGATTGTAACTGTAAGTAAAACATGAGAGAGCTTCGGCCCAATAACTCTCTGGAAGATTGGCATCATGCAGCAAGGTTTTTAACCCTTGAAGCAATGTTTGATTTGCCCTTTCGCAAAGCCCATTCTGCCATGGCGAGCGAGGACTGGACAAATCGTGTTGAATTCCTTTCTCAGTCAGAAAAGCTTCAAACTGCTGAGAAGTGAATTCTCCCCCGCGATCTGTGAAAAGAATTTTTATCTTCTTACCATGCACATTTTCCAACCAAGCACAGAATTCCTTAAACCTTGGAAAAGCCTCTGATTTCTGCTTGAGATTGTACACGTAAATATACCTGGAAAATGCATCAATGAGAACCATGAAGAACCTATTGCTACCCAAAGAGGGCGATAGTGGACCAACTAAATCAGCGTGAACAATCTGGTATGGTTCTGTAGCTTGCCTACTAGACACCTTACCTTTCACAGCCATTTTTACCTTGTTTGCTGCGCATGCTTTGCACTTCATGTGGTACCTGCAGGGTTTAATAGTCATACCTTCAACCAAGGTAGGCATTTTAGATACTGCCTCAAAATGCAAATGACCAAATTTCCTGTGAAAATCATGAATACATCCTGCATGCAAACTTTTGTTAGAACCTGCAATGCAACAAGTATCATTCTGCACCACATCATCATAATACAAAACAAACAAACGATCAACACATTCAGCATGCAATACATAATCGTCTTTCTTTGTGATGGTGCATTTCTTGTTCTTGAAGGAAACGTCAATGTTGCGTTCATTCAGCTGCATCACACTTAGAAGATTGTGTGTGGCATCTGGAACATACAGTACATCCTGTATCGATAAGTTCAAACTGTGAAGAACAACAGTTCCGTAGCCTTGACTGGGAATCGTGTGGTCATCCGCCTGGTGAATCGCACCTTCCTGCGGTGTAAAAGACACGAACAGTCTCTTATCGTTGCACATGTGGTGGGTAGCTGCTGAATCAACAACGAAGAAAGATCTAGACGTCTTCTGGACCTTTGCAACCTTTGGAGTGAAGCGTGAGACCATTGCCTTGTGCTGCGTTGTCCTGGAGACCGGACCTTTGCCTTTGCTTTGGCCTTTTCCACGCGATGAACTTCCGCTGCGCTGCTCTGTCTTGGCCCTGGGATATCTGCATTCCCTCTTCATATGGCCTAGACGTCCACACGAGTAGCATTTCACTGCCTTCAAAGCTTTGGCGCCCTCTGGTGGTTCCACTGCACTCTGGGATGACGTCTGTGAAGACTCCCCCTTACCCATGCAGCTAGCACCCCGGCGATCTGCTTCATTCTGGATCACGGCAGTAACATAGGCTACTGTGAGCTGAGCAGTTGGCTGAACAGCAATCTGTGTGGCAACGGACTCCCAACTTGGACCCAAAGAATGTAGTATCATGAAGGAATACACAGCCTCTGGAAAGTTGAGTCCTCTCTGTTGCAACTCATGTCTCAGATTCTGCATCTCCATCAGGTGTTTACGCACATCTCCACCTTCAGCAAGAGTCATATCATGCAGCTTGGCATAGTAGTACATTAAGGAACCAGCTTCTGTCCTCAAGTGCGCCTCTCTTAAAGAGTTCCAAATTTCTCTGGCTGTGGTCTTTCCACGCAACAGACAGAGCTCTTCTGGGGATACTATCAACGTAAGCGTTCCCCGTGCTTTGGAATCCTTAGCATTCCATTCAGCTGTAATTGGAGCTGGGGGGTTGTCTGTAATAACATTAAACAGACTTTCTTTCCGCAGAATTGCCTCTGCATACTGCACCCACTCCGTGTAATTTTTCTCAATGAGCTTAGGAATCCCAAAAGCATCAACCAGCTTTGCATCAGCCATCATTGCTGCTTAAATCGAGCTGCGTCACAGTACTGCAGCTTTTTCCAAAAGCACTTTTAAAAAGTACTTTCGCTTTCCCCAGCCATTGCCTTAAACTGTAAACTGGCAGGCTTCCCGGAGCATGAGCACATACCTTCATCAATCAAACTTGACGCGCAGAGCAGATAACGCGATCCGTTCCTCTGTACCTCTGCCGGCATTCCGACTCGGCTGCTGGAGTCTTTGTTCCTCAGTTTGATTTACGTCTTTCTGGGCCCGGAACCATAACCAAAATGTTGATATTGCAGAGTCCTTTGCACAACGGAATGATGAACAGTACGTGCCACATGCTTAAAGTTGCTTTATTTTCAGTTCATTGTAGAGAAATTACAAACATGCATCTTGCCTCTGCTGGAGCAGAGAAGCAACCGTCCTTCTCATCGGAATGAAGAACACCGAGAGAAAAAGTGAAAAACAGGAAACCAGTGTACGTCACATCCAGCTTCCCATTCCCGTGGGAAAACCCAACAGTACTCTGACTGTGGAATGTAAACATTGTCTTGTGACAAGCACTTCGCTGCACAGTGAAGAGAGCAGAAACCAACACAATAAACATCCTTGTATATAAGAAGAGCTTGGCGTTGGTCTTTTGTGAGCTGAGACCTGAGGCAGCCTCTGACAGCATTGTTTCCAGGCCTTTGACCATTTTGGTTGCCCTCCTCTGGACACATTCCAGTTTGTCAGTGTCCTTCTTGAATTGTGGTGCCCAGAACTGGACACAGTACTCCAGGTGAGGTCTGACCAGAGCAGAATACAGTGGCACTATTATTTCCCTTGATCTAGATGCTATACTCCTATTGATGCAGCCCAGAATTGCATTGGCTTTTTTAGCTGCAGCGTCACACTGTTGGCTCATGTCAAGTTTATGGTCAACCAAGACTCCTAGATCCTTTTCACATGTACTGCATGTACCCCTGTTTGCATTTCACCATCTTCTCCTCTGAGTGGCCCCACTGCTTCTTTCTTCTTCCTTTTGCTACGAACATACCCATAAAAGCCTTTTTTGTTGCTTTTAACCTCTCTAGCAAGCCTGAGTTCATTCTGTGCTTTAGCTTTTCTGACTTTGTGTCTACACGTGCTGGCTATTTGTTTGAATTCCTCTTTGATGGTTTCCCCCCTTTTCCATTTTTTGTACACATCCTTTTTTAATCTTAACTCAGTTAAAAGTTCTTTAGATAGCCACCCTGGCTTCTTTAGGCACCTTCCATGTTTCCGTCTCATTGGCATTGCCTGACGTTGTGCTTTTACTATCTCCCTCTTAACAAACTCCCAGCCATCATGAACTCCCTTTCCTTTTAGTATTGCTGTCCATGGGATCTCACCCAGCACTTCCCTAAGTTTTATGATGTCGGCTTTCTTAAAGTCAAGAAACTGAGTCCTAGTATGCTTGGCTGCTCCTTTCCGCTGTATAGTAAACTTCAGAAGAGCATGATCACTCGCGCCTAATGAGTCCAAAATAACACAACACCGTCTTTTCGCTTCCATATGCGTAGAAAGAAGACGAATAAGCTTTGATTGGTCTTATTTCAATTCGCATGGTGTTTTTTGGGTGTGCACCGGAATCACCCCCGACCTAAGCAAAAAGGTGTTTTGGGTTCCATCTACATAAAAAGAAGATGATAAAGCTCTGATTGGGCTTATTTCAAATTGGTGTTTTTGGGGTTAGAATGCACGTTCACTCAAAAATCGCAGAGTGACATTTTTGTTATCAGCCGAAATCAAGTAAAGGTGTTTTGGTTCCATCTCAATAGAAGGAGGACAAATAAGCTTGGATTGTTCTATAGGTGGTCATTGACCCTGAGCCTAACCGTAACCCTAACCCTAACCCTAACCCTAACCCTAACCCTAACCCTAACCCTAACCCTAACCCTAACCCTAACCCTAACCCTAACGCTAACGCTAACGCTAACGCTAACGCTAACGCTAACCCTAACCCTAACCCTAACCCTAACCCTAACCCTAACCCTAACCCTAACCCTAACCCTAACCTTAACCCTAACCCTAACCCTAACCCTAACCCTAACCCTAACCCTAACCCTAACCCCAACCCTAACCCTAACCCTAACCCCAACCCTAACCCTAAACCTAAACCTAACCCTAACCCTAGCAAAGCGAAGTGTAATAAGCCTAAGCAAAGCCAAACAGGTTGTTTTGTGTTACAACTACATAGAAAGAAGAATCTTGGATTTCACTTATTTCAAATCGTTTTATTTGGTGTTAATGCGCATTGACCCAGAAATCGCAAAGTGTGTGTAATGAAACCAAAATAACACAACACCGTCTTTTTGCTTCAATATGCGTAGAGAGAAGACAAATAAGCTTTGATTGGGCTTATTACAATTCGCATGGTGTTTTTTGGGTGTGCACCAGAATCACCCCCGACCAAAGCAAAAAGGTGTTTTGGGTTCCACCTACATAAAAAGAAGATGATAAAGTCCTGATTGGGTTATTTCAAATTGTTGTTTTTGGGGTTAGAATGCACATTCACTCAAAAATCGCAGAGTGACATGTTTGCTATCAGCTGAAATCAACCATAGGTGTTTCGGTTCTATCTCAATAGAAGGAGGACGAATAGACTTCCGGTCGGCGCCAGCGTTCAGTGGCGGTCCTCTCTTCGAGCTCCGGACGAGGACTGCTCCGCGAGTTCGGGTCTCACCCGCTACGGCAAGCGGGGGACCCCTAAAATCACAGGCGCGGAAGCCTGTGAACAAGGAGACTCGGTGGGCATCAGAAGCACCCCCCTTACTGCGAAAGAGCCTTTTTAAAGGCTCTGGAACGGCATCGGGAGTGAGCGCGGCGCTGAGAGTCGCAACCCAGCCCACGGAGCGAAGCCGCGTCGCCATGAACGGAGAGCACCGATTCCTTCCTGTAAATTGAAATTGGATCGAAAAACCCATGAGTAGGACTGAATCACTACCTGGGACCCTAAAAATAAAATTTTAAAATTCGGCCGGAAACAGGAAAGGCTAAAAATAAGGAAGCCTGCCTTCCCCCGACTGCATGATAGATAAAGCAACGAAAGTATAAAGCTGCATCAGAACGAAAATAACCTTAAGACTGTCTAACCTTGGCATTGGATACGAATTTCCTCTCTAGCAAGCAGGGGCAGAGGGGAGAAAAAGTGACTTTATTAACCTGCATGACTTATTGAGAGAAAAAAGTTTTCTGCTGCCTTAATCTCCTGAAACGGACTGCCAAAGTAAAGTACCAGGACAGTGATCTGCATTTAGAAACTTGTTACAAAGTTACATAGTTGGAGTGCTACTTGATACAAAGTTTTGGGGCTTTGCTGCAACAATTTATTGGACAGTGTTGATAGAGAAACTATATAGAAAAAGTGTTGCAGCATTTATACAGAGGATTCCTGGTTTCTTTGTTCTTATTCTTTGTCTTTTTCAGTTGGACATTTTGGATTGCTCCCTCTAGAGGGTTGAGGAGTAACAATTGCAGAGCAACGGAATAGGACAGTGGGATTTTCCATCAGGAAACTGCTCCTGTGAGAAAGTCCTTGGGATATGAGTGGCCCAGCAGACGAGATAACAACTAGAGCTAAAGCAAAACAAGCACAAAAGAAAAGGGGCTCAATATCAAGTGTAACACCAGCAGGAGCAGCCGGGCAAGAAAAAGTGACAGCTGCTTCCATGGATTCAATGACACAGGCGTTACTCAAGATAAACCAATCTTTAGAAGCCTTGACAAAGCAGAGTACAGAAAACTCACAAAAATTAACAGAATTAACATCAAGGCTGGACTTGAATACGAAAAGTGTGACATCTAACACAGAATCTATAAATAAGTTGATTGAAGAAAATTCTGCAACACGCAAGATTGCAGAGGACGCCAGAAATATTGCTGAAGAGACACAGGGAAAATTAGAACCGATCTCCAAAAAAGTGAATGAACATGATGCGGCCTTGTCTTTGCTGGAATTACAGAGAAAGGAGAGAAATTTGAAATTAAGATTAGTTCCTGAAAGTGAAGGGGACAGCCTTGTGGAGTTGCTTACACAAGAGTTTTCTGACTTTTGGCAGGAAGAATTGGAGGAAGAATTCAAGATAACAACAGCATTCAGATTGGGCAGGAGACAGAATAGAAAGACCCCGAGGGATTGTCTGATTACTTTCAGATCCAAGGAAGAAAGAGACAAAATACTAAACCTACATTACCAAAAGGCCTTGGAAATTGAAAATTCTCATATACAAATCTTTAAGGACATCCCTAAATACATCCTGGAGGTGAGAGCCTTCTATAAAGATCTGGTCTACCTGCTGAAAAGGAACAACATACCTTTTAGGTGGGAGTTTCCACAAGGACTGTCCTTCAACTACAAGGGAAAGAAGGTGAAAATAAAAACAGTTCAAGACAAAGAGAAGTTTTTGGAGAGAAACCACGAGGATTTGCAGAAGGGAACGGTAGACCCAATTTTAGAGGTAAAAGGAGCAGTGGACATTCTGAATTTATCGTTTGGACTTAAACCACCGTCAGAGGAAGAGCAGCAACTTGGAGCGGTTGGAGGAGTAGAAGACAAATAACAAGATGGCCCTGCAATTCCTTAGTTGGAATTGTAATGGGCTGAACATTCCTACGAAAAGACGCCAAGTTTTTCATATTTTGAAAAGAGAACAATTGGATTTGATCTGAAATTGGCCCCAAAAATGATGTTTAAAGATGAACAAGGAAGATACCTGGCAATTTAAATACAAATACAAGGAGAAAAACTGTTAATAGTTGGAATCTATGCACCAAATGAAGGGAAGGCGGAATTTTTTAAGAAGTTGCATGAAACTCTGATGGACTATTTGGACTACAATGTGGTAATCATGGGAGACATGAATGGTGTGGTTTCTACAAATATGGACAAGGCACAAAGACAGACAATCTCCAAGGAAGGGAGACTTCCAAAGACCTTTTTTGAAATGACTGAAAATATGGACTTAATAGATATTTGGAGAACAAGGAACCCTCTCTCGAGAGAGGGAACTTTTTTCTCTCAAGCAATGATGACTTGGACCAGAATTGACCAAATTTGGATTGCTAGTGGGCTGGCTCCGAAGATCAAGAAAGTGGAAATCTGCCCAAAGACTTGCTCCGACCATAACGCCGTGAAGATGGAGATGAAACCTACAACAACTGGTCAATTTAGATGGAGGATGAATGACACCCTGTTTCGAGATGAGGAGATCCACAGAAAGGCCCAAAAAACTTTAAAGGACTATTTCGAAATAAATTTAAAAAATGATGTAGAAAAAAGAGTGATCTGGGACGCAAGTAAAGCTGTGATGCGAGGATTTTTAATTCAACAAAATTCAGTAAAAAAGAGAAAGCAAAATGAGAAGAAGGAAAAGATCCTGGAAAAGATAAAAGAAGGAGAGAAGAAATTGAGATCAAAACCAAAGTCCCAGGAGATTTTGAGAGAGATCAAGTTATACCAGACACAATATATGGAACTGATGAACCAAGAGATTGAATGGAAGATAAAGCAAATGAGACAAAAGACATTCGAATCTGCAGATAAATGTGGTAAGCTTCTGGCTTGGCAATTGAAGAAAAGACAGAAACTAAATACAGTTACAAACCTAGAAGTGGATGGAAAGAATATATCTAAACCCAATGAGATTAGAAACTGTTTTTTGAGTTATTTTAAAAAATTATATTCACAAGGACCGCAGAAGGAAGAGGATATAGATGAATTCCTTAAAAAATATGGATTACAAAAAATCTCTCATCAAAGTAAGGTGGATCTAAACCAGAGAATAACAGAACAAGAGATAGAGGGTGCCATTCAGAACATGCAACTGGGCAAATCTCCAGGACCAGATGGACTGACTTCCAGATACTATAAAGCTTTAAAGGAGTGCTTGGTACAACCGTTAAAGGAAGTCTGCAATGAGATCTTAAAGGGGAAAAGGGCGCCAGAATCGTGGAAGGAAGCGTATATTACACTCATACCAAAGACAGAGACTGAAAAGACTCAACTTAAGAACTACCGCCCAATATCATTACTTAATGTGGATTACAAAATTTTTGCAGACATTTTGGCAAAAAGACTGAAAAGAGTGTTGATGGAGAAGATTCATAGGGACCAAGCAGGCTTTCTCCCAAAAAGGCATTTATCAGATAACGTGAGGAACATAACTGACATTTTGGAACTATTGGAGGTGAATATAAACACTAAAGCAGTTCTGATCTTTGTAGATGCGGAGAAAGCCTTTGACAATATTTCTTGGAGTTTTATGAAAAAGAATCTTCATGGGATGGGGGTAGGCCAAGGATTTGAGAATGGTATGGGTGCGATATACTCTGAACAAAAAGCCAAGTTGATTGTAAATAATGTGATAACTGAAGAATTTAAGATAGAAAAAGGGACACGACAGGGGTGCCCAATTTCCCCATTACTTTTTATTTCTGTTCTGGAGGTGTTGCTAAATATGATTAGAGATGACCAGCAGGTTAAAGGTGTACATTATAAGTTAAGGGCCTTCGCAGATGATTTAGTACTTACTTTACAAGAGCCAGATGCTAGTACAAAAAGGGTGTTGGAGTTAATTCAAGAATTTGGTCAAGTAGCCGGATTTAAACTGAACAAACAAAAGACTAAAGTTTTGGGAAAAAATTTAACAGTCATGGAGAGGGAGAGGTTCCAGAATGAAACAGGTTTGACAGTGGTTAAGAAGGTGAAATATCTAAGGGTTCATTTGACATCTAAGAATTTGAACTTGTATAAAGATAACTATGAAAAATGCTGGTCAGAAATTAAAAAAGATCTAGAAATATGGTCAAATTTGAAATTGTCCATGTTAGGCCGAATTGCAGTTATTAAGATGAATGTATTGCCCAGAATGTTATTTCTGTTTCAAACATTGCAAATTCTTGACAAGATGGATTGTTTCAAGAGGTGGCAGAAGGATATCTCGAAATTTGTCTGGCAGGGCAAAAAGCCCAGAATAAAATTTAAAATACTGACGGACGCAAAAGAAAGAGGGGGATTTGCCCTGCCGGACTTAAAACTGTACTACGAAGCAGCTGCGTTTTGCTGGCTGAAAGAGTGGATGCTCCTCGAGAATACAGACATCTTGGATTTGGAAGGTTTTATTTTTTTTTATATAAAATTTTTATTAGTTTTACAGAATTTTAGGAAACAAACAAACACTTAAAAAGACAAACATACACGTATAATTTCATAGTATTTTTTCATAAACCTCTTTTCTGGGACTTCCCCATACCCCCCCCTTTCTGCATCCCAATGTCCATAATTTTATAGCAACTCCCAATTGTTACTTTCCAACCTCTGTCATCTTAATCATCTCTGTATTCTGGCCTTATATCACTGTATCCCTTTGTTCCTGACAACCGCAACACTCTAGCATTCATTAAGTTTATAATAGTCCTTAAGATAACTTTTAAATTTTCTCCATTCTTCTTCCGCCGTCTCTTTCCCCTGATCACGGATTCTGCCTGTCATTTCGGCCAATGTCATATAGTCCATCATTTTCATCTGCCATTCTTCCAGAGTGGGTAGATCTTGTGTCTTCCAGTATTTTGCGATGAGTATTCTTGCTGCTGTTGTAGCGTACATAAAAAAAGTTCTGTCCCTCTTTGGCACCAATTGGCCGACAATGCCCAAGAGAAAGGCCTCTGGTTTTTTAGGAAAAGTACATTTAAGTACCTTTTTCATTTCATTATAGATCATTTCCCAGAAAGCCTTTATCTTCGGGCATGTCCACCAAAGGTGATAGAAGGTACCTTCAGTCTCTTTACATTTCCAACATTTGTTGTCGGGCAGATGATAAATTTTTGCCAGCTTGACTGGGGTCATGTACCACCTGTATACCATTTTCATAATATTTTCCTTTAAGGCATTACACGCCGTAAATTTGGTACCGGTGTTCCATAACCATTCCCAGTCATCTGACATGATGTTGTGACCGACATCCTGTGCCCACTTAATCATAGCTGATTTAACTGTTTCATCCTGTGTATTCCATTTCAGCAATAAGTTATACATTCTAGATAAATTCTTAATACTGGGTTCTAACAATTCAGTTTCTAATTTTGATTTTTCCCTCTGGAAACCAATTTTCCTGTCCTGTTTGAAAAATTCCATTATTTGATGGTATTGAAACCAATTTTGTACCTTGTGCTTCAGTTTCTCGTAACTTTGCAATTTGAACTTATCTCCATCTTGTTCCAAGATTTCCCAATACTTCGGCCATCCGACCTCCATATTGAGTTTCTTCACTGCCTTGGCCTCCACTGGTGAGACCCATCTAGGGGTTTTATTTTCCAACAGATCTTTGTATCTTATCCAAACATTAAACAATGCCTTTCTAACAATGTGATTCTTAAAGACACTATTGACTTTATCATACCATAGATATGCATGCCAACCAAAAGCATTATTAAAACCTTCCAGATCTAAGATGTCTGTATTTTCGAGGAGCATCCATTCTTTCAGCCAGCAAAATGCTGCTGCCTCATAGTACAATTTCAAGTCCGGCAGGGCAAAACCCCCTCTTTCTTTAGCATCTGTCAATATTTTGAATTTAATTCTGGGCTTTTTGCCCTGCCAGACAAATTTCGAAATATCTTTCTGCCACCTCTTAAAACATTCCATCTTATCCAGAATCTGCAAGGTCTGGAACAGAAATAACATTCTAGGCAATACATTCATTTTAATCACAGCAATTCGGCCTAACATTGACAATTTCGAATTTGACCATATTTCTAGATCTTTTTTGATTTCTGACCAACATTTTTCATAATTGTCTTTATACAAATTCACATTCTTAGATGTCAAATAAACCCCTAGGTATTTCACCTTCTTAACCAGTGTCAACCCTGTCTCCTCTTGAAACTTCTCCTTTTCTGTATCTGTTAAATTTTTTCCTAAGACTTTAGTTTTTTGTTTATTCAACTTAAATCCAGCTACCTGGCCAAACTGTTGTATTATTTCTAGAACCTTTTTCGTACTAGTGTTTGGCTCTTGCAAAGTCAATACTAGGTCATCTGCAAACGCTCTTAACTTGTAATGTTTAGCTCCGACCTGCACTCCTTTAACCTGCTGGTCTTCCCTTATCATGTTCAGCAGCACCTCCAGAACTGAAATAAAAAGTAATGGGGAAATTGGGCACCCCTGTCGTGTTCCTTTTTCTATCTTAAGTTCCTCCGTCACTACATTATTTACAATCAATTTAGCTTTTTGTTCAGAGTATATTGCAGCCATACCATTCTCAAAACCTTGACCTACCCCCATCCCATGGAGATTCTTTATCATAAAACTCCAAGAAATATTATCAAAGGCTTTCTCCGCGTCCACAAAGATCAACACTGCTTTAGTGTTTATGTTCACCTCTAGCTTTTCCAAAATGTCTATCACATTCCTTACATTGTCTGCTAGGTGTCTTTTAGGGAGAAAGCCTGCTTGATCCCTATGAATCTTCTCCATCAACACCTTTTTAAATCTTTTTGCCAAAATGTCTGCAAAGATTTTGTAATCCACATTAAGTAGTGATATTGGGCGGTAGTTCTTCAGTTGAGTCTTTTCAGTCTCTGTCTTTGGTATGAGTGAGATATATGCTTCTTTCCACGATTCAGGTGTCTTCTTTCCCTCAAGGATCTCATTACAGACTTCTTTTAGTGGTTGAATCAGCCATTCCTTCAGCGATTTGTAGTATCTTGAAGTCAATCCATCTGGTCCTGGAGATTTGCCCAGTTGCATATTCTGAATGGCAGCCTCTATCTCTTGTTCTGTTATTCTCTGGTTCAAATCCATCTTACTTTGATGAGAGATTTCTTGTAATCCATACTTATCAAGGAATTTGTCTATATCTTCTTCATTTTGCGGGCCTTGAGTATAAAGTTTTTTAAAATAGCTCAGGAAGCAATTTCTAATTTCATTGGGTTTAGATATATTCTTTCCTTCCACTTCTAGGCTTGTCACTGTATTTAGTTTCTGCCTTTTCTTCAGTTGCCATGCCAGAAGTTTGCCACATTTATTTGCTGATTCAAATGTCTTTTGCTTCATCTGCTTTATCTTCCATTCAATCTCTAGGTTCATCAATTCCATATATTGTGTTTGATATAACTTAATCTCTCTTAAAATCTCCTGGGACTTTGGTTTTGTTCTTAATTTTTTCTCTCCTTCCTTTATCTTTTCCAAAATCTTTTCTTTTTTCTCATTTTGTTTTTTCCTCTTTATTGAGTTTTGTTGAATCAAGAAGCCTCGCATCACCGCTTTGCTTGCGTCCCAGATCACTCTTTTCTCGACGTCAGCCCTCAAATTTATTTCAAAATAGTCTTTTAAAGTTTTTTGGGCCTTCATAAGGATCTCCTTGTCTCGAAAGAGGGTGTCATTCATTCTCCATCTAAATTGACCAGTTGTTGTAAGTTTCATTTCCATCTTCACTGCATTATGGTCGGAGCAAGTTTTTGGGCAGATTTCTACCTTCTTAATCTTTGGAGCCATACCACTAGTAATCCAGATTTGATCAATTCTGGTCCAGGTCATCATTGCTTGGGAGAAAAAGGTTCCCTCCCTCTCCAGGGGGTTCCTTGTTCTCCATATATCTATCAAGTCCATATTTTCAGTCATTTCAAAAAAAGTCTTAGGAAGTCTCCCTTCCTTACTAATTGTTTGTCTTTGTGCCTTGTCCATATTAGTGGAGACCATGCCATTCATGTCTCCCATAATTATCATATTGTAATCCAGATAGTCCATCAAGGTTTCATGAAGTCTCTTAAAGAAGTCAGATTTGCCTTCATTTGGTGCATAGATTCCAACAACTAAAAGTTTTTCTCCTTGTACTTGTATCTCCACTGCCAAATATCTCCCTTGTTCATCTTTAAATATCATTTTTGGAGCCCATTTCTCTTTCACATATATTACAACTCCTCTTTTCTTGACTTTGTCTGAAGAAACGAATTCTTGTCCTAGTCTTTTGTTTGTAAGTAGTCTCCTGTGGGCTCTAGTTATATGAGTTTCTTGTAGGCATATCAAATCCAGCTGTTCTCTATTCAATATATGAAATACTTGTCTTCTCTTCAAAGGCCCATTGAGCCCATTACAATTCCAACTGAGGAATTGCAGAGCCATCTTGTTATTTTCCTGAAGCTCCTCCAACAGCTCCAAGTTGTTGCTCTTCTTCTGATAACGGTAGTTTTGGTCCAATCGAGAGATTCAGAATCTCTAGTGCTCTCCTCTGTTCTGCAAGTACGTCCACTGTCCCCTTCTGCAGGTCCTCCTGATTTCTTGCCAAAAATTTGTCTTTGTCTTGAATTGTCTTTATTTTCACCTTCTTTGCCTTATAGTCGAATGACAGTCCTTGTGGAAATTCCCACCTAAAGCGGATGGAATTTTTCTTTAACAAAAGAACCAGGTCCTTGTAGAAGTTTCTTAGATCCAGAATATATTTTGGGATGTCTTTAAAGATCTGTACAGTTGAGTTGCCAATTTGCAGGGCCTTTTCAAAATGTAGTCCTAATATTTTGTCTCTTTCCTCCTTGGATCTAAATGTGATCAGGCAATCTCTCGGAGTCTTTCTGTCCTGCTTTTTGCCCAGTCTAAAAGCTGTTGTAATTTTAAATTCGTCTTCTTCCAGCTCCCAACAGTCCACAAACTCCCGTGTCAGATATTCCGCAAGGTTGTCTCTCTCATTCTCCGGAATCGATCTTAATTTCAAATTTCTCTCTTTTCTCTGTAACTCCCACAAGGCCAAAGTTGCATCATGCTCATAAACCTTCTTAGCAATCGGCTCTAATTTCTCTTGCGTTTCTCCAGCAACAGCTTTAGCATCTTCGGCAATTTGACGTGTAGTAGCGTTTTCCTCCACCAATTTATTTATAGATAATAATAATAATAATAATAAATTTTATTTATATCCCGCCCTCCCCAGCCAAAGCCGGGCTCAGGGCGGCTAACAACAATAAAATAATCAATCAAATAATCACACAATCTAAAAATATTTCATTATAAAAATTAATTAAATCAAATTGATGGCAACCAATTAAGTAGAATTATGTGCAGGTTGCCAGAGGAGGGAGTCAGGCTGCGCCCTGACCAAAGGCCTGGCGGAACAACTCTGTCTTGCAGGCCCTGCGGAAAGATGTCAGGTCCCGCAGGGCCCTAGTCTCTTTTGACAGAGCATTCCACCAGTTTGGAGCTGCAGCCGAGAAGGCCCTGGCTCTAGTTGAGGCCAGCCTAACCTCTCTGAGGCCTGGGACCTTGAGGATGTTATTATTTGCAGACCGTAGGTTTCTCTGTGGGGCATACCAGGAGAGGCGGTCCCGTAGGTACGAGGGTCCTAGGCCGTATAGGGCTTTAAAGGTTAAAACCAGCACCTTAAACCTGATCCTGTACTCCACCGGGAGCCAGTGCAGCTGGTATAATACCGGATGAATGTGCTCTCGCAGCGAAGACCCCATAAGGAGTCTCGCCGCGGCATTCTGCACCCGCTGGAGTTTCTGGGTCAGTCTCAAGGGCAGCCCCACGTAGAGCGAGTTACAATAATCCAGTCTGGAGGTGACCGTCGCATGGATCACAGTGGCTAGGTCAGGACGAGAGAGATAAGGGGCCAACTGCTTAGCTTGGCGGAGATGAAAAAATGCCGCCTTTGTTATAGCTGTAATCTGCGACTCCATAGAGAGGGAGGTATCGAAGATTACACCCAAACTCTTAACGGACGGTGCTGGCACTAATTGCACCCCCGCAAGAGATGGGAGTTGCCCCCTCGATCCCATATCGTCCCGCCCCAGCCAGAGGACCTCTGTCTTCGAAGGATTTAACTTCAACCGGCTCCCACGTAACCATCCAGCCACAGCTTCCAGACATCTGGTCAGTGTGTCTGGGGCCGAGTCAGGATGGCCATCCATCAACAGATAGAGTTGGGTGTCATCAGCATACTGATGGCAACCCAGCCCAAAACTCCGGACAAGCTGGGCGAGGGGGCGCATAAAGATGTTAAAAAGCATCGGGGAGAGAATTGCACCCTGAGGCACTCCACACACCAAGGAGTGGCGTGATGACAATTCCCCCCCAAGCGCCACCCTCTGTCCCCGACCAGAGAGAAACGAGCGCAGCCATTGAAGGACTGTGCCCTGGATCCCCACGTCGGCAAGGCGGTGGTCCAGGAGTTCGTGATCGACCATGTCAAAGGCTGCTGACAGATCTAGAAGAATCAGCAGCCCCGACCCGCCTCGATCCAGCTGTCTGCGGAGATCATCTGTTAGGGCGACCAAAGCCGTCTCAGTCCCATGACCAGCGCGGAAGCCGGACTGGAATGGGTCCAGAGCAGATGTTTCATCCAGAAACCTACCAAGCTGTTCAGCAACCGCTCTCTCAATCACCTTACCCAGGAATGGAAGATTCGAGACCGGGCGGTAATTGGATAGATCTGAGGGATCTAATGATGTTTTCTTTAAGAGCGGACGCACCACCGCCTCCTTCAGTTCCCCTGGGAATATCCCGGTGCCAAGGGACAAATTGATTATATCCCCCAGGGGGCCCCGCACCTCGTCTGGACACGCTCTAATCAGCCATGACGGGCACGGGTCCAGAGGACAGGTGGTGGGCTTTCCAGCTTGGAGGAATCTGTCCACATCGGCTGGAGATATCCGGTCAAAGTGGTCCAATACTGGACCCGAGGACAGTCGAGGGGCCTCCAGTTCCTTTATTGTATCCAAATTGGCAGGGAGGTCATGGCGGAGCAACAGGACCTTCTCCGCAAAAAAGCTCGCAAATGCCTCACAGCTGTGTGTCAGATTGTTATTTAAATTTGGCTGTCCTTCAAGGGACGTTAAAGACCGAATTATACTAAATAATTGCGCCGGGCGAGAGCTAGCGGATGCAATGGAGGCCGAGAAGTAAGACTTCTTAGCAGCCTTCACTGCCATCTCATAGGTTTTCATAAAAACCCTATAAGATGTTCTTGAGGCTCCGTCACGGGCACCCCGCCATACTCGCTCTAGCCGTCTGAGGTCCCGCTTCATTTTCCGAAGCTCCTCGGTAAACCAGGGAGCCCGGTTTCTGCGGGGTCGCAGAGGGCGCTTAGGTGCGATCTCATCGATGGCTGCCAGGAGCTGGGTATTCCAGCCCTCAACAAGCTCAGTCAATGAGTCACCAGGGGGAGCATGGTCCCGCAAGGCTTGACGGAATCTATCCGGGTCCATCAGCCTCCGCGGGCGAGCCCAAATCGGCTCGCCACCTAAGCAGGGTGGGGGTGGAAAGTCAATCCTGGCTTTCAGAGCGTAGTGATCAGACCATGGCACCTTCATCGAAGGAGACATGATCACATCTATACCGGCGCCAAAGATCAAATCCAGCGTGTGGCCTGCTTGATGTGTGGGGCCCGAAACAAACTGGGAGAGCCCTAGTGTCGCCATGGAAGACACCAGGTCCAGAGCCTGTGAGGAGGGAGTGGCATCAGCGTGGAAGTTGAAGTCTCCCAATACCAATAGGTTAGGGAACTCCAAGGCCCAGCCAGCCACCGCCTCCAGCAGGCCTGACAGGGTGGCTGCTGGTGCGCTAGGTGGCCGGTACACCAGCCAGACAGCCAAGCTCTCCTCGGAGCCCCACACTAGGCCAACACATTCAATGCCGGGGATCGATGGCGATGGTAGAGCCCTGAAGGAACAATCTTCCCGGATTAATACTGCCACCCCTCCCCCCCGGCCCACAGTCCGTGACTGGTGGAGGACGGAGAAACCCAGATTCTGTGTTCTGGTTTAATCTTACTGATATTTCTGTTAATTTTTGTGTATTTTCTGAAGTCTGTTTTGTCAAAGACTCCAGAGTTTGATTTATCTTAAGCAGAGCGTCTGTCACAGCTTCCATAGAAGCAGCTGCACCTTTTTCTTGTTCTGTTGTTCCTGCTGGTCCTGGAGTTGCAGCTGAAATTGAGCCTCTTTTCTTTGTCTGTTGCTGTTGCAGCTGTTGTTGTTGTTGCCTAATTTTGGCTCTTGTGACAATCTCTTCTTGTGCGCCACTCATGTCAAGGTCACTTCCCACGGGAGCTGTTTCTCGTTGGAAAATTCCACTGTCCTAGGCCGTGCCGAACTTTACTTTACCCTCTAGGGGGAGCAAATCAAAATGGCCATAAAATAAAGTATCCAAGTACGAGAACAAAGGAGAATGTCCAAAGATATAAAAAAGAGAGATTAACGCAGTCAAAGTCAATGTTGCTAAAAGCTTATAGGTACAAATTGCCACAGTTTCCCAGTTTATGCTGTTTATTCTTGTAATATACTGTAGCCAGTCACTGTGTAAACTTTGTATCACAGTATCACTCTGCAGGCAAAAGTCAGTTCAGTGACCTATTGTTCTAAAGAGGCAGACCGTTTCGTACTTTCAATAAATAAGACAGCAGAGGCTTTTTTACTTCAGGTGAATCATGCAGTTATAGAAGTCTCATTCACCTCCCCTCTGCCCTGCTAGCTGGAGGGGAGATCTAAGGTCTAAGTGCCCGGTTTGGTTAATTAAAGAGAGCGGGTTTCAGCGGATGCAAGTTTAAAGTACCGTTGCTTTCACTTTCATGCAGTCGGGGGAGGCAGACTTCCTTGATTTAATCTCCCCGCTTTTAGCTCAATTTTCAAAATTTAAAGGGTCCCGATTGTTTTTCAGCTCCTACTCACGGGAATTCCGTCCAAATTTTCTTTTCAGGAAGGAATCGGCGCTCTCCGCTTATGGTGACGCGGCTTCACTTCGCAGGCTGGGTGACGACTCTCAGCACCGCGCTCACTCCCGATGTCGATCCGTAGCCTTTAAAAAGGCTCTTTCACGGTACCGGGGGGCGCAAAGGTGCCCACCGAGTCTCCTTGTTCTCAGGCTTCAGCGCCTGAGATTTTAGGGGTCCCCCGCTCGCCGTAGCGGGTAAGACCCGAACTTGCGAAGCAGTCCTTCTCCGGAGCTCGGAGGCAGGACCGCCATTAAGCGCTGGCACCGACCGGAAGTCCCTGGATTTGGAAGGTTTTAATAATGCATTTGGTTGGCACGCATATCTATGGTATGATAAAATTAAGGTGCATAAGGCCTTTAAAAATCATATTGTCAGAAAAGCTTTATATAATGTTTGGATAAGATATAAAGATCTGTTGGAAAACAAAACCCCTAGATGGTTGTCACCCTTGGAGGCTAAGGCGTTGAAAAAACTTAATATGGAAGCGGAATGGCCAAAGTATTGGGAAATTTTGGAACAAGATGGAGATAAGTTGAAGTTACAGAGTCACGAGAAATTGAAACCCAAAGTACGAGACTGGCTCCATTATTATCAAATAATGGAGGTGTATAAACAAGACAGGAAAATTGGCTTCCAGGTGGAGAAATCAAAATTAGAAATTGAACTGTTAGAACCCAATACTAAGAATCTGTCAAGAATGTATAATTTGCTGCTGAAATGGAATACACAAGATGAAACAGTAAAATCAGCTATGATTAAGTGGCCACAGGACATTGGTTATAACATTATGTTTGCTGGCTGGGAATGGTTGTGGAACACCGGGATAAAATTCACGGCATGTAATGCCTTAAAGGAAAATATTATGAAAATGATTTACAGGTGGTACACGACCCCAGTCAAGCTAGCAAAAATTTACCATTTGCCTGATAATAAGTGTTGGAAATGTAAAGAAACTGAAGGTACTTTCTATCACCTTTGGTGGACGTGCCCGAAGATTAAGGCCTTTTGGGAGATGATATATAACGAAATGAAAAAGGTACTTAAATGTACCTTCCCTAAGAAACCAGAGGCCTTTCTCTTGGGCATTGTCGGCCAATTGGTGTTAAAAAAAGATAGAACTTTCTTTATGTATGCTACGACAGCAGCAAGAATACTCATCGCAAAGTATTGGAAGACACAAGATCTACCCACTCTGGAAGAATGGCAGATGAAAGTGATGGACTACATGACACTGGCTGAGATGGCTGGCAGAATCCGTGACCAGGGGAAAGAGACGGCGGAAAAGGATTGGAAGAAATTTAAAATCTATCTTAAGAACTATTATAAAATAGATGAATGCTAAAATGGCGAGGTTTTGAGAAAGAAAAAGAATCATAGAATCATAGAGTTGGAAGAGACCACAAGGGCCATCGAGTCCAACCCCCTGCCAAGCAGGAAACACCATCAGAGCACTCCTGACATATGGTTGTCAAGCCTCTGTTTAAAGACCTCCAAAGTAGGAGACTCCACCACACTCCTTGGCAGCAAATTCCACTGTCGAACAGCTCTTACTGTCAGGAAGTTCTTCCTAATGTTTAGGTGGAATCTTCTTTCTTGTAGTTTGGATCCATTGCTCCGTGTCCACTTCTCTGGAGCAGCAGAAAACAACCTTTCTCCCTCCTCTATGTGACATCCTTTTATATATTTGAACATGGCTATCATATCACCCCTTAACCTCCTCTTCTCCAGGCTAAACATGCCCAGCTCCCTTAGCCGTTCCTCATAAGGCATCGTTTCCAGGCCTTTGACTATTTTGGTTGCCCTCCTCTGGACACATTCCAGTTTGTCAGTGTCCTTCTTGAATTGTGGTGCCCAGAACTGGACACAGTACTCCAGGTGTGGTCTGACCAGAGCAGAATACAGTGGCACTATTACTTCCCTTGATCTAGATGCTATACTCCTATTGATGCAGCCCAGAATTGCATTGGCTTTTTTAGCTGCCGCGTCACACTGTTGGCTCTTGTCAAGTTTGTGGTCAACCAAGACTCCTAGATCCTTTTCACATGTACTGCTCTCAAGCCAGGTGTCACCCATCTTGTATTTGTGCCTCTCATTTTTTTTGCCCAAGTGCAATACTTTACATTTCTCCCTGTTAAAGTTCATCTTGTTTGTTTTGGCCCAGTTCTCTAATCTGTCAAGGTCGTTTTGAAGTGTGATCCTGTCCTCTGGGGTGTTAGCCACCCCTCCCAGTTTGGTGTCATCTGCAAATTTGATCAGGATGCCCTTGAGTCCATCATCCAAGTCGTTGATAAAGATGTTGAATAAGACCGGGCCCAAGACAGAACCCTGTGGCACCCCACTAGTCACTCTTCTCCAGGATGAAGAGGAACCATTGATGAGAACCCTTTGGGTTTGGTCAGTCAGCCAGTTACAAATCCACTGAGTGGTAGCATAGTCAAGACCGCATTTTACCAGCTTCTTTACAAGAATATCATGGGGCACCTTGTCAAATGCCTTGCTGAAATCAAGGTAGGCTACATCCACTGCGTTCCCTTCATCTACCAGGCTTGTAATTCTGTCAAAAAATGAGATCAGGTTAGTCTGACATGACTTATTTTTCAGAAATCCATGCTGACTATTGGTGATCACAGCATTCCTTTCTAGGTGCTCACAGACTGTTTGCTTAATGATCTGCTCCAGAATCTTCCCTGCTATTGATGTCAGACTGACTGGGCGGTAATTATTTGGGTCCTCTCTTTTCCCCTTTTTGAAAATAGGGACAACATTTGCCCTCCTCCAGTCTGCCGGGACTTCGCCTGTTCTCCAGGAATTCTCAAAGATGACTGCCAGTGGTTCTGAGATCACATCTGCCAGTTCTTTTAATACTCTTGGATGCAGTTCATCTGGCCCTGGAGACTTGAATACATCTAAACTAGCCAAGTATTCTTGTACTATCTCCTTAGTTATTCTGGGCTGTGTTTCCTTTGCTGAATCATTTGCTTCAAATTCTTCAGGTTGGGCATTGTTTTCTTTATCGGAGAAGACTGAGGCAAAGAAGGCATTGAGGAGTTCAGCCCTTTCTGTGTCCCCTGTTTGCATTTCACCATCTTCTCCTCTGAGTGACCCCACTGTTTCTTTGTTCTTCCTTTTGCTACGAACATACCCATAAAAGCCTTTTTTGTTGCTTTTAACCTCTCTAGCAAGCCTGAGTTCATTCTGTGCTTTAGCTTTTCTGACTTTGTGTCTACACGTGCTGGCTATTTGTTTGAATTCCTCTTTGGTGGTTTCCCCCCTTTTCCATTTTTTGTACACATCCTTTTTTAATCTTAATTCAGTTAAAAGTTCTTTAGATAGCCACCCTGGCTTCTTTAGGCACCTTCCATGTTTCCGTCTCATTGGTATTGCCTGACGTTGTGCTTTTACTATCTCCCTCTTAACAAACTCCCAGCCACCATGAACTCCCTTTCTTTTTAGTATTGCTGTCCATGGGATCTCACTCAGCACTTCCCTAAGTTTTATGAAGTCGGCTTTCTTAAAGTCAAGAAATTGAGTCCTAGTATGGTTGGCTGCTCCTTTCCGCTGTATAGTAAACTTCAGAAGAGCATGATCACTCGCGCCTAATGATCCATCCACATCTACCCCACTAACCAGGTCATCAACATTGGTTAGGACCAGATCTAAAATGACTGTTCCTCTTGTTGCTTCTCCCACTTTCTGGACAATGAAGTTGTCTGCAAGGCCAGTGAGGAATCTGTTTGACCTTATGCTCTTGGCTGAGTTTGACGTCCAACAAATATCCGGGTAATTGAAGTCCCCCATTACTACTATCTCCCTTCCTTTTGCATGCTTGGCCATCTGTTCCAGGAAGGCATCATCTATGTCCTCCGTTTGGCTTGGGGATCTATAGTAAACTCCCACAATGAGGTCTCTGTTATTCTTCTCTCCCTTAATTTTGACCCAAATGCTCTCACTTTGGCTTTGAGGTTCTAAATCTTGGATCTCTTCACAGGTATACACATCCCTGACATATAACGCCACACCTCCTCCTTTCTTTACAGCGACATAAGATTAAGTTGAAGAAAAGATTAGCAAGACATATATTTGATAAAATTATTTAGAAGTTGCTGAAAGAAATTTGGACATTGGGATGCACGAAGGGGAGGTATGGGGGAGTCCCAGAAGTAAGGGATATGAAAAAAGGGCTATGAAATTATACATGTTTGTATGTCTTTTTATTTGTTTGTATTGTTTGAAAAATTTTGTAAAACCAATAAAAAATTTATATATATAAAAAAGAAGGAGGACGAATAAACTTGGATTGTTCTTTCGGTGGTTATTCACCCGAACCCGAACCCGAACCTTAACCTTAACCTTAACCTTAACCTTAACCTTAACCTTAACCTTAACCTTAACCTTAACCCTAACCCTAACAGTAACCCTAACCCTAAGCATAACCCCAACCCTAGCAAAGAGAAATGTAATAAGGCTAAACAAAGCCAAACAGGTTGTTTTGGGTTCCAGCTACATAGAAAGAAGAATCTTGGATTTGAAATTAGCCCAATCAGAGCTTTATCAATAAGGCAAAAAAAGCCAAACAGGTTGTTTTGGGTTCCAGCTACATAGAAAGAATAATATTGGAATTCGGTTATTTCGAGTCGTGTTCTTTGGTGTTAATGCACATTGACCCAGAAATCGCAAAGTGTGTGTAATGAGACCAAAATAACACAACACCGTCTTTCCGCTTCCATATGCGTATTAAGAAGACGAATAAGCTTTGATTGGGCTTATTTCAATTCGCATGGTGTTTTTTGGGTGTGTACCAGAATCACCCCCGACCAAAGCTAAAAGGTGTTTTGGGTTCAATCTACATAAAAAGAAGATGATATAGCTCTGATTGGGCTTATTTCAAATTGGTGTTTTTGGGGTTGGAATGCACATTCACCCAAAAATTGCAGAGTGACATGTTTTTTATCAGCCCAAATCAAGTATAGGTGTTTTGGTTCCATCTGAACAGAAAGAGGACGAATAAGCTTGGATTGTTCTTTCGGTGGTCATTCACCCCGAACCTAACCCTAACCCTAACCCTAACCCTAACCCTAACCCTAACCCTAACCCTAACCCTAACCCTAACCCCAACCCCAACCCCAACCCCAACCCCAACCCCAACCCCAACCCCAACCCCAACCCCAACCCCAACCCCAACCCCAACCCCAACCCTAAACCTAAACGTAACCCTAACACTAACACTAACACTAACCCTAGCAAAGCGAAGTGTAATAAGCCTAAACAAAGCGAAACAGGTTGTTGTGTGTTACACCTACATAGAAAGAAGAATCTTGGATTTCGCTTATTTCAAGGCGTTTTCTTTGGTGTTACTGCACATTTACCTAGAAATCGCAAAGTGCGTGTAATGAGCCCAAAATAACACAACACCGTCTTTTTGCTTCACTATGCGTAGAGAGAAGACGAATAAGCTTTGATTGGGCTTATTACAATTCACATGGTGTTTTTTGGGTGTGCACCAGAATCACCCCCAACCAAAGCAAAAAGGTGTTTTGGGTTCCACCTACATAAAAAGAAGATGATAAAGTCCTTATTGGGCTTATTTCAAATTGGTGTTTTTAGGGTTAGAATGCACATTCACTCAAAAATCGCAGAGTGACATGTTTGTTATCAGCCGAAATCAACCATAGGTGTTTCGGTTCTATCTCAATAGAAGGAGGACGAATAAACTTGGATTGTTCTTTCGGTGGTCATTCACCCTAACCCTAACCCTAACCCTAACCCTAACCCTAACCCTAACCCTAACCCTAACCCTAACCCCAACCCCAACCCCAACCCCAACCCCAACCCCAACCCTAAACCTAAACGTAACCCTAACACTAACACTAACATTAACCCTAGCAAAGCGAAGTGTAATAAGCCTAAACAAAGCCAAACAGGTTGTTTTGTGTTCCAACTACATAGAAAGAAGAATCTTGGATTTCGCTTATTTCAAGTCGTTTTCTTTGGTGTTAATGCACATTGACCCAGAAATCGCAAAGTGTGTGTAATGAAACCAAAATAACACAACACCGTCTTTTTGCTTCAATATGCGTAGAGAGAAGACGAATAAGCTTTGATTGGTCTTATTTCAATTCGCATGGTGTTTTTTGGGTGTGCACCAGAATCACCCCCAACCAAAACAAAAAGGTCCTTTGGGTTCCATCTACATAAAAAGAAGATGATAAAGCTGTGATTGGGTTATTTCAAATTGGGGGTTTTTTTTGGTTTAGAATGCACATTCACCCAAAGATCGCAGAATGACATGTTTCTTATCAGCGGAAATCAAGGATAGGTGTTTTGGTTCCATCTCTATTGAAGGAGGACAAATAAGCTTGGATTGTTCTTTCAGTGGTCATTCACCCTGACCCTAACCCTAACCCTAACCCTAACCCTAACCCTAACCCTAACCCTAACCCTAACCCTAACCCTAACCCTAACACTAACACTAACACTAACACTAACAATAGCAAAGCGAAGTAAAATAAGCCTAAACAATGCCAAACAGGTTGTTTTGGGTTCCAGCTACATAGAAAGAAGAATCTTGGATTTTGCTTATTTCATGTCGTGTTCTTTGGTGTTAATGCACATTGACCCTGAAATCGCAAAGTGTGTGTAATGAGACCAAAATAAAACAACACAGTCTCCTGGCTTCCATATGTGTATACAGAAGACGAATAAGCTTTGATTGGTCTTATTTCAATTCGCATGGTGTTTTTGGGGTGTGGACCAGAATCACCCCCAACCACAGCAAAAAGGTGCTTTGGGTTCCATCTGCATAAAAAGAAGATGAGAAAGGCCTGATTGGGCTTATTTCAAATTGCTGTTTTGGGGGTTAGAATGCACATTCACTCAAAATTCGCAGAGTGAAATGTTTTTTATCAGCCCAAATCAAGCATAGGTGTTTGGGTTCCATCTGAATAGGAAGAGGACGAATAAGCTTGGATTGTTCTTTCGGTGGTCATTCACCCCAACCCCAACCCTAACCCTAACCCTAATGCTAACCCCAACCCAAACCCTAACCCTAACCATAATCCTAACCGTAACCCTAAACCAACAACAACAACAACAAATCCGTTTATTGTGAGGACCATGCCTGTACACAAACATCAACACAACAATAGTTAAAAATATTAAAATTCATTACATACTATGCCAACAAAACCTTCATCCCACAAAATAGAAAGAGAGGGAAAACCAGCAATGAGTTAAACAGACGATGAAGGGGTCTTTACATTGTCATCCATAAATCTTTCCCTGGCTTTCATGGCCTTCATCACAAAAACCGCTACCACATGGGTCAGTATAGTTGCCTGACATCCCAGTTCTGATTTTAACTGTGGTGTCTGAATGTAACTCTCTAAGTATTTTGAGAATCATAGAATCATAGAATCATAGAATCATAGAATCATAGAATCATAGAATCATAGAATCATAGAGTTGGAAGAGACCACAAGGGCCATCGAGTCCAACCCCCTGCCAAGCAGGAAACACCATCAGAGCACTCCTGACATATGGTTGTCAAGCCTCTGCTTAAAGACCTCCAAAGTAGGAGACTCCACCACACTCCTTGGCAGCAAATTCCACTGTCGAACAGCTCTTACTGTCAGGAAGTTCTTCCTAATGTTTAGGTGGAATCTTCTTTCTTGTAGTTTGGATCCATTGCTCCGTGTCCGCTTCTCGGAGCAGCAGTAAACAACCTTTCTCCCTCCTCTATGTGACATCCTTTTATATATTTGAACATGGCTATCATATCACCCCTTAACCTCCTCTTCTCCAGGCTAAACATGCCCAGCTCCCTTAGCCGTTCCTCATAAGGCATCGTTTCCAGGCCTTTGACCATTTTGGTTTCCCTCCTCTGGACACGTTCCAGTTTGTCAGTGTCCTTCTTGAATTGTGGTGCCCAGAACTGGACACAGTACTCCAGGTGTGGTCTGACCAGAGCAGAATACAGTGGCACTATTACTTCCCTTGATCTAGATGCTATACTCCTATTGATGCAGCCCAGAATTGCATTGGCTTTTTTAGCTGCCGCGTCACACTGTTGGCTCATGTCAAGTTTGTGGTCAACCAAGACTCCTAGATCCTTTTCACATGTACTGCTCTCAAGCCAGGTGTCACCCATCTTGTATTTGTGCCTCTCATTTTTTTTGCCCAAGTGCAATACTTTACATTTCTCCCTGTTAAAATTCATTTTGTTTGTTTTTGCCCAGTTCTCTAATCTGTCAAGGTCGTTTTGAAGTGTGACCCTGTCCTCTGCAACCTTTGGCAAGATGGCAAACATTGCGCAGGAATCGCAGGTGACTGCAGCTGTTCCCTCCCCTTCCATCTTGAGATCGTGTCGTTGGGGGTGGCTACAGAGGTCCTCCATCATAAAAAGCTTGAAGACAGGACAAATAACTTCCCCCACAAAAAAACCCTAGGTCTCCCCCAACAAACGTTTGAGACTAGCTCCCCTAATTCTAAAAGATGCGTATAACTTCGCGCGCCGCTGCCCTGCAAACTCTGATAAGAAGTCGTCTATCAATATCTGTTTCATATAGTTTTTGCCATAATTTGTCCCTACAGATTGAATCTAAAGCGGATGTGAGATCTACAAAAGCCACAAAAAGTTTGCTCTTATGTACCTTTGTATACTTATCTATCATTGTCTGTAGTACCAAACAATGGCCTGTTGTACTATGGCCCTTTCTAAACCCTGCCTGTTCCGGATTAAGCAAGTTAGAGTGGTCAGCCCAGTCAACCAGTTTATTTAGCAGGTATCGAGTATAAAGTTTATACACAATGTCCGGGAGACTTATGGGGCGATAGTTTGAGGGGTCTTGGGGGTCTCCCTTCTTATAGATGGGGGCTACCAGGCTCAGTTTCCAGTTTTCTGGGATTTTGCATGTATCATTTATTGCTGTAAAAAGTTGGGCCAAAATAGCAGCCCACCACTAGGCATTTAATTTAAGCACCTCAGGAGGAATCATATCTTCACCGGGAGCTTTGCCATTCTTGAGTGCTTTAATTAGCTGTAAACATTCTGATTTGGTAACAGGATCCCAGCCCATTAATAGATCGTTTTTAAGAGGAGGAAACTGGCTCGGTTTAGCAATGTTTGGAGCTGTATATAGCCGGGAAAAATGTTGGTACCATAAGTTAGATGAAATACTGTTGGTTACAATTTTCCCTTTGGGTGAAACTCCCTGAGCAATTATTTCCCAGAACTTTTTGTCGTCCCACAATTTGATCGCTTTGTCAAGTGCCTCCCATTGTTCCTTTCTGTAGAGGGATTTCTTAAATTTTAGAGTATTTTTATAATGAGAACGCCACCTGTGCAGGTTTTCCACTGAGGACAGGGTCCCTTCCTGTTTTACCTTATTTTGTAATTTCCTAAGCAAAGATCTTAGATTCCTACAGTCTTTGTTGAACCAGGCCCTCGAGTTGTTTTGTTGTTTGGGAGGGTTGGAATTCGTGAGTAGTGGGAAGAGCGACTCTGAGACCTGCTGAAATGTTGAAAAGGGGTCAGAATTAGATGAGATACACTGGTCTCTCAAGGCCAGTAAGTCTGATGAATGCAGGTGTAGTTTGATTTTAGATTCCAGGTCGCTGTTCCATTTACGCCTACGAAGGGCCAGAGTTGGAGGTGGGTCTGCACAGTGATTGCGGTATTGCGGATCCTCCAAACCACGGGGAATTAGTGAAACTGATATAGGAAGATGATCACTCTCAATTCTATTGAAAGTCCTGAAGCCCTGTGACCTCTCCAAGAGTTTTGGGGAGACTAGGATATAATCAATAACGCTCGCACCTCTAGGTCCAAGAAAAGAAAAGAAACCCCCTGACCTGTCCATATGGGTACCATGCAAATTATACAAATTATGTTTGAAGGCAGTCTCCATTAATGTAATGCCTGCCTTATTCAAGACCTTATTGACAGAGGACCAGGGAATAAACCAATCTGCCTCTGGCAGGAACTGGGATTTAGAGCAGTACGTATTAATGTCATTTCCTATCCTGGCGTTGAAATCACCTGCCAGCAGGATATCCATGCCAGGTGTCAGGGCTGCCTCAGGTCTCAGCTCACAAAAGACCAACGCCAGGTTCTTCTTATATACAAGGATGTTTATTGCAGTTCATTATTGGTTCCACAACCGAGGCGCGCAGCCCCGCGTCTCTTAGCCTAGACGTTTGAAGTCCCCTCTGAATCGGTCCCGCCCCTACACCAGCTTAAGAGGCTTGTGCTAGTCCACCTCTTCCTGTCTTTCCTTTTCCGCAGGGTCTTTCTGCCCCCCTGGGTTCCTTCCCTCCTGCTCTCTCCTGAAGCGGATTCCTCAGATGCCTGTTCCCCCCTCCTTCGTGCTTTGGGGCCAGGCTCCTCCTCCGGGCTCTCTCCATTTCCGCGCGCCTCCACATTTGAACTTGGCGCGCGTTCGCTACCCCTGACCTTCCTCTTGACACTTACACTACTCCCTGTACTACTCTCCGCCTCTTCCGGCAGGACGTCCTGCCCCGATCTCCTTCCCCTGTCTCCTTCCTGCTCCGCTCCGTGTGTCACACTGGGAACTCCACTCTCTTCACTTCGTTCCTGCTGGGAAGCCGGCCCCGATCTCCCACTCCCACTCGGGGTTTCCCTGCTGCTTCCCTGCTCCTGGCAGGTCCCCCCTGTGACCCCCCTTGGCCTGACTAGGGGCGCCCCCTTCTGGGAATCCTCCGATTCACTTGAGAGACTCATGGAAGACCTCAAGTCATTGTCATCCTCTTCCTCACTGTCCTGGGATTCTTCCCCATCGCTCTCCGTCTCCCCCCTCACCTGTGCCTCTGTCCCTGAACCCCTGACATCCATCCCCCCTCGAAGCCCCCCTTCCCCCCTCCCGCTGCTCGGGCGCAGGTTCCGGGGGCTCCGTCGTTGCGGAGGTCGCTGCCGGACACAGGTCGTCGACGTCGATCTCCTCTGCTTCCAGTTCATTGTTTGTGTGCTCGAACCCATGGTCCTCTCCCAACATGTTCACGTCCTCCCCTCCCCCTGTTGCCTGGGTGGGGTCTGCTTGCCAAGGACCCATCCGCCACCTCGTGCGCCAGTCTTCTTCTGGTTGGTCGTCCCACCAGTAAGAAGGGTCGGTGTCCACCCCCGAACACGATCCCCTTGGAGGGCTCGACTCTGGCGTCGTCTCCTCTGCGGAGGAGAACCCTCGGAAGGTGCTGGCGGAAAGTGTGGGCGTAAAAAGCCAATCGTCGAAAAACTGTGCTGGCATGGGCCTGTGTGGGAAAAGGGCATGGAACTCGTCCTTGAGGAGGGGTTCGTCCAAAGCGTAGTCCGGCACCCAACTGTTGGCGCTGGCCGGGGCGCCCTCCCTGGCGAGAAAATATTCTACTCCCTCTTCCCCCCATCTCGAGTCCAGAATCTCTGTGACCTCGTTGATTGGTTTGTCCCTAGGTGACCTCCCCCTCTTGGGCGACTCTCTGCTCGGTTCTGGTGCCGTCCCTGACTCCTGAAATCTGTGTGGGGCCCTGTAAGGGGTGAGCACCGACCTATGAAAGACCGGGTGCATTCTGGAACCTTCGGGGAGGGCCAGTCGAAACGCTACGGGATTGATCCTGGCCTCAACTTGATACGGCCCTAGTTGCCTGTGTCCTAGCTTCTTTTTAGCTAACGACTTGGCCGGCATTGCTTGGGCCGCTAACCATACCCAGTCTCCCACCTGGATGTCTTCCCCCTCCCTCCTGTGTTTGTCTGCCTGCACCTTATAGGCCTGTTTGGCTAGTTCCAAATGTCTCCGTAGCTCGTCGTGGACCTCTTGCAATTCTGCTGCGAAATGGTCGGCTTCCTGTGGTGCCCCCTCCCCCGTCGTTACGAGCCCCGGGAAGGTTCTGGGATGCCGTCCATTGTTAGCGAAGAACGGCGTCACCCCCGTCGACGCGTGCTTCGTGTTGTTGTAGGCAAACTCAGCCATCGGCAGGTAATCCACCCAAGCCGCGGGTCGCTGATTGGCGTAACATCTCAGGTACTGCTGCATGATCGCGTTGACCCTCTCCGCTTGGCCGTTGGTCTGCGGATGTCTCGCCGACGACAGCTTGATTTTGACGTGCAGAATCCCTAGGAGCTTCTGCCAGAAGCTGGACACAAACTGGCGCCCCCTGTCGGACAGAATGGACCGTGGCAAGCCATGCACCTTGAACACGTGGTCGATGAACAGTTTGGCGGTCTGCTCCGCTGTCGCCACCTTCGCGCAAGGAATGAAATGCGCCATCTTGGTGAACAGGTCTACAACCACAAGCACCGCCGTCTTGCCTCGCGAACTGGGCAGATCAGTGACAAAGTCCAGCGCCACCCTCTCCCACGGTTGCAGTGGCGTCTCCAGCGGTTCCAGCAGTCCCGCTGGCTTCTGGTGCACTGGCTTGGACCTTTGGCATGTGTCACACCTGGCGACGTACTCCGCGACCTCCCCTCGCATCTGGGGCCACCAAAAGTCTCTGGCCACTAATTCCGTCGTCTTTTCCTTGCCGAAGTGGCCAGCGCTGGGTGCGTCGTGCAACTGCTGCAGAACCTTCGCGCGGAGATCATCTCCCGGAACGTAGAGAGCACCTTTACGGGTCAGCAGGCCGTCGCGTATCTGGAACTCGTCGTCCTTCGCCGTGCCTCTCCGCACCTCTTCCATTTTGGACTGTGCGAACGGATCCGCCTGCAACGCGCGCCGCACCGCCTCCAGGTCCACGGCGGCTGAAGCGCACGCCCACGCCTGTGGTGCAAAAATGTGCCTGGCTGCCGCCGGTGCCGCTTCCTCGAGATACTGCGGTTTCCTGGAGAGCGCATCTGCTATGACATTGTTGTCGCCTGGGATGTACTCTATCCTGAAATCGAAATCCGCAAAGAACTCCGCCCAGCGTATGTGCCTCTGGCTCTGTAGCTTCGCCGTGCGCCAGTACTCTAGGTTCTTGTGGTCCGTGCAGACCTGCACGGTGTGCTTGGCTCCGATGAGAAAGTGCCTCCATGCCTTGAAAGCTGCGTGGATGGCCAGCAGCTCCCTGTCCCAGATGGTGTAGTTCTGTTCCGACTTGCTGAGCTTCCGGGAGTAGAAAGCACAGGGCCTCCAGTACCCCTGCGGGTCTTCCTGCAAGAGGACGGCCCCCACCGCTCTGTCAGATGCGTCAGTCTCCACCCTCATGGGCCTGCCGGGATTCACGTGTAACAGCTGTTCTTCGGACGCAAAGAGACTCTTAAGTCTTCTGAAGGACTGCTCCGCCTGGTCCGTCCAGGTGAACTTCTTCTTCTTGGAGCTGAGAGTGTCCGTGATAGCTGCCGTCTCCCTGGCGAAACCCCTGATGAACTTGCGGTAAAAGTTGGCGAAACCGACGAACCTCTGGACCTCCTTCCGCGTTCGCGGGCTCTTCCAGTCCAACACCGCGCGGACCTTGGCGCTGTCCATGGCTAGTCCCCTGTCGGACAGCCTATAGCCCAGAAAATCCACCTCCGTCACGTCGAATTGGCACTTCTCCAGTTTGGCGTAGAGCCTGTGCTCCCGTAGCCTCTGCAGGACTTCCTTAACGTCGCTCTCGTGAGCCTCCGGCGATTCCGAGAAGATAAGAATGTCGTCGAGGAAACATACGCACTTCTTGTAGAGGAGTCCCGCTAGCACGTGATGCATAAAAGCTTGGAAGAAGTGGGAGCCATTTTGGAGACCAAACGGCATAACTCTGTATTCGTAGGTGCCCAACGGTGTGAACATGGCCGTCTTCCACTCATCACCCTCTCGCACGCGTATGAGATTGTATGCGCCGCGGAGATCCAACTTGGTGAAGATCTTTCCTTTCCGCACCGTCCCGAGCAGGTCGTCAATCTTGGGCATGGGGAAGGCTGCAGGATTTGTTTTCGAGTTTATGAAGCGATAGTCCACGATCAGCCTTTTTTGGGGCGTGTCCTTCTTCTTCACGAAAAACACAGGACTGCCCCCTACAGCCTTCGATTCTCGGATGAATCCCCGCTGCAGGTTGTGAGCTATGAACTCCTTGAGCTCCTGCAGCTCGTCCTCGGACATGGAATACAGCTTCGCAGTCGGTAGCATTGTCCCTGGCAAGAGGTCAATTGCGCAGTCGTAGGGCCGGTGGGGTGGCAACTGGTCAGCCTCCTTCTCGCAGAAAACCTCCAAAAACCCCTTGTACTTGAGGGGTACAGCTTGCGCCATGCTGAGCCTCAGCTGCTGCCCTTCCTCTGGGCCCTCCTCCTCTTGACAGGTCTGGATGCAATGCTGCACGCAGTAGGACGAGCCGAAGGTGAGCTGCCGCTGGTACCACGCCATGGTTGGGCTGTGCCTATCCAGCCAACTCATGCCTAACACTATAGGCGTGTCTGACAGGCGGGTGACGTTGAAACTGATGATTTCTCGGTGATTGCCAATCTGCATCACCATGGGTGGCGTCTGTTGCACCACCTGCCCACCCAGCAACTTCCTGCCATCCACCGTGACGACGTTCAAAGGCAGCGTGGCTGGTAGGAGCTCTATGCAATGCTGCTTGACGAAGTGCACCCCCACGAAGTCTGCGTTGCTCCCACTGTCAATTGTAATGGGGACTTCTAGGGTGCGTCCATTAGGTAGTTGGAGAGTTGCAGTGAGCTGCACCACTGGCTTAGGTGGCAGGGGGTCTGTAGGCTGCAAAAGCGCTGGGGACTGCCCTACTGGCTCGCCTGGCTGTGCCCCAGCATTTCTGCTTCCAGCCAGGCATTGTCGTTTCCCTGAAACTGCTCTTCATGTTGTGCTGCTGCAGTTACTGTTGCTAAGGCTGCAGTGTGCTGCCGGAGCCTCTTTGGCCATGTGCGTCCCACTGTCACAGATGTAACACTTCCTGTTCCCTCTAGGAGGCTTTGTCTTGACTGCTCCGGACGCTGGGTCTCCGGCCGCTGACTGAGCCTTTGCACTCCCCAGTTCCATCGGTTCCTCCCCTGCCTGCAGCTGAGGTGAGGGACGCGTACGTCCTGGATCTCTGGGAAAGAAAGGAGGCACTCTAGACGGTGTGTGAAGCTGGCTACCCCCCTCATTGCGCCAAGGGCGTTCTTCATGGCGTACTCCAATGGCAAGCGCCCGCTGCACCACGTCTGCCAGGGTTTTAGGTCTGTCCCCCCTTGCCAGTTCGTCTTTCACAGGGCCAGAGAGCCCCTCCCAAAACAAGTCTCTGACTGCCAGAGAATCTTTCTCCCATCGCAGCACATTCAGCAAGGCGAAAAAGCGAGCATGGTACTGACGTACTGAAGCCTTGCCTTGCCTTAAACCAGTGTTTCCCAACCACTGTTCCGCGGCACACTAGTGTGCCGCGAGATGTTGCCTGGTGTGCCGCGAGATGTTGCCTGGAGGGAGGCGGGCGTGTCGGGCAGCGAGAGGCGGGGCGGCGACGGCGAGGAGAGGCCGCCCAGCGCGGGGCTCTCGCCGTCTGCCTGCCTGGCTGCCTGCGAGCTCGGCGGGCAGCGCCTCCGTCCGCAGCACCCGCCTCGCGGCTCTCATTCCCTGCCCCTGCCAAAGCTCACCCAGCCAAGCAGCGCTCTCCTTCCTGCCTCGCTTTGCTGCCTCCTCCTCCCCCACCCCCAAAGCTTGGAGGTTCCCCGGCAAGGGGGAGGGAAAGAAATTGAAACTTACACTTTCGTGCGTCCCTCCCGGCGTGACGCTGCGCGCTGACGTCACGGGGCTGTAATGGTGGTGTGCCTCGAGATTTTTTTCATCAAACAAGTGTGCCTTTGCCCAAAAAAGGTTGGGAAACACTGCCTTAAACCATGCATCTGCTGGCGTGCTACATCCACATCCACGCTAGACTGGAAGCAAGCGTCCATGCATTTGATAAATTCATCAGAGTCCCTTCGAGCAGGGCAATCCTCGCGCCACAGATTGCGCAGCCAAGCCCTCGCTTCCCCATGCAAGTGGGACACAATGAAACCCACTTTCTCCTCCTCATCTTTAAAGTCGTCGCGAAGCAAATGCAACGCATATTCTACGTCTGCTCTAAAACTGGGGTACTGCTTCAGGTTCCCATCGAAGTGGGCTACCAAGTTGCCTCCTCTTCTGCCCAGTGCTACTCCAGCAGCTTTGGCCGCCGGGAACCCCACCTGGCATGCATGATCCCACCTGGCTTGCAGATCTTGGCACCGCTTTTCCGCCTCTTCCCCCCTCTTCTGGGAGATCGCTACCTCAGTGGTAAGCTGGGAGACTGCGTTGCGTAGCTCAGCTATCTGCTGCTCCATACTCATGGCTGCCAAACTTCGTGAGCTTTGCAAAAAAAAATTTTGCGTATCTTTGGGAGGGGACTTACTGTCAGGGCTGCCTCAGGTCTCAGCTCACAAAAGACCAACGCCAGGTTCTTCTTATATACAAGGATGTTTATTGCAGTTCATTATTGGTTCCACAACCGAGGCGCGCAGCCCCGCGTCTCTTAGCCTAGACGTTTGAAGTCCCCTCTGAATCGGTCCCGCCTCTACACCAGCTTAAGAGGCTTGTGCTAGTCCACCTCTTCCTGTCTTTCCTTTTCCGCAGGGTCTTTCTGCCCCCCTGGGTTCCTTCCCTCCTGCTCTCTCCTGAAGCGGATTCCTCAGATGCCTGTTCCCCCCTCCTTCATGCTTTGGGGCCAGGCTCCTCCTCCGGGCTCTCTCCATTTCCGCGCGCCTCCACATTTGAACTTGGCGTGCGTTCGCTACCCCTGACCTTCCTCTTGACACTTACACTACTCCCTGTACTACTCTCCGCCTCTTCCGGCAGGACGTCCTGCCCCGATCTCCTTCCCCTGTCTCCTTCCTGCTCCGCTCCGTGTGTCACACTGGGAACTCCACTCTCTTCACTTCGTTCCTGCTGGGAAGCCGGCCCCGATCTCCCACTCCCACTCGGGGTTTCCCTGCTGCTTCCCTGCTCCTGGCAGGTCCCCCCTGTGACCCCCCTTGGCCTGACTAGGGGCGCCCCCTTCTGGGAATCCTCCGATTCACTTGAGAGACTCATGGAAGACCTCAAGTCATTGTCATCCTCTTCCTCACTGTCCTGGGATTCTTTCCCATCGCTCTCCGTCTCCCCCCTCACCTGTGCCTCTGTCTCTGAACCCCTGACACCAGGGAATTCTAATTCAGCCTTCTCCAAACATAGCTCTAAATCTTCCCAGATTTGTAACGACTGGGGAGGGGTGCCTATGGGAGGGATATATATATTAAAGCAAAGGAAATCTCCTCCTTCACTGCTAGAAATAAGTAAGATTTGTAAATTGTTGCTCTTCACCCACTGCTGTTGCCGGCCCTTGCACTTTAGCTTGGTAGAAACAAAAGTGACTAAACCACCACTAGGTCGGCCTCGGGAATTTGGTTTTATCGCAGGGGTAGCAAAGGCTTCGTATCCCTGTAAAGAAGGGACATGGAGATCTAGACACCATGTCTCCTGTAGACATATAATCTGAAATTTTGTAAGGAAATCCAGAAGGTCGACATCACCCTGCTTAGATAGCCATCCCGCCACATTCCAAGAAAGGATGTGGAAATAGGGTGATGGTGGAAATAGTGGCAGTCAATCTCTTTTCCGGTGGTTTGAGGCTCCTGAGCTGGGCTCCTCCTCTTTCTGCCCTGCTTGGTGGTTCCAGGTTTGAGGTCGCTGGTCCCTAGGTAGGTGTGATAGCTTTAACTAAGGGGCCAATAGGTTGATTTGGCCCAGAGGATCTTTGATGACACTGTTACAAATATCATGTTGTTCAGCTGATGTATCATGATGTTCAGCTGGTTTTTGCAGAGCAAGGGTTTTGCAGACCCGTATAGGCTGTACAGGTAGCAGGTCAACAGCTGCATCTTGCGTCGGTACTGCTAGCGGGTCAAAATTTGACAAAAGCTGTGGATCTTGATTGCGTATTGGGCTTAGAATAATGGAAGCCTCCAATTCCGGCATCGAGGCATATTTCTCCCCTAGTCCTCTCCCCTAGCATGGAAGACGAAGAGCAGACTCCATTTGAGGATCTCTCCCTCATTACAGTCGATCAGGTATATGAAGACGAGCAGCAAAGTCAGTCCTCAGGGAATGTGCAGGCGACCTTGGAACGGACAGCTCACGGAAGAACCACGACCAAACCTAAGAGGAGGCGTGTAGTGGTGATAGGGGATTCCCTACTGAGGGGAACAGAAGCAGTGATCTGTGGGCCTGACAAGATGTCTCGGGAAGTGTGCTGTCTCCCCGGGGCTAAGATCCAAGATGTAACTGAACGACTGCAAGGAATTATAAAACCCACTGACGAATACCCCTTCCTCTTGGTTCATGTGGGAACCAATGACACTGCAAGCAATAGCCTCCAGAAGATCAAAAGAGACTACGAGGCTCTCGGCAGGAAATTGAAGCAACTAAATGCACAAATTGTCATCTCATCTGTCCTCCCAGTTGAACGACGTGGCCCAGGGAGAGAGGGAAAAATCGTGGAAGTGAACAGCTGGCTTCGCAAATGGTGAAAACAGGAACGGTTTGGATTCTTAGATCACGGACTGCAGTTTCTTGAAGATGGACTTCTGGCAAGCGATGGGCTGCACCTCACAACGGTTGGGAGAAATGTTTTTGCCAAAAATCTCAGAAACCTCATCAGGAGGGCTTTAAACTGACTAATGTGGGGGAGGGAGACAGTGCTCCTGAAGGTAGGAGTCTATCAATTGATGAAGATGATCATCCAAATGTCATAGACCAAATGGAGCAAACAGCATGCAGACCTAGTGGTGGGAGGAAAAAATCCTTAAATAAGAGACACGGGGGAATGATTAATGGACTTCAATGTCTGTACACTAATGCGCAAAGCATGGGAAATAAACAAGATGAGCTTGAGCTCTTGGTACAGCAAACTAAATATGACATAATAGGCATCACTGAAACCTGGTGGGATAAGTCCCACGATTGGAATGTAATAATGGGGGGATACAATCTATTTCAGAGAAACAGACCAGACAAGAAAGGAGGAGGAGTGGCGTTATATGTCAGGGATGTGTATACCTGTGAAGAGATCCAAGATTTAGAACCTCAAAGCCAAAGTGAGAGCATTTGGGTCAAAATTAAGGGAGAGAAGAATAACAGAGATCTCATTGTGGGAGTTTACTATAGATCCCCAAGCCAAACGGAGGACATAGATGATGCCTTCCTGGAACAGATGGCCAAGCATGCAAAAGGAAGGGAGATAGTAGTAATGGGGGACTTCAATTACCCGGATATTTGTTGGATGTCAAACTCAGCCAAGAGCATAAGGTCAACAGATTCCTCACTGGCCTTGCAGACAACTTCATTGTCCAGAAAGTGGGAGAAGCAACAAGAGGAACAACCATTTTAGATCTGGTCCTAACCAATGTTGATGACCTGGTTAGTGGGGTAGAAGTGGAAGGATCATTAGGCGCGAGTGATCATGCTCTTCTGAAGTTTACTATACAGCGGAAAGGAGCAGCCAAGCATACTAGGACTCAATTTCTTGACTTTAAGAAAGCCGACTTCATAAAACTTAGGGAAGTGCTGGGTGAGATCCCATGGACAACAATACTAAAAGGAAAGGGAGTTCATGATGGCTGGGAGTTTGTTAAGAGGGAGATAGTAAAAGCACAACGTCAGGCAATACCAATGAGACGGAAACATGGAAGGTGCCTAAAGAAGCCAGGGTGGCTATCTAAAGAACTTTTAACTGAGTTAAGATTAAAAAAGGATGTGTACAAAAAATGGAAAAGGGGGGAAACCACCAAAGAGGAATTCAAACAAATAGCCAGCACGTGTAGACACAAAGTCAGAAAAGCTAAAGCACAGAATGAACTCAGGCTGGCTAGAGAGGTTAAAAGCAACAAAAAAGGCTTTTATGGGTATGTTCGTAGCAAAAGGAAGAACAAAGAAACAGTGGGGCCACTCAGAGGAGAAGATGGTGAAATGCAAACAGGGGACACAGAAAGGGCTGAACTCCTCAATGCCTTCTTTGCCTCAGTCTTCTCCGATAAAGAAAACAATGCCCAACCTGAAGAATTTGGAGCAAATGATTCAGCAAAGGAAACACAGCCCAGAATAACTAAGGAGATAGTACAAGAATACTTGGCTAGTTTAGATGTATTCAAGTCTCCAGGGCCAGATGAACTGCATCCAAGAGTATTAAAAGAACTGGCAGATGTGATCTCAGAACCACTGGCAGTCATCTTTGAGAATTCCTGGAGAACAGGCGAAGTCCCGGCAGACTGGAGGAGGGCAAATGTTGTCCCTATTTTCAAAAAGGGGAAAAGAGAGGACCCAAATAATTACCGCCCAGTCAGTCTGACATCAATACCTGGGAAGATTCTGGAGCAGATCATGAAGCAAACAGTCTGTGAGCACCTAGAAAGGAATGCTGTGATCACCAATCGTCAGCATGGATTTCTGAAAAATAAGTCATGTCAGACTAACCTGATCTCGTTTTTTGACAGAATTACAAGCCTGGTAGATGAAGGGAACGCAGTGGATGTAGCCTACCTTGATTTCAGCAAGGCATTCGACAAGGTGCCCCATGATATTCTTGTAAAGAAGCTGGTAAAATGCGGTCTTGACTATGCTACCACTCAGTGGATTTGTAACTGGCTGACTGACCGAACCCAAAGGGTGCTCATCAATGGTTCCTCTTCATCCTGGAGAAGAGTGACTAGTGGGGTGCCACAGGGTTCTGTCTTGGGCCTGGTCTTATTCAACATCTTTATCAACGACTTGGATGATGGACTCAAGGGCATCCTGATCAAATTTGCAGATGACACCAAAGTGGGAGGGGTGGCTAACACCCCAGAGGACAGGATCACACTTCAAAACGATCTTGACAGATTAGAGAACTGGGCAAAAACAAACAAAATGAATTTTAACAGGGAGAAATGTAAAGTATTGCACTTGGGCAAAAAAAATGAGAGGCACAAATACAAGATGAGGGACACCTGGCTTGAGAGCAGTACATGTGAAAAGGATCTAGGATTCTTGGTTGACCATAAACTTGACATGAGCCAACAGTGTGACACGGCAGCTAAAAAAGCCAATGCAATTCTGGGCTGCATCAATAGGAGTATAGCATCTAGATCAAGGGAAGTAATAGTGCCACTGTATTCTGCTCTGGTCAGACCTCACCTGGAGTACTGTGTCCAGTTCTGGGCACCACAATTCAAGAAGGACACTGACAAACTGGAACGTGTCCAGAGGAGGGCAACCAAAATGGTCAAAGGCCTGGAAACGATGCCTTATGAGGAACGGCTAAGGGAGCTGGGCATGTTTAGCCTGGAGAAGAGGAGGTAAAGGGGTGATATGATAGCCATATTCAAATATATAAAAGGATGTCACATAGAGGAGGGAGAAAGGTTGTTTTCTGCTGCTCCAGAGAAGCGGATACAGAGCAATGGATCCAAACTACAAGAAAGAAGATTCCACCTAAACATTAGGAAGAACTTCCTGACAGTAAGAGCTGTTCGACAGTGGAATTTGCTTCCAAGGAGTGTGGTGGAGTCTCCTTCTTTGGAGGTCTTTAAGCAGAGGCTTGACAACCATATGTCAGGAGTGCTCTGATGGTGTTTCCTGCTTGGCAGGGGGTTGGACTCGATGGCCCTTGTGGTCTCTTCCAGCTCTATGATTCTATGATTCTATAAACCTGATGGTCCCAGACAGAAGACAATCAGGATCACAAGAACTTGCATATGGGAGTGGATTTGGCACAGACTGGAACAAAGGACAATAATCAGCTCTTCCCTCTGGGGGCAGGAAACTGCAAAGTCCCCTCTGTCACCTGGAAAATGACTCATGGGGAGGGGGAGAAGGGAACCAGCCAGGTGACAGGACACTCAGGTTACCACCACCACCCCTCCCTCAACCCCTCCTTTCTGTGATGTATGCATGATGTTTCTGGGGGTGGGCTTGACCTACAGGATGAGAATTTCAAAAGTTTTTATAAGGCCTTGCACACCATTTTTCTGTGTCTTTTCTCTCTCTTGCAAGTGAGGGGAACACCCTGTTGCAACAGTTCAATAAAGGCCAACCCTACAGGCTGCTGTTTTGCTCCAAGTTATCCTGGTTGGTGTCTTTGTTTTGTCCAAGGGAGCCCTCAGATTTTTCCGGTAACAGTTTGGCGACCATGCTCAGGGACACTTGGTCCTCCTGTGAAGGTGAGGGGGGAGATGGAGGGGATCGGGTGCCACTGGGCAACCTTAGCCCAGGGATCCCTTTTTCCTCTCCCTACCTCCTCTTTGCGGGCGGTAATCAATCGTCACCAAAAGCCCAGCCAGGGGGAGCAAAGGCAAGGTCAAGCTGGCTAAAGAGAAAGGATCCCGGGATCCACGAGGGACATCTACGAATGTGAGTATGGTTTGAAGTTAATACATTGGGAGGGGGTGGGAAAGTAACGTCTCCACGACAGCTGGGCTTTTCTTCTTTCCATCTCTGACGTCTTCCCTCGGAGTCGCCTGGAAGCGTCCTAAACTCTATCCTTCCCTCCCCCGATTTCCCTCTCGGACCGGAGAAACCGCGGAACTTTTACTGTTTTTCTGACGTTTTTCCTCGGAGTCGCCCAGAAACGTCCTAAACTCTTTCTCTCCTTTTCTCTTTCCCGATTTCCCTCTCGGAGCCTGACCGGGGAAACCGTGGAAAGTCTCCTTTCCTCTTTCCCCCACGTCTTCCCTCGGAGTATTAGTCTTGTAAGCAGCGCTGAATAAATTCCGAATCCGTGGTTTTTACCGGGTTAGAGAGACCCGTGGTTTCCAGGCTAGTGCCTGTGGTTTTCTGGTAGGCAGGGATTGCCTTTTAGTTGAAGAAAAAAAAATCAAGTACTGATAGAATATTCTTCTCTCTACCCCCCCCTTCTCTGTCCCTTTCTTGTGCTTGTTTTTCTATCTCCTAGTGTAATCTACTGAGCAACCCCCCCTCAGTATTAGAGGGAAAATGGGAGCTCACTCTTCTAAACACCCTAGCTGGACTCCTCCTGGCAACAAAGCTTCCATGAAGCCTTTTTGCCCCAGAGAGGATTCTGATACGCCCCTCCAGTTTGTCATCTGCAACTGGGAAAAATAAAATGAAATAAAATAAAGGGGCAAAATGGTCTTTCCAAGTACAAATTGCGAGACCGTTGTAACTTTTAGTGGGTGGCTTAGGCCCACCACCTGGAACCCAGGGCACAGCGGCCACCTCAGAGATCCTTCAACAAAATCAGGGTGTGAACCCTTAGGGAGAGCTGAACACATCAAATTTGTGTTGTTAAACTATAAACTATAACCTAAAGCTAGAATGTGAAACCGTAAACTTAATGGTGCTCAGAAGGCAGTAGATATAATAACAGCCCAGCCTGAGAGCCCACGCATTAGAGATCTTAGTTTCTCTAAAAAAAATGAATAAGAGATGTACTCAAAGATTTAGAAATATTTAAAGGGTTTGTGTTTACATTGGCTTTGGCATCCACAGACTGTTCTTAAATGCACATAGTTTTAAAATTGCAAGCTTGCTTCAAAATTTTTAAATATAAGGGCCTTAGCAATCTTAAACAGGACAAAAATGAGAATGAAGCGTGCAAATGTTTGTTATTTGAGAGAGGCTCCAAAGAGTCTTCCTCCGAGTAGCTTAAGTGAGGATTATGATTTTAAGTTGACGGTAAATGATGTTTTGTTGCAACTTTTGAGTTTGTGAGCCTACATCCGTGTTCCAGTCTTTTTTTCCAGTATTTTGAAATGTGCTGTGAAGAAACTAATGTTTCTGCTGCAAAAGCCTAGTTGAGCCAACTGCTCTCTCAAGCTAATATGCAGTGTACGTATTTCATTAAGCATATGCCTATGAAAATATGGTGTTCCTTCTAAGAAAATTGTTATTAAAAGGGAGAAGCTTCCATAGCCAGCAATTGTCTATCTGAGCCCTGATACCAGCCTCTATAAGACTTCCTGGCCTCTTTTCTTGGAAAATGCCCCCCCCCCCTTGTATCAGTCTCTTTCAGTTTTTTCCCCCTTCTTACTTCTGTGCCAGGTAAATTTACTCCTGAGTAAGATTCCTTTAAAAGGAAACTACGGGGAGGGGGGGCAATCTTTTCTAAAGGTACCTTGAATCTCACTTTCCTATGTGTGGTTGTTTTAAAAAATCTTAATTAGGCTTACTGTTCCTAGGCAAGTTCAGAAAAAATGTTCACTTTTGTATTCCTTTTAATTTTAATTTTATTTTAATTGATTAATTCTATGGCTCTTTTAATCATTTGTGAGTGATTATGTCAATTGAATTAACTATGCTTAATAAAAGATCCTCTCCCTATCTTAGGAAAAAACTGTTCACTTCAATTTTCCTTTAAAGATCATTTCTCTAGGAACTTGCATTCTTTAGTCTAAGGAAGCAAACTCACTCAAACTATCTCAAGATCTGCTAAAAGGGTTCTGTGTAAAGTTGGGTACTTTTATTTTCCTCTTCCTTAGTACATGATAGGAGCATAGATGTTTCCTTTCCCAGTTGTGCTTGTTGTTGTTTAGTCGTTTAGTCGTGTCCGACTCTTCGTGACCCCATGGACCAGAGCCCCATGTAGAGTGAGTTACAATAATCCAGTCTGGAGGTGACCGTTGTGTGGATCACAGTGGCTAGGTCAGGGCGAGAGAGGTAAGGAGCCAACTGCTTAGCTTGCCGGAGATGAAAAAATGCCGCCTTTGTTATGCAATCTGACCTCCATGGAAAGGGAGGTGTCAAAGATTACACCCAAACTCTTAACGGACGGTGCTGGCACTAATTGCACCCCCGCAAGAGATGGGAGTTGCCCCCTCAATCCCATATCGCTCCGTCCCAGCCAGAGGACCTCTGTCTTCGAAGGATTTAACTTCAACCGGCTCCCACGTAACCATCCAGCCACAGCTTCCAAACATCTGATCAGTGTGTCTGGGGCCGAGTCAGGATGGCCATCCATCAACAGATAGAGTTGGGTGTCATCAGCATACTGATGGCAGCCCAGCCCAAAACTCCGGACAAGCTGGGCGAGGGGGCGCATAAAGATGTTTAAAAGCATCGGGGAGAGAATCGCACCCTGAGGCACTCCACACACCAAGGAGTGGCGCGATGACAATTCCCCCCCAAGCGCCACCCTCTGTCCCCGACCGGAGGGAAATGAGCGCAGCCATTGAAGGACTGTGCCCTGGACCCCCACGTCGGCAAGGCGGTGGTCCAGAAGTTCGTGATCGACCATGTCGAAGGCTGCTGACAGGTCTAGAAGAATCAGCAGCCCCGAGCCGCCTCGATCCAGCTGCCTGCGGAGATCATCTGTTAGGGCGACCAGAGGCGTCTCGGTCCCATGACCAGCGCGGAAGCCGGACTGGAATGGATCCAGAGCCGATTTTTCATCCAGAAACCCACCAATTATAACCTTTCTGCCTCTCATTATACCCCAGACTTTCCCAGTATTCTACAGGATTCACAACCTTACTACGGAAGGGGGCTCCGAAACATCATCGGAGGAAGAGATGCAGGGGCAACAGGAAGTGTCAGCGGCTGCAGAACAGCACCAGTCTCCAATGATGGGCAAGGGAGAAAGAAGTCTAAGTAAGAAGAAGCATTCGGCCAAGAAGAGCAAGAGAAGTAAGCCTTCTGATTCCGAGGACAATTCAGAAATGCTTCCCTGCTGCCCACCACCTGCTGGGACCTGAGCTACCAGAATTACAGGATGGAGCACGTGGGTCCCTATGTGGAAAAGAAGCAGCCAGATCCCTCTAAGTTTGGAAATTCCAAAGCTAAGCGAGTCCCTCACCGTGAGGTTTGCTGGGTGTGTGCCAGGGGCCAAATTGTAAGTATGCACATGAATGTGAAAAGTGCCTAGGTAACTACCCGGCGTCCTCATGTTTTAAAGGTAAACAGCCCTTTCTGGGCGGTAGGGGGCATTTCCACCAGGGGTCTTGAAATGCTCACAGACCAGCCCAAAGAACAGCCACAAACCGGTATTAATTCAGCCGCAAACCGGTATTAATTTGGCCCATGGTTTTGGCGTTCTCTTCTGTTAAGCTCTCACCTCTTAGATCCCTCCTAACTCAGGGGACCCCCTAAACCAAACAAACAAAAAACAAACAAACCAGTTAGGGAAATGCTAGCTATTGCAAAAAGAAAATAAACAAATAAATTCTGGCTGGGAGGGTGGCTGGCCCCTTCAGGGAGCCGCCTATACTGGCTTTACACATTTCACCTTTAGGCATCGTCCCTAAAAAGTCTCCAGGAGAGTATCGTATGAGCCACAACCCATCCTACCCTAGAGGTGGCTCAGTCAATGATGCAATACCACAGGAGCCTTGTTCTGTGAAATATGCCTCCTTTGATCAGGCTATAAAAGCTTATTCGCAGGTTCAGCAGGGGAGCACTCTTGGCTAAGTGTGTCATTGAGTCAGCCTTTTGCCTCCTGCCAATTCACCCAGAGGACTTTCTGTGCCTAGGTTTTAGGTTTAGGGCTTATTCATAGACAAATTTATGCCAATAGGGTGCTCAGTAGCTTGTGCAGCTTTTGAGTCATTTAGTACAATTTTAGACTGGGCCCTTTGCTTTAGAACTGGTTCTGAAAGGGTGACCCATTACCTCGATAACTTTTCTCTCATCACTAGTAATAGCCCTGATTGCGCTTCTCTTTAGAGGCTTTCACCTCCCTGGCTGAGGAGCTTGGGGTACCTTTGGTGGCAGACAAAACAGAGGGTCCAGTTTCGACCATAACCTATTTTGGGTATTGAATTGGACACAATCGCACAGACATCAGCCTACCAAGGGAGAAGCTAGCAGCACTTAAGGAATTAATTCTGTAACTTCTTCCTCTCAAGAAGGTCACCCTTAGGCAGAGTCGATCACTCTTGGGTCACCTCAACTTTGCATGCCGGGTAGTGCCCCCTGGCTGCCCCTTTTGTAGGAAATTGGCTAGCTGTCAGCGGGACTGCATGCTCCTCAACACAGAGTGCGCCTCTCTAAAGTGATCAAGTAAGGCCTGGAGGTTTGGTTAAAGTTCCTGGATAAGTACAGGGGAATTCTTTGTGGCAGGACAATTTGATGCTGCGTTCAGACTTTCAGGTACAGTCTGATGCAGTTGGTTCCCTGGGGTTTGGTGTCTACTTTAGGGGATGCTGGTGTGCTCAGCGTTGGCCTACCAGCTGGCAAGGAAAACCTATCACGCGTGACCTCACCTTCTTAGAATTTTCCTATCGTAGTTCTGGTGCACTTGTGGGCTGATGAGTTCAGGAATCACCAGGTATGCTTCTGGACTGACAATCAAGCGGTTGTCAGTGTCCTGTCTAAACAATCATCACACTCTCCTAGGGTGGCAAACGTGCTCCGGTGCTTTGTCCTTTTGTGCTTAGAATTAATCACCTATTTCTCTGCCAAATTTACACCTAGGGTTAACAATGACATCGCGCATGCTCTGTCTCGTTTTCAGATGGACTGTTTCCGCTCATTAGCACCAGAGGCGCAGCAATTGCCACAGCCATTCCTGGAGCACCTTTGGAACATGATGTCCTGAAGTGAGTATTGGCTTTAGTAGTCCCATCCACGCTTAGACATCATAAAAAGGCTTGGTTGGACTTTATGGAGTTTCAAGGCAAATTAAAAAATGCTAGGCTTGACACACCCCCTACCAAGGCTGAGGTTCTGCAATACTTGGTACATTTTAGGGAGCTGGGTCGCGCAGCAAAGACTCTATAACATCCAGTCAGCTGCAATCTCCTCCTTCTGTAAGGCTATTTACTCCATAGACCCTTGTGCAGATTTCTTAGTGTGAAGGGCACTGGGGGGCTGGCGCAGGCTGCTGCCTCCCAGCAGTGATGGTAGAAGGCCCATAACATATGACATTCTATGCCAAATCCAAACAACAACAACAACAAAAATAAAAGTTAAGAAGTATCTGTTGGTCCAAGTACAAGGCCCGGTTATTTTTCGGCTGCATACGCCATTGAAGGAATGGGTTTCTGTGCAGGGACCCAAAATCCACTTTTTTCTGTTTCCAAGGGAGCATTTCTAGAATGCTTTAACTTGAGCTCTTGAGCCAAAACCCAGCTGTATAAACAAGTGCTCAGAGCCCTCTCCTTTATCAGTTTGTGACGGCAAGGATGACCATGGCTGTTCTAGTGGAGTAGGGATGACATGTCATAGAATCATAGAATCATAGAGTTGGAAGAGACCACCAGGGCCATCGAGTCCAACCCCCTGCCAAGCAGGAAACACCATCAGAGCACTCCTGACATATGGTTGTCAAGCCTCTGTTTAAAGACCTCCAAAGTAGGAGACTCCACCACACTCCTTGGCAGCAAATTCCACTGTCGAACAGCTCTTACTGTCAGGAAGTTCTTCCTAATGTTTAGGTGGAATCTTCTTTCTTGTAGTTTGGATCCATTGCTCCGTGTCCGCTTCTCTGGAGCAGCAGAAAACAACCTTTCTCCCTCCTCTATGTGACATCCTTTTATATATTTGAACATGGCTATCATATCACCCCTTAACCTCCTCTTCTCCAGGCTAAACATGCCCAGCTCCCTTAGCCGTTCCTCATAAGGCATCGTTTCCAGGCCTTTGACCATTTTGGTTGCCCTCCTCTGGACACGTTCCAGTTTGTCAGTGTCCTTCTTGAATTGTGGTGCCCAGAACTGGACACAGTACTCCAGGTGTGGTCTGACCAGAGCAGAATACAGTGGCACTATTACTTCCCTTGATCTAGATGCTATACTCCTATTGATGCAGCCCAGAATTGCATTGGCTTTTTTAGCTGCCGCGTCACACTGTTGGCTCATGTCAAGTTTGTGGTCAACCAAGACTCCTAGATCCTTTTCACATGTACTGCTCTCAAGCCAGGTGTCCCCCATCTTGTATTTGTGCCTCTCATTTTTTTTGCCCAAGTGCAATACTTTACATTTCTCCCTGTTAAAATTCATTTTGTTTGTTTTTGCCCAGTTCTCTAATCTGTCAAGGTCGTTTTGAAGTGTGATCCTGTCCTCTGGGGTGTTAGCCACCCCTCCCAGTTTGGTGTCATCTGCAAATTTGATCAGGATGCCCTTGAGTCCATCATCCAAGTCGTTGATAAAGATGTTAAATAAGACCGGGCCCAAGACAGAACCCTGTGGCACCCCACTAGTCACTCTTCTCCAGGATGAAGAGGAACCATTGATGAGCACCCTTTGGGTTCGGTCAGTCAGCCAGTTACAAATCCACTGAGTGGTAGCAGAGTCAAGACCGCATTTTACCAGCTTCTTTACAAGAATATCATGGGGCACCTTGTCAAATGCCTTACTGAAATCAAGGTAGGCTATATCCACTGAGTTCCCTTCATCTACCAGGCTTGTAATTCTGTCAAAAAATGAGATCAGGTTAGTCTGACATGACTTATTTTTCAGAAATCCATGCTGACTATTGGTGATCACAGCATTCCTTTCTAGGTGCTCACAGACTGTTTGCTTAATGATCTGCTCCAGAATCTTCCCTGCTATTGATGTCAGACTGACTGGGCGGTAATTATTTGGGTCCTCTCTTTTCCCCTTTTTGAAAATAGGGACAACATTTGCCCTCCTCCAGTCTGCCGGGACTTCGCCTGTTCTCCAGGATTTCTCGAAGATGACTGCCAGTGGTTCTGAGATCACATCTGCCAGTTCTTTTAATACTCTTGGATGCAGTTCATCTGGCCCTGGAGACTTGAATACATCTAAACTAGCCAAATATTCTTGTACTGTCTCCTTAGTTATTCTGGGCTGTGTTTCCTTTGCTGAATCATTTGCTCCAAATTCTTCAGGTCGGGCATTGTTTTCTTTATCGGAGAAGACTGAGGCAAAGAAGGCATTGAGGAGTTCAGCCCTTTCTGTGTCCCCTGTTTGCATTTCACCATCTTCTCCTCTGAGTGACCCCACTGTTTCTTTGTTCTTCCTTTTGCTACGAACATACCCATAAAAGCCTTTTTTGTTGCTTTTAACCTCTCTAGCAAGCCTGAGTTCATTCTGTGCTTTAGCTTTTCTGACTTTGTGTCTACACGTGCTGGCTATTTGTTTGAATTCCTCTTTGGTGGTTTCCCCCCTTTTCCATTTTTTGTACACATCCTTTTTTAATCTTAATTCAGTTAAAAGTTCTTTAGATAGCCACCCTGGCTTCTTTAGGCACCTTCCATGTTTCCGTCTCATTGGTATTGCCTGACGATGTCTGTTAGGATATTTCCGTTCCACCTTAAAAAGGGGACAGGCTGTTGTGATTCACAACCTACGTATTTCCTGCTCACAGGAAGTTTCTGTTTGTCTATTGCTTTCGTTTCTCTCTATGTGCCCGAGACATCAACGCAGGCAGTCATGTTTTCTTTGTTCTGACCAATGCTGAATAAAGTTGTAAATAATGCTCTCCTGCGTGCATCTTTCGCTGTGCAAATTCTGCTGATAGAGCGTGCACCAGCTCTGGAATGTGGCAAGCTATTTCTGGAGCTCGTGTTGCTAATTGAATGATACTGCGTGTCTACGGGAGATCGATGGATCGTCCGGAATCGACGTTGGGTCATGATGGCCTTTGTCTCCCTGGCAGTATCTCAACAACAGGTTATGGTCCCAGATTCACAGCACTTACAGGAGAGTAAGACTGCGACAGACTGCTGTGAGTTATGTGGAAAAATTGCCGAGGCAGAGTGACTTTGATGTCCGGCTGGCTTAATTGACCTGGGAGCCGCGCTTCGTGATTTATGAGCTGCCGAGATAAGAAGTTTTTGAAGGCATAAAGGCTCACGGCTCAAGTAAAAGCCTGGAATGGAGTTTTTCCAAGCCTCTGAAGGCACTGAGTGCCCAAAGTTACAGGCACAATTATGAGACTTGGGCAAGTTGCTGTGAGAGTCTACTTCGTCAGTTTGGAGTGTGGCATACTGTGTGTGAAGCCCCACTAGTTCCTCTGACAGATAGATGGAGGGCCCAAGATTCAAGGGCCATAGACGTAATTGTCTTGTCCGTCTCTCTGGAGGAAATTGCTACGCTAGCTGGCAATACGACAGCACGTCAGATGTGGAATGCTTTGAAAGTAGCTCATCTGCCAGTCATCCCAGCCCAGAGTTTGACTGCATCGGAGGTCCTGGCTGTTTCCCAGAATGCGAGTGAATGCAGGGATGCTGAGGGCACCGGTTGCAAGCTGCAAGGGGAGCTGACTGTGATGTCATCCCAGGCAGCATTCCAGCCTCCAGGGGGAGCCAAGGAGTCGGCAGCTGAGAGCTCTGATTCCCATGAGAGCCAAGGTCATCGTCTTTGCAGAGGCCAGAAGGCCAGAAGTAAACAGAGACAGATGCCTGTTTGATGGCCAGGAGCAGGGGGGCAAGCAGCAAAAGCCCACGCCGGTGGAAAACAAGGTTTTGCTTGCTGTAAAAGCTGCTCCAAAGGCCAAAGCCAGATTTATTGTTGATTCGGGATGCACCCACCATCTGGCAAAAGATAAGCATCTGTTTATCTCCTTCACACCTCAAGACGGAGAGATCCACCAGGCTGATGGAAAGACGTTGTGAATCGCAGGAGAAGGGACTGTGAGACTTGCAAGTCTGCACACTACCATCAAAGATGTACTTTATGTTCCAGGTGCTGCAGACAATTTGCTCAGTGTCCCACAGCTGACTGGGTGTGGCTTTGAGATTTCCTTCAAGAGGAGCATCTGTGTCATCAGGAAAGGCAAATAGGACATTTTGCATGCAAAGTTTATGGATGGCTTATTCTGTATAACTTATGATGACAATGGTGCTGCTGTGTCAAATGTTGATTCTTGTTGTGTTGCACAAACTAACAAAGTTCTTCATGCAGGATGCATTCACAAGGCACACAGAAGGTTTGCTCACATGTCTTGGCAGGCACTGGCCAAGATGCCGGAGTTGGTTCAGGGTTTGAACATCAAGCCCTGTAAGTATCACATGAAATGTGTATCTTGTGCAGAGAACAAGGTGAAGGTTGCTCCAAAAGGCAAGGAGTCTAGCAGGCAGGCTTCCAAACCCTACCAGCTAGTCCACGCAGACCTGGTTGGTCCACTTGCGCCCTCTTTGGGTGGAGCAAGGTACTTCATGGTTCTAATTGATTCTTTTTCCAGGTACATTCATGTGTTTATGCTGCAGCAGAAATCGGAAGCGTTTCCTAGGTTCAAGGCATTCTGTGCTTGGTTGGAGAATGTTCACAGTAAACGTATTGGCTGTCTCTTTACTGATCAGGGCGGGGAATTCACTTCTCAGCAGTTTGAAGCTTTCCTGACTGAGAAGGGAATACAGCATGACTTGTAAATGTTTAGATCGCCATGGATGAATGGACTTGTGGAGCGAGCAAACCAGACATTGCTTCAAGGCCTAAAAACCTTGTTGCATGATGCCAATCTCCCTGGGAAGTATTGGGGGGAGGCTTTATCAACGTTGGTTTATTCCTATAACAGGAGACTGTCATCACCTATTGGTTGTACTCCCTATGAAAAGATGTTTGGTAAGAAACCTTACGTCAAACACATGAGAATCTTTGGTTCTGACATGTGGGTACACACCCCACAGAGCAACAAGCTTGGGAAGCGTGGGGCACATGGTTTGTTCATGGGGTAAGAAAAAGGTGCATACAGGGTATGGATGACTGATTCTAAGTCCATTAAGTTCACAAAGAGTGTTGCGTACAATCCTAAGTGGGGGGGGGAATGTGGGGATTTTCCAGAGTTACCCAGAGGAAGATGAAGGTGATGTGAAAAAAGCAGATAATGTTGAGGTAGAAGAGGAAGCTGAGGATGATGATGATGATCAGAGTTCGGATTCCAGCTCAGTGGGCAGCGCTGCTGCTGATGTCAGCGACAGTGATGACACAGCAGACTACAAGAGCGCAAAGGCCTCAGTCAGGCCATCTGATGCGTCTGACAATGAACTGGAAGAACCACTGTTCACCATTGGTCACTTTTCTCCTAAGAAGGAGGAGGTGAGTGCAGAAGACTTGCGTCTAGTACGCAGATCTGAAAGGGCCACGAAAGGCAAAGCTCCAAAGAGATTTGCTGATGAGTTTGCTAAGATAGCAACTGCTATTCTTAGTAGCTCAGAGAAGGTGTGGGAACCTTCAAGCTTCAAAGAGGTTCAGGAGTTAACCTCTAAAGATGCTGAGCCTTGGCTTAATGCCATGAAGGCTGAAGTTGATTCCTTGAACAGGAACCAAACTTGGGAGCTGGTACCAGTAGTCCCAGGAATGAGACTGGTTGGCAGCAAATGGGTCTTCAAGGCCAAGACAGACCAGAATGGCAAGGTTGTCAGACACAAAGCCAGACTGGTCGCCAGAGGTTTTTCACAGGTACCAGGACAGGATTACCACGAGACCTACTCACCCACCGTCACGTATGAGAGCATTCGGCTAATGCTCAAGATTGCTGCAGAGGAGAAACTGCATGTTTCCCATCACGACATTAATACAGCTTTTTTGTACGGGGTTTTGGGGGAGGAGCTGTTTATGCTTCCACCTGACAGGATGCAGATACAGAAGGGAATGGTCTGTAAACTTCGGAAATCCTTATATGGTCTCAAGCAGAGTGCCAGGTGTTGGAACACAAAACTCACTGAGACATTGCTTTCTCTAGGTTTTCACCAGGGCAAAGCTGATCCATGTGTGTTTGTCAAGGAGGAGGGGCAAAACAAACTGTATTGTTTATGTTTTGTTGATGATCTTCTGATGTTTTGGAAGAATCAGGCTTTGTACCAAAGCACCCTAGCTCAGCTGAAGGAGCACTTTGACATGAAGGATCTTGGTGAGGTATCCAACTATCTTTCTCTGCAGGTGGAGAGGGACCAAGCAGGTAATTTTCTGGTACACCAAACACAGAAAATTGCTGATGTATTAACTAGGTTGAATTTGGTTGATGCAAACCCAGCAGGCACACCGATGGTGACAGGTTACCAGGTAGATAGTACTGCTGAAGCGTTTTCTGACACTACGCTGTACAGATGCATTCTAGGCAAGCTGAATTTCATTGCTAGATGTTCAAGACCTGACATAGCTGTAAGCTGTAACCTGCTTAGCAGACATGCCAACAATCCTACTGTTCAGGATTGGAAAGCTCTGAAACGCATAGCCTGCTATTTGAAAGGGACTTTGCACTACAGGCTGAGGTTCACCAGTCAGAAGACTGGAGGTCTTGAAATCTTTGCAGATGCTAGTTTTGGAAGTGACACCACAGATGGTACAAGCACTTCTGGAGTATGCTACATGTACAACCACTGTCTGTTTGACTGGCTGTGCAAGCAGCAGACAACAGTGAGCCTAAGTTCCTGTGAAGCAGAACTCAATGCTCTGTCATTTTCACTCATGGATTGTGAATGGTTGATGCAACTGTTTAAGGACATCAGAGTTTCTGTGAAATGTCCTATACAAGTGTATCAAGACAATAGATCCTGTTTGGTTTTGGTGAACTCAGAGTTGCAAGCAAAGAACCAAGTACCGTATTTTTCTCACCATAGGACACACCGGACAATAGGACGCACTTTGTTTTAGAGGGGGGAGAACAAGAAAAAAAAATTCTCCCCCTCTCTGCCCAGCGCCCCTTCAGTGAAGCGGCAGGAGGCGCTGCACAGAGAGGGGGAGAACTTTCCCCCTCTTGTTTTCCCGCTCTAAAACAAGGTGCCATTTAAGGTGCGTTCAGGCGGCTACCTTGGAAGCCTGGAGAGGGAGAGGGGTCGGTGTGCACTGACCCCTCTCGCTCTCCAGGCTTCAGGTTCCTTTTGACCTGCTCTTTGGGGCTGGTGCGGGGAAGCCCACCACCAGTCCCAAAGAGCAGGTCAGGGAGCAACGGAAAGGCGCAGGGAGAGGCTCCTGTCATAGCCGCGCGTCACCTCTCCAGCCGGGAGAGGGTCGCAGGGCTATGGCTTCTTTAGCCCTGCGAGTGCTCTCCCGGCTGCAGAGTTGACGCGCGGCTATAGAGGCTCCTGCCATAGCTGCGCGTCACCTCTCCAGCCGGGAGAGGGTCACGGGGGGCTGCTTTAGTCCCGCGCGTGCTCTCCCGGCTGGAGAGGTGACGCGTGGCTATAGAGGCTCCTGCCATAGCCGCGTGTCACCTCTCCAGCCGGGAGCGGGTCGCGGGGTGCTTCTTTAGCCCCGCCCGCGCGTGCTCTCCCGGCTGGAGAGGTGACACGGGGCTGTAGAGGTTCCTGCCATAGCCGCGCATCACCTCTCCAGCCGGGAGAGGGTCGCGGGGCTATGGCGTCTTCGCTCCATAGGACGCACACACATTTCCCCTTCATTTTTGAAGGGGAAAAAGTGCGTCCTATAGAGCAAAAAATATGGTACTTGCAGATTAAGCTACATCGTGCAAGAGAGTGTATTCAGAAAGGACTCCTTTAGGTGTCCTACATGCCAGGAAATGAAATTCCTGCTGATCTGTTGTCTAAGGTTGTTAACAGAGAACAACCTAAGGTTTATGTACAGAGGTTGCAGTTGGGTTGAACCACAGGTACTACAGGTTACACGGAAAGGGGGAGGGTGTTAGGATATTTCCGTTCCACCTTAAGAAGGGGACAGGCTGTTGTGAGTCACAGCCTATGTATTTCCTGCTCACAGGAAGTTTCTGTTTGTCTATTGCTTTCGTTTCTCTCTATGTGCCCGAGACATCAACACAGGCAGTCATGTTTTCTTTGTTCTGACCAACACTGAATAAAGTTGTAAATAATGCTCTCCTGCGTGCATCTTTCGCTGTGCAAATTCTGCTGATAGAGCGTGCACCAGCTCTGGAATGTGGCAAGCTATTTCTGGAACTCGTGTCACTAATTGAATGATACTGCATGTCTACAGGAGATCGATGGATCGTCCGGAATCGACGTGGGGTCATCATGGCCTTTTTCTCCCTGGCAGTATCCCAACAATGTCTAGGTCTTATCTTACGTCCTGACGCATAGACCTAGTCCGGGAACAGTGCCAGAGTGTGTTCTTGGAGTTGGTGACCTCTTGCTCCAAGATAAGAGTAGGAACAGGAATACCCTTTTATGGTCAGAAGTACAGGAACGAATATCCTTTTATGGTTAAGAATACCGGAGCAGGAACACATGTGATGTCAACCTGCGTGTATAGGCTGATGTGGTTGGATTCCTGGGGAAGGAGGGAGAGGGTGCCTGGAGGATATATATACTGCATGAAATTTCTCATTTCTTTGGACTTGCTGTGGACTCACCACACAAGTGCCTTCTGCTATCTGGAGAGCAGAATAAACTCTTTCTTTGAACCAACCTTGGTGTCATTTGACTTCCTTCCTCCTGTCCGGGAGCAACGCAGAGCCCACCAATCAGTAAAGTCTAATAAGGCTACACCATTGCCTCCTTTGGCGCTCTGCGCATTGGCGAAGTGGTTTGTGAGGGCCAACAAGATTCCGCTGCTTGGGGAAGTTTGAGAGACCTGACCTTGTCCAGATCCAATTTAGTCCTGCATGTCCGATGTTCCAAAACTGATCAGCAGGGAAAGGGGGCCCTTATTCGGCTCCGAGCAACTAGTCACAATGGGCCATGCCCAGTAAAGAGTACTAGACATTTCATGTACGTGAGACCAACCGTCTCAGGCCCATTCCTCATACATTTGGATGGCTCCTACCTTGCACGGCATCAGTTCATGCGCGCTATGCGAAGGGCGATTGCTGCCTGTGGTTTACCCCCAGCTGAATTCGCGGCCAACTCCTTTCGGATTGGGGCCACCAGCACAGCAATGCATTTGGGACTCTCAGCTGAATGGATGAAGGACTTGGGGCGGTGGAAGTCACTGGGGTCCTCTAGCTTGGAGGCAAGAGGGAACTCTGTGGGCCGTCCAGCCCACCCTGAGCTCAGGTAGTACCAGAAGCCGATGCATTGGGTGCCCCCAAGCAGCGGGTATATCCCCATCCACAGTGCCGCTGCTTGACCTGACACCAGAGAGCCAGTGCTGGTGTCGGCAACCATGTAGTGCCATGGGGAAGGGAAGAGATGTGTTCCAGTTAGATCTTCTTCTGGATTGGAAACCCTGGGGGTCATCCAGTCCAACCTGCCGCAAGGCACCACTCACCCTCCGGTGTGCCCAGGGTGTGGTCGTCAAGCAGACCTTGTTCCAAGGTGCCACCCCGCCACGCCCACCTGGTGGGGCCAGCTCCTAGGAAAGGACAAGGGCTGGTGGGATCTGGAGCCGTTCCTTGACTCCCAGCACCCACCTGCAGGGTAGATGACCCTGGGTGTGCCATCCAGCTCTACAATGCTATCATTCTGTGACGTTGTAAAGCAGGACATGCTCAAAGCAGAGGGTGCTGGATTTTAGTGCTGCACAGGCTGCTGCCCCTGGGTGGGCTCAGACCCAGCAGGGAATTTGGTTTCCGTGTAACATGGCCACCCCATTTCTGGCACGACAAGATACACGAGGAGAAAACACTTTCCTGTCTCCTGTGGCGGCCAGTTCGTCCCTCTCGCTCTCCAGGCTTCAGCGAAAGCCTGCATTCGCCCCAGAGGACGCACACGCATTTCCCCTTCATTTTTGAAAGGGAAAAAGTGCGTCCTATAGGGCCAAAAATACGGTAGTTTTCACTTAGTCTTGGGTTTCTGGTGAATGTGCTTCATTTGCGGCTGGCTTCATTTCTTTTCCATTGGTTTGGCTTGTTTTTTGGACTTTTGCTTTATTGCTTCCTTTGAGAAGTTTTCTTGTTTTTGCATTCTGGTGGTAATACTTTTGAATGCTTTGGGGGTTTCTGGTGAATCTGCTTTGCTTGGGGTTGGTTGGCTTCTTTGTCAGTTTCCATTGATGTTGCTTTTACATGTTTCTTCTGCTTCTTTTCAATAGGTTCTTGTGTTTTTAGTGGTTGACTTCATTGTTGGAATGGTCATTAGACATTTCTGGTGGTTTTGCTTCATTTCTGGTGGTTTTCCTTTCTTGGGGGGATTATCAGATCTCATAAAAATTAATATACTCAAAGGTGCAAACCCCCAAAAACCTAGAAATGAAGCAATCTGTTATGTACTAACCTTGGATCCTAGAAAAATAGGCAAGTAGGATCCTAGAATGCTAAGGCTATTCCCAAAGTGGTTGTCAATTGTACTGGTTGCTAATATATTAATACAGAATATCTTGCTTGGTTGACAAGGGCTACCTGACCCCATTGACCGCAATTCCTGCTGTGTTTCGTTGCTTATCCAGGCCGCCTCTGCCTGGAAATTCATTTAGCAGGTTAGACTGATAGTGATATAGCCCCAGTTACATAAATAATTATAAATAAGTAATCACATATATATATACATAAATAAATAAATAAATAAATAGAAAAACAAGTATAAATAAATAAATAATAAATAAATAAATAATAATAATAATAATAATAATAAAATAAATAAAATTAAATTAAAAAACAAGCAAACATATAAATAAACAAATAGGTAAACAATAAATAAATAAAATAGACACTCGATTTGCTTACTAACTTGACTTGACTTGCGCCCACCCCCCCGAGGCACTGCTTTCAGCTTGGTCATGGAGGGCAGCAGCAACCCCCAACAATCTCAGCGTGGCAATGCCCTAATGCCAACAGGCCCTTGTAACCCTCAGGCCTTGGCCCAGCTTTTTTCCGCGCTGCAATCATTCTACGCGCAGTGCAGGGCACCTATCACTCCCTCTCCGAACATTGTCGAGGTGTCACAAGATTGCATACCAGACACCCCCCCGCCCAGTCAGCAGGGTCAGGATGGTCCCTCCACTAGTGCAGCTAATGTGGTTGAGCAGGCCCCCAGCAGGCCACGGACGCGCCTACAAGCTGCTAGAACTCAAAAATCTAAGTCAGGTCCACTGAAAAGCAAGGCACCAGCTAAAAAACCTAGGGCGAGCGGACAAAAGGCCAGGCCGGCGGTGGCCTCTACATCAGCCCCGCGCCAGGAGGTGATTGATGTTCCCAGTGTTTTCCAGGATAACCCTAGGCAACCAAGCACATCGGAGGAGTCATCTTCTGAGGAGGAGCTGCCCCCTCAGCAGGTGGCTGCTGCCAGCGACCCGGCCCCCCGTGACGACGCTCCACGGGGCGGAAAGCGGAAGGCGAAGAAGAAACACCGGTCGAAGAAAAGCAAGAAGAGGGACACTTCGGACTCCGAGGAGGAAACAGGTACCTCTTCATCAGATGGGGATAGTGACGCCCCAATGGAGGCATATTGGGGGGAGGGGGAGGACACTGGAGCACCCCAGTGGGTGCATGAGCGGAGGGCAAACTCACACAGGAAGACATTTAACGGCACGCTTGATTGGAAGGATGGGGCTCTGGTTCCAGACGTTAAAGTCTCAACCAACGCTGCCACTGACTTTATTCTGGGGAACCACCTCTCTAAGAGGAAGAGGAATAAGATATTGAATGGCAATTATGTAGATATGTTTTCCTTGCTGCCCCCAGCTCAGGTCAAGGGAAAAGGGAAAAAAATTAAGTACTATGGGAAAAGGAGGTACAGGGTACCCCGGGTAGAGCGAACGTTCGAGAATTGGCTTAATGGCTATCAAGTGTTTATGGCTGTGGTGTCAAGTTGCTATCCCAAGAGGGGCGCGCACCTCGTGTCCTACCTGGCACACGTCAGGAGGGCACGGGAGATGGCAGGAGATGAAGCTGCTTTGGCGTATGATGAAGACTTTCGGAGGAATGCCTCGCTGCTGTCTTCAACGCGCTGGGACCAAAAGGACAACAATTGCTGGTTTGAACATGTGGGGCCCAATATTGAGAAGAAAGCCGCTCAACAGCCAAAATCTGGTAAGGTGGAGACCCAACGCCGTAGGCAGTGCTGGGACTTCAACAAGGGTACCTGTCAGCGCGTTACTTGAAAGTACTTGCACGAATGCGATAGGTGCCTAGGCAGCCACCCAGCAGTCAACTGCTTCAAAGGGAGGCAGCAGCCCTTTCGGGGAGGCAGGGGTCACCTCTCCCGGGGAAACAGGGGTGGCCCCGCCGGACCTGCAGCCCCCTCCCAAGGGCCAACTGGGGCTCGTTACTAACATCTCCCTAGGCCTTGCGTGCTCTCCGATAAAATTGGAGCCCTTGAGAGCATTGTTAAAGTTCTATCCAAATAGACGTGCAGCCCACCTACTGGATGAAGGGTTTTCTGAAGGTTTTAGAATTCCGGTTGCCTTCACACCCAATTCCAGTTGCCCCCCTAACCAGAAATCAGTATTAGAAAGGCCCGACATCGCGTTTAAAAAGATACAGAAGGAGATTACAGCCGGCAGGGTGGCCGGTCCATTCGCAACTCCGCCTATCGAAGGGCTTCATATCTCCCCCCTTGGTATTGTCCCAAAGAAGGCCCCCGGTGAATTTAGAATGATACACAACCTGTCCTATCCCAAAGGATCCTCGGTTAATGACGCCATTCCCCAAGAGATGTGCACGGTGAAGTATTCGTCTTTCGATCAAGCTGTGCGGTTGGTGCGGAGCTTTGGCAGGGGCGCCTTTTTGGCAAAATGCGACATCGAGTCAGCATTTCGCCTACTCCCGGTTCATCCGGAAGACTACCGCTGGTTGGGTTTCAAATTCCAGGGAGCTTACTTCATTGACAAAGCTATGCCCATGGGTTGTTCTGTTGCCTGTGCTGCGTTCGAGACCTTCAGCACATTCTTGGAATGGGCCCTAAAGTTTAGAACTGGCTCTCTGGGGGTGGGTCATTATCTCGATGATTTTATTTTGGTGGCAAGTGACGCTGGGGAGTGCAGGTCCCTCCTCCTGGCCTTCGAGTCCTTAGCTAGGGAACTGGGTGTCCCTCTGGCAAGCGAGAAGACCGAGGGCCCGGTCACTACCATGACCTACCTGGGCATTGAACTTGACACCGTTGCCGAAACCTCGCGATTACCGGCTAAAAAATTGGTTGCCTTAAGAGAGCTTATCGGCCAAATACTGCCCCTAAAGAAGGTCACCTTGAGGCAAATTCAATCCCTCCTGGGGCACCTCAACTTCGCCTGCCGTGTAATTTCCCCCGGTCGTCCGTTCTGTGGCCGCCTAGCAAAGCTGTCCACGGGCTTACGGTCACCCCATCATAGGGTACGCTTATCCAAGGCAGTAAAGGCGGACCTCCTTGTTTGGTTGCAATTCCTGGATGGTTTCAACGGCATATCGCTTTGGCAGGATAGTTTGGTGCTGCAGTCTGATTTCCAAGTACATTCGGATGCGGCCGGGTCCTTAGGTTTTGGGGTCTACTTCAGGGGCCAGTGGTGTGCCCAGCACTGGCCTCCCTCCTGGCAAGGTAAACCAATACTACGTGACTTGACATTCTTAGAATTCTTTCCCATCGTGGTTGCAATTCACTTATGGGAAGACCAGTTCAAGAACCATAGGGTCTGTTTCTGGACGGACAATCTAGCGGTCGTGTCAGTTTTGAATAAACAATCGTCACGCTCACCCAGAGTAGCGTCCCTTTTACGGTACTTTGTCCTCTCCTGCCTGCGGTTGAACCTTCACGCTTCAGCCCAGTTCGTCCCTGGTATTGATAATAACATCGCGGATGCTCTATCTCGTTTCCAGATGGAACGCTTTCGCTCATTGGCGCTGGATGCGTAGCAGCAGCCTCAACCATTCCCGGAGCACCTCTGGAATATTGGCAACAAGAAGCAATAAAGGAGTATTGTCTGCGCTAGCGCCTTCTACCCTGAGATCGTATAATAAGGCGTGGCTAGACTTCACATCCTTCCGCATCAAAAAGGGACGGTCCAAGCCAGGCAGGCCACCGTCCAAGTCTGAAGTCATAGAGTACTTGGTCCACCTTAGAGATCTTGGCCGGGCCCCCAAAACCCTCAATATTCATTCAGCAGCTATATCCTTCTTTTCTAAAACTTTATTTTCTGTGGATCCCTGTTCGCATTTCGTTGTGTGTAAGATGCTTGAGGGCTGGCGCAGGTCCAGGCCTCACGGCCGGGACAGGAGAAGGCCAATAACTTTAGATATACTCACCCAAATCCGTAGGAAGCTGAGGGCCCTGTGTTGGTCAAGATATGAAGCCAGATTATTTTCAGCAGCGTTTTCTTTCGCATTTTTTGGCGCCCTACGCATAGGCAAAGTGGTTTGTGAGGACCGCGCAGCGTCCAGGGGGCTACTACTTGAGGACGTAACTGTGGGCAGTGCGCATGTAATGTTAAGAATCCGTAGTTCAAAGACTGATCAGCTTGGCAAGGGAGCCTTGGTTCGCCTCCAGGCGACTCAAAAGGCGGGCCCTTGCCCTGTAAAGGATGCTAGAAAATACCTGTGTGTAAGACCAGAATCTAGTGGCCCCTTTTTCTTGCATTCCGACGGTTCCTCCCTCTCAAAGCAGCAGTTCACGAGGGTCATGCGCAAAGCAATTGCCGCCATCGGGCTTCCCCAAGAGGAGTACGCCGCGCACTCCTTTTGCATTGGGGCGGTGACCACCGCCACCCATATGGGCTTACCGGCTGAAAGAATTATGGACATGGGGCGCTGGAAATCCAACGCATTCCAGGGTTATATACGGTAGACCTTCTAAATTCCCCTCAGCTTTCCCCCCGGGCACTCCTCCTGATCCGGTTCTCCGATTCTCTCTTTTCAGGTACTGGTGTGGTTCGACTGTGGATCCTCGGCCACAGCATCGTTTATTGGGCAAAGCGGCGCGCTGAACGAAGGGGCTGGGTTAAAGAGCTTCAGCTACCCAGCAGGGTCAAATTATCTTGGATCACTAGGCGGGGTATGCGCTGGGAAGAGTTTTTCCCAGTGGTATCCAAAAGAATCGCTGCCGAGGGCCCTCCCGATGCCTTGGTCATCCAGCTGGGCGAGAACGACTTGGCATATAGGAAAGGGGTAAACTTGATGTGGAACATTATTAATGACTTGGAACTGTTGAGGGCATCCCATGAAAGCATTACAATCATTTGGTCATCTTTGCTGGAAAGGCGATGCTGGCGGGACACAGAGAAGCCTGTGGCGGTGAATAAGGCTAGAAGGATTGTGGAGCGCACGGTGGCGCGCAGAGTGGTTGCACTGGGAGGTCGGGTCATTCAGCACCCAGGTATACGGTTTGACAAGGAAATGCTTTATCGCTGGGATGGCGTGCATCTATCTGATGCGGGAAATGATATTTGGTTGGCGGATATTTTTCAAGGTGTGAGGGATTGGTTACAGGTCTAAGGGTATTGGCGGCGAGCCGGCTTGCGGCTCGGTGGCGGTAGGCATTGGCCGGGGTATTGCCATGCAGATGAGGTTGGGGGGGAGGAACGCCATCACCTCCCCCAATGCTTGAAGGGTAGTTCGTTAAAGGACTCCGAGGGGCGACGCCTCGTCCGAAACCTACGGAGGCTAGGGCCTAAAGCGCGCCCCCGAGCGGTAACCCCTCGGGGAGCGCCTAGGGATACGCATCTCGGGTGGCTCCCCCTGTTGGTGTTTAACCCTTCCCGGTTAGACCGGATAGTCGGTTAGGGGCCAATGCCTAAAGCCAATACCCTTCTTTCCTGTAATCAATAAAGTTGTGGCCATTTTCGCCCATTAACCTAAAACGCTGTGTCCGTTGTCTTTATTTATTCCACCTGTGGGGGGGGAGGGAATAGCCACGCAATGCCCCTTCCGATCGTCAGGAGGAGGGGGGGTTGCGGGATCGCGACACCACCCACACTCGCCCTCGCGAGGCTGGTGCCAGCCTCGCGGGAGGCCGCCGGGATTCCCCCAACTAACATCCCCTTGGCGCCAGCCAATCGGCTGGCGGCAGGGGCGGGCCTTAGAAAGGCCACTTAAGGTCGGGGCAGCCCTCGGCTCGCCCCTTTTCGCCCGGGAGACGACGCGGTTTCCCACCCACCCGCCCTTTAGGTTTGCCACCGATCTTGCTATGGGCTTCGGCTGGTCGCCGCAAGGGGCCTGGTAGGAGTTTTTCCATTTGGCTAATTGGCTGGTTTTGTGAGCCACTTGGTTTTTTCGCCTACCTCGTAGCAAATCGTCACAACTCCCTTGGTTTTGGCGGTAGGCATTGGCCGGGGTATTGTCATGCAGATGAGGTTGGGGGGGAGGAACGCCATCACCTCCCCCAATGCTTGAAGGGTAGTTCGTTAAAGGACTCCGAGGGGCGACGCCTCGTCCGAAACCTACGGAGGCTAGGGCCTAAAGCGCGCCCCCGAGCGGTAACCCCTCGGGGAGCGCCTAGGGATACGCATCTCGGGTGGCTCCCCCTGTTGGTGTTTAACCCTTCCCGGTTAGACCGGATAGTCGGTTAGGGGCCAATGCCTAAAGCCAATACCCTTCTTTCCTGTAATCAATAAAGTTGTGGCCAATTTCGCCCATTAAACCTAAATCGCTGTGTCCGTTGTCTTTATTTATTCCACCTGTGGGGGGGGAGGGAATAGCCACGCAACACTTTGAATTGTGCTCGGAAACGTACTGGGAACCAATGTAGGTCCTTCAGGACCGGCGTTATGTGGTCCCGGCAGCCACTCCCAGTCACCAGTCTAGCTGCCGCATTCTGGATTAGTTGTAGTTTCCGGGTCACCTTCAAAGGTAGCCCCACATAGAGCACATTGCAGTAGTCCAAGCAGGAGATAACCAGAGCATGCAGCACTCTGGTGAGACAGTCTACATCTTTGTCACTAGACAGCCCACGTTTTTTACAGTGGTACCTCGGGTTAAGAACTTAATTTGTTCTGGAGGTCTGTTCTTACCCTGAAACTGTTCTTAACCTGAGGTACCACGTTAGCTAATGGGGTCTCCTGCCGCCGCGCGATTTCTGTTCTCATCCTGTTGCTTAGAGAGGGCTAAGAAGCAATCAAGATTGCTTGTGGCAATTCACATTCACCGCTAATGTGGACTTTTGCCACTTTAATATGTGGAAACATTGAGCCTGTGCAGGTGGTGAATGTCCCCATATATGTGAAGAGGACAGTATTGAGGACAAACTTTGTTTTGGGACAACTTTCTAAGATCCTGTGTGATAGATAGTCTCTCGGAAAAGATTAAAGATAAGCAAAAACAGGAGTTGATTGGTAACTGAACTGGACAACAGGGTCGAAGCAACTGCTTATAGACATTTCTGAAGGCCTGGGCCACTCCCACTCCCCACGTGATTGGCTGTCTAAACTTCCAAGCTGTGAATCAGGACTCAGAGTTTAAGGGCCAATGGCCGAGCCCAAATCCAGAAATGTTCTGTGATTGGATATCATGTATCGAATCAGAACACAGGAGCTCAGAATCCTTAGTCCAGACTCGAGACCACTGAATACATAACAGGCCCCATGGCATTTTCAGGAGACTGGCTGACTATTGATGTGTAACCACAAAACTCAAGAACTGTCCCGCCTGCTAGAATTGAGCTGAGGGATCCCCTTGTACCCTTGGAGATCTTTCGAAAAGCAAAGACACGTAGGATTTTGCCTTGATAAGAAAAGAAACAAGAATCAGTGATGGGGGAAATTTTGTTCTGGGGCTCAGCCCCTGCACTTCCTCCTACTGCTAGCACTCAGTCGTGTGCTAAGTACAAAGATCATGCCCCTTTTGGACTTCCAAAGGATGGGGAAACCCTGCATTTAAAGACACAGGACAACAATGGGATGGGGCGGATTTCATGCGGACGCCAATATATTACAGTCAAACCTCAGCTCCCGAACGCCTGCGTTTTGGAACGTTTCGGCTCCCGAACGTTGAAAACCCGGCACATTTCAAAACGATTGTGAGGCAAAGTAAGAGTCCATCAGTTCCTGAGGTGAAATTTTGGGGTGGGGAACGTCTGACCTCTGAGCACATCTTGCCCCCTCCCCAAGTCTTCCCCATTTGGTCCATGAGGCCATTCTCACATGCAGGTAAGGGGTGAGGCTTGACTGATAGGACATGGCTTTCCAAAGCTGCTTTCTTTGCACAGCCCTCAAAGCATGGGACTAGTTGTCAGGATCCTCTGAAGAAATGCAGAAACCAGGGACCCATTGCTAAGCAGGATGGCTCCCCCTTCATATCAGCGCAGAACATCCCATTCAGTTGGGCTGAGCCATGGCACTCCTGGCAGAGAGCTCTTTGGTGAGCCAATACTCAGTACTAAGTAGAATTGCCCATCCCTTCAGATCCTTCTGAGCACTAAAAAAGGAGGGAGAGGTTTCTTCCCTTCCCTGTGAAGCCCAAGCTTGCTGAGCTCTCCAAGAGAGAGGTGGGGGCTCCCAAAGGCTTCCCCTCCTTCCTTTAAGCCTGATCTCACTGCAGTCCTAAAAGGGGGAGACTCTCCAAGACTGTAGTGATATTAGGCTCTTTCCCTCCTCCCTTTTAGGCCTGATGCCTCTTTGTTGGTAGTGAAAGGGGTTTTGACCCAAGATACAGATCCCAATAAGGATCTGGCACACGGAGTCCAAAAGTTTCCCACCTATTCAGCCTAGCTGGAGAGAGCCAACCTGAGGAAGCTGGCACAAGCTTCTATCTAGATGCTTCAAGAAATAGGGTGGGGGCCTGGCAGCGAAAGAGAAATTCTAACAAGGCTGATGCGCCTGATAGCTAACCTAAAAAAAGCATCTAATTACTAAATATATATTCTTTTTCATGGAGCACATAGTTAAACTATGGAACTTGTTCCCACAAGAGACAGTGAAGGCCTCGAAACATCGATGGCTTTAAAAGAGCATTAGACACGTCCTTGGAGGAGAGGGCTATCAATGGCTACTAGCATTGATGGCTATGCTCTGCCTTCACAGCTGGAGGCAGAAATGCTTCTGAATACCAGTTGCTGGAAACCACAGGAGGGGAGAGGAAATGAGCAATGGGGACACCTTCTGTATCTGCGCTTCCCCATGCAGGGAACTTTGACACACTCCAGCGCTGGTTTGCTCAAACAGCTTATGCTTTCCCCCTTTGTTTTGACTTCATGGATGCTCTTCCTGCTACTCGTCTCCTAATGCCAAGGTCTCCAAGCAAGGGTTTGATAAACCCAGATCAAGCCATGCTCTTCCCTCATCCATCCAGTTGGGCATTTCATTCCTGGCTCGAAGCACTTAACTGTTCCTCCAAGGAGCGCCTTTCAAGTAGGCTTTCAAGATGGGAGGAGTACAAGCATCAATGCTGCCTCAGGAAGAAGATCTGTATGGTAAATAGAAGCTTATGTATGGCTATTGATCTGGATCCTCTGTGTCAGCTGCAGGGAACCTTTGGCCCTCCAGATGTTGTTGGGTGACAACACCTGTTAGTCCCAGCAAGCATGGCCAGGGATTATGGGAGCTGTAGTTCCCCAGCATCTGGAGGGCCAAAGATCCCCTACACCTGCTGTATATATTAATACTACTTAGTAGTGCTGCGTATCTTAGGAAATCATTTTATGAGCCCGTCACTCAACCACCCAGTGGCGTAGCTAGCCGCTCAGGGGCCCAAGCCACCACGTCACTCCCAGGAGAGATGCGTGGCTCGGGCGCGCTTCTGGCCCCGCGGGAAGTGCTGCCCCCTGTGGTGTGGCACCCAGTGCCCCCCTCCCCCCCCAGCTACATCTCTGCACCCACCTCTTGGGATATCCTGGGAACAAGGCTTGAATGGTAAAAATTAACTGCGCTCAGTGTTATTTTTCTAGAAAAAGAGGTGCCAGAACTCACCACGAACGCTTCCCTTGTTCTTTTACAATGGCAATGGCACCAACCTGAGAGGCGCCAGAACTCAGTTCCAGTGAGTTCTGGCTGGGGGGAAAAGCTGCACTATATTTTTTTCCTCTAAGGCTGGAGCTTCAATATGTGGCATGTGGGTGGGTGGGTACATTTTCTCCCTCACCTCAAGCAGCCCTGTTTGTGTTCTTGTTATGCTACCATTATAGTTCCTGAAATGAGCTGGCAGTTGGCGTTCTGTTGAATGCATATTGCAGGCGGATGCAGTGAAATTTGCAGCCGGGGTTAAGGGATTCCTATCAAAGCCAGATGTTTGGTGCGAAGAGGGCTTCTCTAAGGAGGTACCGGCTCTTCCAGTGGGAAGTGCAAACCATGCCATACGCCTTGTGTACTGTACTCAAAATGGTCTTGCAAGATCAGATCAAAATCCTACCTGGTTCAGCATTCTCCCTCTCCTTCCTTCTGTCTGTGTCCTTTTAAGCAGAGCAACGTTGGTCTACTCCCTGCTGCTGTATTTCCCTTGGGGAGAAGCAGAAAAGGCTCCCTATCTCTATTCCCTATTGGTTCCCTGTATTCCAACCCTTTAAATCACATCATAGGTCATCCTTTGCTCCCCCTCCCTTTCCCCACTGTTTCAAGAATGACTTTTCCATTTTTGTTCCTAGATTATCCATGGGATAAATCCAATCAGAAATCAATACAAATAGACTTGGCAAAGTTTAAGGAACTGGATGCCTATGCACAGAAGGTATGCTGTCTCTTATTGTGATATATGCAGCAAGGAATTTGCTAGGATGCTGAGGTTTTTAAGGTGCATTTGGAATTTGAGAGTGCTTTCAAGTGCCCTCTCCTGATAGGAGGCAATTACTTCTGTTCAGATGGAAGGTCCGAACTGGGAACATCATGAGTCACAAGACCCTCCTCCTGATTTCCAGAAAACTAACACGGTGGAGCACCTAGAACCCTTAACAAACCACAGGATTCTCTTTCTCTCTGTGTGCGTGCGTGAATTAAATGCATGTATATACACCCATATTTAGTTATTTTGCAGCATTGCTTTGCTTTAAAAATTCAGGAGACAGCTCCAAAGTCAGTTCGGAGGAGAGCTAGCAATCATAGGCAATATGAAAGGGTTTGAACGACTCCTCTCTCTTTCACAATTCACTTTCGATCGTATTTATACTACAGACTGAAATTGATTTGGTAGTTATTTCCTCTCCTCAGGGAACTCCGAGTACTGTACTTCTGTGAACAAGGCTAGCAGTCATTAACAGAAAATTCTCAGTGCCCTTGCCAAACCACAACTCCCAGGAATCTCTGGGGGGCCTCGCCAGAATTAAACTGGCATAAAATTAATATACTGGTGCAGTAATCAGCCCTGGGTTTCCCCCAGTGCTGTCAAGTGACAACAGTAGGGCCGGCTCAGGATCCAGGGTTGCCTTGGTCCCTCCCTGCCCCCATAATGCCCCCCCAGTTGTACTTCCACCCACCCAAAGGTGCAATGGGCAGTGGCGAAGCTCTGGCGTGGCTGGCGTGTGTCCTGGGGGCGTGGCACATCGCCTGTGGGAGCGTGACATGCACCCTGAGGGCGTGGCGTGCGGCACGGTCGGGGGGCGCGGGTGCAGCCGCGGGTGCAGCCGCAATGGTACCCCCTCCCCGATGGTGCCGGGGGCAGTGCGCTCCCCCCCCCGTTCCTCTGCCAGTAGCAATGGGGGAACTCTGCACTTGTGGGGAGACAGTAGCAAAGAGGATTTGGGTTTCAGCTGAAGATTGTAGAAATAACATGCCTGTGAACCCTGGAAAAAGGAAAGGTTAATCATGCGTCTCCCTTCAGAACAACTTCCCCCCCAAGGGTACATTTTTGACAAGTATAATAAATTCTTTGATCAATCAAGTAAAACACATACACTTAATCGACTAACTGTGCAATCGCAGTGAATTCAGCAAGGGACACTCTTGTAAGTGCACGCAGGATTGCACCCTAAAATTTCTTTAAACAAGTGGACTTAGGTAGAAGAAAGGAACTGGTACCCCCTCGTCCATATTAACTGCTTCCAAGTCTATTTACCTTCTGTGAAACAGGTGAATGTCAGGAATAGCGTGAAAAACCTGGTGAGTGTCTTGCTCCAAAAAGCCCACAGTGACCTGGAGAAAGTGTGAGCCATTTGGATGTGGATCTGCCACCATATAGGTAGGTGGGGGTACCACCTTTCTGCATACTTGAGTCCCCTTGCCTCTGACAACTTCCGGTATTAAAAGATCAGCCTTTGTCACTGCCCTGCGCCCATGAATCCAGCTCTGTAGCAGAGTTCTTTAGCAGACACCCAGTCCAGTGATTGCCAGCCAAGGAAGATGGATACGTAAGGTCATATCAAAGCAAGTTATATTCAGAGTAGACCGGCTGAAATCAAAGGATGTAAGTAACTCATGGACATTAAATTTAGTGGGTCTACTCCGAGCATGGCTTCTTTGCAGCTGTCTCGGGCATTTTCACCATTTCATAGCCAGTCACGTCAGCTCCATTTGCACAAAGGATTCTGGATTGTAACCTGTGTGGATCAGTGATTTGGTGTTTGGCTCACACAGAACTTGACTGGGATCTCTGTTCAGCCATGAATCTCAGAAGGGATCAGGAGGTGCTCACTGATAACAGAAATCACTGGGTTAAAGCTCACTGAAAGTGCCGCGGTAGCATTATTATCAATTTACGATGGGGTTGAAGGTTTGCAGGCTATGAAGGACTCGCTCACAAATTTATTGAAAGCTGCACGAATTATGATAGCTAGCAAGTGGAAGGGCAAGCAGAATATAAAATGGAAAAATGGTATGAAGAGGTGTGGGAGATATAGCTATTAATGATAAATGAACATGTGCCATTAAGGTAAGACGGGGAATATGCAGGAGGAATGATTTTGAGGAGATATGGAGGGTGTCTGTAGAATTTGTACTGTTACAACGGAAAGGGGTCAAACCATCGCTAGAGGTGTTGAAATTTTGGGAGGTTGGATAGTTACAATGGAATGGTCTCGCTGGTGGGGTGCACATTTTTATTCTTATTTATTTATTCTTATTACCTTGTCAAAATAAAGTAAAGGTCGCAGCACGGGAGGAGAGGAGGTGTCTCCCGACTCCTAACCCTTGCACCAGTGTGCATTTTTATTTGGCAACAAGACCCTGGGTCTACACAAAGCAGATTTACGAGTGCTTCCAGACTTTCTCTTTCGAGGTGCGATTCAAACACATATGGGCAAATTCATGTTGTGCAATCAAAAGTTCATTTGGAGCTCTTGCAAGACAAGCCACCCCACCCCCCAATCAGATTTTGGCAACCAGGAAAGATATCGAGAAACACGATGGAAAGTGTTGCAAAGTGTTGCCACCCCACAAGCAAATCAGAATGGGTGCTCATTGTCTTTATTTCTACAGAATATGATGTGGAAGGCTGCTATAACCTGGACAAGGTGTCATTTAAACCAGCTGATGTCCTTCAGTCAGGAAAGGCTATTTGCGGTGGATATGCTCGACTCTTTCAAGAAATGTGCAGGTAACTTCTGTTGGCTCCAGCCATCGTGGCAAGTGGTTGTTACTTGGCTGTAGCGATAGGAGATCTGGAGAGCCACAGGTTCCCCACCCCTTACCCTAGGCAGCTATCTCCATGCTTAGGCGTGATCAACTCGCACGTGACAGCCCTCGGAAATAAGTAAATCAATAGATTCTAAGCAGAAAATGGCGGGAGAGAGCTGGAGAGTCCTCATGGCTCATGAGGAGACCCTCCCCAGAACCCAAAGAGGACTTCAGTGGGAGCGGAGGAAGCCCCAAAGAGAACGGAGGCACAGTGGGGCTTTGTTTAGGCTGCTCAGCCTCCCCACCTAGTAGCTGACACACGTCACAGCATGGCAGCTGCTGTTGCTTTTCCACAGGTCCTCCAGCCAGCTCCAGAGCTTCACCTCTAGTTGAAAAGAGTGTTGTGGGGAGAGAGAGCTGGAGAGCAGGAAAAAATGAGCTTTTTTTAGTGTGTGCTCCCTACTTACACAGGGACACGGGTGGCGCTGTGGTCTAAACCACTGAGCCTCTTGGGCTTGCCGATCAGAAGGTCGGCGGTTCAAATCCCCATGACGGGGTGAGCTCCCGTTGCTCGGTCCCAGCTCCTGCCAACCTAGCAGTTCGAAAACATGCCAAAAAGTGCAAGTAGATAAATAGGTACCGCTCGGGCGGGAAGGTAAACGGCGTTTCCGCACGCTGCTCTGGTTTCGGTGTTCTGTTGCGTCAGGCTGGCCACATGACCCGGAAAAACTGTCTGCGGACAAACGCCGGCTCCCTCGGCCTGTAAAGTGAGATGAGTGCCGCAACCCCAGAGTTTTCTGTGACTGGACTTAACTTTCAGGGGTCCTTTACCTTTACCCTACTTACACAATTTTTGCTTATGTGCATGGGGTTCCGGAACATGACCCACCATGTAAGTGGAGGAATGCCCACACTGTGAATGATCCTGAAGCAAACTTGCATATATAGGGCTGCATTGAATTGAGTAGGTCCACTGGAATCCATAGACTTAAAAATTACTTGAATTTAATGGGTCTCTTCCCTGTGTGACTTAGTTCCTCATCCATACTTAGCTTTGCTCTGTGCTTTATAGGCACAGTTCCTGGCTTTCCAGGTCCGTGTCCAAATGTTGTTGTTGTTGTTTCATCCCAGGAAAACTTGTGTTTTCCTGCCAAATTGGAGCAAATGAGAATCTGTGGAGAACCTGATTGCTGTTTTCTCTGATCCAGCAAAATGAAGGACGGCCAATCCAGCCTATCAAAGCGGTGAAAGCAACCACTTGTCCTCTTGGTAGCAACACTGTTCCTGAATACCTTCCTTCCCCTCTCAGTATTGCAGGGATACAGTGCCAGTATTTGATAGGCAGCTGCAGCGTAAAGGGGAAGAGCGACCATGCCTGGAATGCTGTCCGCATTGATGGAAGGTGGCATCTCTTAGACTGCACCTGGGGAAGTGGCTCTGTGAATACTGCTTTTAGCAAGTTCACTTTCAGGTACGCTGTTAGGCAGACCAGGCAGAGCGTGGGACACACTGAGGGGATAGCAGAAGAAGAAGAGTTTGGATTTGATATCCCGCTTTCTCACTACCCTAAGGAGTCTCAAAGCGGCCAACAATCTCCTTTCCCTTCCTCCCCCACAACAAACACTCTGTGAGGTGAGTGGGGCTGAGAGACTTCAGAGAAGTGTGACTAGCCCAAGGTCACCCAGCAGCTGCAGGTGGAGGAGCATGGAAGCGAACCCGGTTCCCCAGATTACAAGTCCACCGCTCTTAACCACTACACCACACTGGCTCTCACAGTTAACTTCATTTGCTTTCAGGTGGTTTTGTTTTGCTTGAACCACTTGTCAGAGTTTGCAATTTGATGGTCGCAGGGCTGATTAATGTAAGCAAGTGCAATAAGAATGCTGCAGCTAGGTTGGTGACTGGGAGCGGCCGCCAAGACCATATAACACCGGCCCTGAAAGACCTACATTGGCTCCCAGTACATTTCCAAGCACAATTCAAAGTGTTGGTGCTGACCTCTAAAGCCCTAAATGGCCTCGGCCCAGTATACCTGAAGGAGTGTCTCCACCCCCATCCTTCAGCCTGAGGTCCAGCTCTGAGGGCCTTCTGGCAGTTCCCTCACTGTGAGAAGTGAGGTTACAGGGAACCAGGCCTTCTCAGTAGTGGCGCCCGCCCTGTGGAACGCCCTCCCATCAGATGTCAAGGAAATACAATAACTATCTGACTTTTAGAAGACATCTGAAGGCAGCCCTGTTTAGGGAAGTTTTTCATGTTTGAAGTGTTATTCCGTGCAGAGTGGCTGTGGAGGCCCGGCCAGATGGGCGGGGGTATAAGTAATATTTCATCATTATTATTATTATTATTATTATTATTATTATTATTATTATTATTATTATTATTATTATGCCATGGGCATGGAGTGTCCTGATGGCAGGGATAGATACCATCTATTCATCCTCTTTGAACAGTTCTGGAGTGTTGTGCTTATTCTGGGCTACATGTGTAAAATCTGGGGATTCTGGAGGCTGGATTGTTGCAACACAGCAGCTTCCTCAACCAGATGCCCTCCAGCTGCTCTGGATCACCACTCTGTTTGCCTGTCTGGCCCTGGTGCTGATTTAGGCATTATTATGAAATACTAGACTATTGCGCCTTCTCCTTTTGCAGGTACGATGAGTTTTACTTCCTTACTCGCCCCGCTCTGTTTATTAAGAAGCACTTCCCTGAGGACCCCAAGTGGCAGCTTCTGAAACAGACGGTGACACTGGAGCATCGGCATGATCTGACTTAAATGCAGAAGGACTGACCGTCGCAGTCATAAGAACATCAACCACTGAAAATGGGTAAAGTCAATTAGAAGCATCTGTCTTGTTCCCTTTGATATCACAGTTACATCCACAATCAGCCTCATGTACAAGCTGTTACTGCAGTGTATATAACAGGGATGGAGAACCAGAGGCCCTTTCAGAGGTCCTGCACTACAACTTATCCAGAATGCGGCAGCTAGACTGGTGACTGGGAGCGGCCGCCCAGACCACAGAACTTGAAAGACCTACATTGGCTCCCAGTCCATTTCCGAGCACAATTCAAAGTGTTGGTGCTGACCTTGAAAGCCACCTAAACGGCCTCGGTCCAGTAGACCTGAAGGAGAGTCTCCACCCCCATCGTTCTGCCCGGACACCGAGGTCCAGCGCCGAGGACCTTTTGGCGGTTCCCTCACTGCGAGATGCCAAGTTACAGGGAACCAGGCAGAGGGCCTTCTCGGTAGTGGCTCCCGTCCTGTGGAATGCCTTCCCATCAGATGTCAAAGGAATAAACAACTATCTGATGTTTAGGGAAGTTTTTTAATGACTGATGTTTTAATGTATTTTTAAGCTCCTGTTGGAAGCCGTCCAGAGTGGCTGGGGAGACCTGGTTGGGCGGTCGGTCGGGGTATAAGTAATAAATTATGATGATGATGATGATGATGATGATGATGTCCCATCATCCCTGACTATCATGTGGTTGATGGGACATAAGAATTCAGCAACATCTGGAGGAAATCAGATTGGCGAAGGCTGGTTTAGCACACCACCCCAGACTCTCAGCTGTGGTTAACGTTATAAAGTTATAGAGTTATTATAGAGTTGGAAGGGACCACAAGTGTCATTTTGCCTGACCCCCAGCAATGCAGGATTATTATTTTTGCCCCGTGTGAGGCTCCAACCCACGACCCTGAGATTAAGAGTTTAAACAAGCTAGCTGGATGAGCCGTGGTTTAAAGATGGCTTATCAAACCAATCAACCAGGGTTAACAATAAGCATAGTTCATCAGATTTGGGTGAGGCAACAAGCTGTGGTTAAGCCTAACGAGGATGTAGTTTCCAAACTCTTCACCGCTTGTGTAGAGGGAGGAGGGGGGGAATGTGTGAGCCCAAGGCTTGCTTTGGCTCATTCCCAGCATACTAAACCATGGTTTCACTTGACATCTGAACTGGGTCTGGAAGTATTCCATGCTCTACCTTAGATACCTTTGTTTGCCCCTATTGCTGATTTAGATAGTGTTGCTAAATACTGCACTATTGACCTCTCTTTTTCAGGTACCATGTGATTTACTTCCTCAACCACCCTGTTCTGATTATTAGCACTTCCCAGATGATCCCAAATGGCAGCTTCTGAAGCAGACTTCTGCACCTGCTGCAGCTTGAATGGAACCCGCCTACTGTGTAATTTGATATCCTTCAAGGACAGTCACTTGTCTCGGGTATCACTGCTAAACTGACCACGGTTTTGATGCACAGGGTTTTTAGCTTGACACAAAGTTTTTAAAAATGGAAAACATATATAATATATATAACATGATACTTGTTTCAATGAGCTAAAATCGATTGCAGTAGCTATTTACAAATTTACAGTATAACAAAGAAATCGGGGAGGTGTTCCAGGATTTCTTTTTAAAGGCCGTATCAAAAAATGAGTAAAGTGGGAAACCCTAGATTGATTTTGAAAAGCAGATAATGAAAGGGTACAATTAATGTTTAGGCATAAACTTGTTCATATAAAAATGTGTTGGATCCCGCCCCCCATCCTTTACAGTACAGCAACACAAATCATTAGCATTTTATCCACCATATTCTTGAGACACCCTAATGTGGTCCTATCCATTCACTTAAAGTAGCAGCAGATGTTTTTTATATATAGCAAACAGTAAATAAAAAGAGTACAATCCATAAATTGGTGCAAGCTTTTGGGGCTTGCCTTTGATTTCCCAGTGTGTTTGTAAATGCAATAAAGTTTCACTGTTCTTCGCCAAATGTGTCCTTGTGGTTTGTTCCTCTTGCTTGATTCAGTTGTTTAATATGTGGCAATCTAATAAATTTACAGTCGTATCTTGGCTCCCGAACGCCTTGCAAGTCGAACGTTTTGGCTCCCAAAAGCTGCAAGCCCGGAAGTGAGTGTTCCGGTTTGCGAACGTTATTTGGAACCCGAACGTCCAACGCGGCCTACGAGGCTTCCGATTGGAAGCCACGCCTTGGTTCCCAAACATTTTGGAAGACGAACGGACTTCCAGAACAGATTCCGTTCGACTTCCGAGGTACGACTGTACCTACAGCATAATCACATCTTACGCGCAGAGGCATATCTAGGGGTTCTCTATGTAGAGGTGAAGGGGGTAAGGTCCTGAAAACTGCTGCTACTTAGGGGTCTAAAACAGATACATTTTTACTTAGCTTTAACACACTTACAACTGTTATTTTCTAGTGCAGAGCAACAGGGACAGAAGGAACCATGAGAGAAGCGATGACTGGCTTCACGGTTTTTCCCACATAATGGTTTTTTACACGGCACGCGCACACATTGTGATTAATATTATGGCACTGTTACCACGCTGTGGACTTCAAACTTATTTCCTCACCCCAAATGTATTGATACATTGCCCAGCCTTAAAGTATGTGTGTGTGCTCTATGCAAAAATCACCATGCAGGAAAAACTGTGAAGCCAGCTAGTGCCTCAAAATTTAGCTGGTGCTCTATCACGATTTTGAAAACCAGGTAACATCTAGTCCTCCTCTCAACCCTTGTTATTCTTCGAAAAGAATTTGTCTAAGTTTGCTTAAGTAAGTGGCTTAAAAGTGTGGGTTTGGATTAAGAAAAGAGGAGAAATGATTCCCTACAACAGGTAACTTATCAGTTTTCGTGAAAGGTGTCAACTTTGAGAGAAAGCAGTATTATTTGTGATGGCTAAAAGGTAAAGGGACCCCTGACCGTTAGGTCCAGTCGCGGACAACTCTGTGGTTGTGCACTCATCACGCTCTATAGGCCGAGGGAGCCGGCATTTGTCCGCAGACAGTTTTTCCGGGTCATGTGGCCAGCATGACTAAGCCGCTTCTGGCGAACCAGAGCAGCGCACGGAAATGCCGTTTACCTTCCCGCCGGAGCGGTACCTATTTATCTACTTGCACTTTGACGTGCTTTCGAACTGCTAGCTTGGCAGGAGCCGGGACCGAGCACTATAGCCCTAAACTATAGCGTGTTTAGCTTACATGTAAATACGGCACTAGGGGCTGCCTGCCCTGCTCACTCTGCTAAGCCTAGACTAACCGATCCAATAGGAATCCAACCCCTGCGACAATCCAGTATTGTGTCCTACATTTCTAAGCAGTGAAAAGTTCTGGAGCAGCAATGCAGGGAGAAAGGGTACCAGGGGTAGGGGGGCTTGTAAACTGGCCACATATGGTTGATCTGTCTGGACTGAGATCAAGTCATACTCAAGCCACAAAGCTCTGTTTTGACGCTTCGTTCTTTGCTTGAATTCCCCAGAATATTTTGTTGGAAGCCTCCCAGAGTGGCTGGGGAAACCCAGCCAGATGGACGGGGTATAAGTAATAAATGATGATGATGATGATGATGATGATGATGATGATGAAAATAGTATAGGAATTAATACCAAAAAATACTACACCCCATTCCCTGCAAAAAGAAGGACGCCCTAAAAACAAACTGAGCACACCTCTTATATCAATCGGCAATGGGAACAGGAGATGGACCTTTCCATTAATTATATGTGGGCAGATCCACATAAAACATAGACTATGAACTGCCGAAATCTACCTGGCATGTAACGCCTTAAGAGAAAACATAATGAAAATGACCTACAGGTGGTACATGACCCCAGTCAAGCTTGCAAAAATTTACCATTCGCCCAATAATAAATGTTGGAAATGTAATGAGACTGAAGGTACTTTTTATCACCTTTGGTGGACCTGCCCGAAGATCAAAGCCTTTTGGGAAATGATCTATAATGAAATCAAGAAAGTCCTTAAGTGGACTTTTTCTAAAAAACCTGAGGCTTTCCTCTTGGGCATGGTCGGCCAATTGGTGCCAAGGAAGGATAGGACGTTTTTTATGTACGCTACTACAGCAGCGAGAATTCTTCTGGCAAAGTATTGGAAGACACAAGAACTACCCACTCTGGAAGAATGGCAGACGAAGGTGATCGACTACATGGGTCTGGCAGAGATGACCGGCAGAATCCGTGACCAGGGGAAAGAGACAGTGGAAGAAGATTGGAAGAAATTTAAAACATATCTTAAAAACTGTTGTAAAATTGAGGAGTGTTAAGATGTTAAGGAACAAAGAAATAGAGAATTGCAGCTGAAACCAATAAGTTAAAGAAAAAAAATCTAATGAAAGTGATTGGTTTAAATTAGATTTAAGAAGTTGCTGAAGAAATGTGAAACAAGGATGCAGAAAAGGGAAGGTATGGGGAAGTCCGGGAAGCAAGGTGTATGAAAATAAGGCTAAGAAATTATACGTGTTTATTTGTTTGTATGTTATTGTTATTGTCTTATTTATAGTTTGTTTTTATTATGTGTTTGGAAAATTAATAAAAATTTATTTCTTTAAAAAAAAGAAGAAATCTACCTGGCAGGGGAGGAAATGTGCAATTGGGACTCCAGGGAACTTTGACACACTGCTGTGCTGTTTTGTCCAAACTTGTTCTGCTTTCACTTTTGTTTGGGCGCCGTAAGTGCTGTTCCTGTTTCTCTTATCATAATGCCAAGGTCTCCATCAAAAGCAGAAATTGCGTGCACGAAAGTTGAAGCAACTTCTACGGAACAGAAACACAACGTGGCATTGTCTCATCGGTCTTGATCCATCAAGGGTGCTCTATTGTGTGCACGAAACATACCAGAGCTGCTGGGTGCGATGGCTATCAGGGCTTCAAGTAAAAGTAGTGATTATTTATTTCACCACTGAGGGAGGGTGGCACTCTGCGCATGCTCAGGCACTCACTCGTTTATGATGGCTTGAACATGAGAGGTAAGCGGAACAGCCGTGCACAAAGGCAGCATACCTCTAACGTAAGAACATAAAAAGAGCCTGCTGGATCAGGCCAATGGCCCAACTATTCAAGCATCCTGTTCTCACAGAAGCTGAGCAGATGTGTGTGGAAAACCCATAAAAATAAAATATCAGGGACGGGCAATCTGTGGCCATACAGATGGTCTCTGCCAGCATGGCTAATGGTCAGGGATGGTGGGCATTGCAGTATATGTTTTAATGTACATATTGTCTCATCCCAAGGATAACCATTTTGTAGCCTTTCAAGAGGAAAGGAGAACAAGGATCAACTCTGTCCCAGAAACAATCTGATGGGATGCCCATGTGTTGAAGGCATGCTGTCTCTTATTGTGATATATACAGTGTGGAATTATAGTCCTGTAAGGAATCTGCTAGAATGCTGAGGGTTTTTTCCCATGTGGATTTGGAATTTGATAGTACAGTGGTACATTGGTTCTCGAATGTAATCCGTTCCGGAAGTCCATTCGACTTCCGAAACGTTCTAAAACCAAGGTGCGGCTTCCAATTGGCGCCGGCGCCCTGGAAACAATAGCCGACAGCCACATCGGGCATTCGGCTTTCGAAAAAAGTTTGCAAACCAAAGCATTTAACTTCTGGGTTTGCGGCGTTCGGGTTCCGATTTGTTCGTCAACTGAGCCATTTGAGACCCAAGGTTCCACTGTGCCTTCAAGTGTCCTCTCCGGATAGGAGGCAACTTCTTCTGTTCACATTGAAGGTCCCAATGGGGAACAATGTGGGTCACACAAGACCATGCTCCTGTCTTGCACATGCTCTAACACAATAGGGCACCTGTTTACAGGTGTACACCTGTGTACCCAAGAAAAAGGAAAGCTTAAGCATCTTTCAGAATACTTTTTACCCAGGGGCAAGTTTTTGCCAAATTTAAGAAATTAAGTGGTCAATCAGCTAAAACACATACATTTAATTGACCAGCTGTGCAACCCTGAGCAGTTTTACTCACTGAGTAGCCCCACTGAGTTCAGCAAGATCACTCTTGTAAGTGCCTGTAAAATGCACCCCACATTTTCTTTAAACAATGTCAGGCTTAGAGAGAAAAAGGGAACTGGGTACTCCTTATTCGTCTCAACTGCTCCTGAATCTATTTCCCTTTTTGGCCTGGTGCCTAAAGGTGTATGATGAAGGTGCCAGGCAAGCATTCCACAAACAGGGAGCCACTGCAGATAAGGCCCGTTCTTGTGTTGCAGTGGCGTAGCGTGGGGGGTGCAAGGGGTGCAAGCCGCACCGGGCGCAACATCTGGGGGGGGGGCGCTCGCTGCCTCCGGAGTCGCCGAAGAGCCTTGGGCGCAGGCTGTAGCAGAGCCGCATGTCTCGCGGCGCCCGGCTGAAGGCGCCCGGCAGGCAGCGGCTCTCAGCGCTCACCGCGGAGGACGCGCCAGGCAACCCCTCCTCACAGCCCCGCCTCCGCCGCTGCTGCTGCTGCTGCTGGGCCGTTGCATTTTCCTCGCCTCTCTGCCCCCCTCCTCCTCCGGGCAAGCGGCGTCGTTTGGGCAGCAGCGCCAGCGGCAACTCGCAGGTTAGGGGGGGCGCAAATTACGTGCCTTGCCCCGGGTTAGGGGGCGCAAATTACTTGTGTTGCCCCGGGTGCTGACAACTCACGCTACGCCGCTGTTGTGTTGCCACCCTTTGGCCCTCTCGTGGGGGAGGCACACAAAGAAGGGCCTCTGATGTTTATTTCAGGGTCCGGGTAGGTTCTCATGGAGCGAGATCCTTCATGTCTTTGCTTTAGGAAAGAGGTACAAGGAGACCCCCTCAGCTCAGTTCTAGCAACTGGAACAATAATTCTTGATTATTGTGGTTATAGGTTAAAAAAAGGCCACTGTCCTGAAAATGCAGTGGGGCCTATTGTAGCTTTGCAAATCAGCCCACAAGTGAGGTGGGGGGAACTTTGATCTTTCAGATTTCAGAGGCGCTCTGCGCAAGGTCAAAATCCAGCAGCTCCCTGCCTCACCACCTGCTCTGCTCAATTCCCTACATCATAGTTGCGACACCCTGCAGTGCCCCCCCTTGGCTTGATGCCCAGTTTGGCAGAACTGGCTGCACTGCCCTAGATCTGCCTCTGCCACAAGTTACTAGTCCTCAACATTTCACTTGCTCACACTGACTTCCTTTAGGTACCCATGTCCATGTTTTCTTTCTATCTATCTATCTATCTATCTATCTATCTATCTATCTATCTATCTATCTATCTAATTTATTACGGTTGGAGACCAACTCATAAAACGCACTTGGGGGTACAGTCACAGAAGAAAAACAGAGAATTAAAAATGTACAACAATAAATTTAAAAACAATGTACAACAATAAACTATCGCAGGGAGTTGACCCAGAGTCACCCATGGAACCGAGTTTGGGGATTTTCATAACAAACTAGTTTGAGTTGGGAGATGGTCTGTGCCTACAGATCTGTACACAGAATCTGGCGACCATCCAGGTCGTCTTCTGATCTTTGCCTAACAGGAAAAGGTCAAGTTTTTGCTTTTCCGGGAGGTTGGCGAGCCTCACCAGCAGGGGATCAATGGTCTTACTACGTGCCTCTTCATAAAAGAGACATCTAAAGAACAAGTGCTCTGGGCTTCCTATCTCTCCCAATGGGCAGGCGCAAAGACTCTGAGCATATGGGACTTCTTAAAGGCTCCTTCCAGGACCTGCGAGGGCAGAGCCGAGCTTCTGGCGAGTGTAAAGGCTCTTCTTGCATTTTTAGATACGAGAAAGAAGAGATATGCTGCCGGTGCAGCTATATATCTCTCGATTTCTCAAATTTTATAGTCGGGGCACCTTGCGCAGTCCTGTTGTCTCTCGGTGTCTAAGATTCTTTGCCTGACCGTGGCTTTTGCCTGGCCCAACCCCAGGCTCAGAAGGGCTTGAGGGGCAAAACCCAGTTTCTGAAGGGTGTTCAGGTCTGCAGTCTGCCAGCCTGACTGGAATTGATCGCAGAGGATCAATGGGGCTATCCCTCGGGGGAGCAGATTCAATGTCAGCCATTTGTAGATTGATGTTAGGCAGATATAAGCCTCCACTCTCATCATCCCCGTTTCGAGTCTAACCCATGCGTTTGAAACACATCTGGGGACTTGTAGGAGAGCTCTAAGAAGTTTGGATTGCACTCTCTCAAGTGGGGAGAAAGCAGAGGAAGGCGGGCCCAGAAAGGATCCATAAAGGAGCTGTGCCAAAGTTTTGGCCTTGTATAATTTTAGAGCCGCGGGGATGACGGAGCCCCCTTGTGCTCTGAAAAATTTAAGGATACAGTTTGCGGTTTTTCCTGCTGAGTTCCCGATGGAGTTTATGTGAAGTTTGTTGGTTCCTGAGGCCTGTACCACCATTCCTAGATACTTATAATTTGTGACTTGTTCTAATTTATGGCCTTAGAGTTCCCAGCTTCTAAGCTTTGGTTTTGCCCCAAAAGCAAGTATCTTGGTCTTTTGATAGTTGATTTTGAGACATTCAGTTTCACAGTATGCTGCGAGCTTCCTTAGCGCTCTTTTGAGTCCAATGGGGGTTCTAGATAGAATTACTGCCTCATTGGCATATAGCAGGACCGAAATATGCTGATTTGCGAGCTTCGGAGGGTGGAGTTCTGAGTCATTGGGTGCAGATACTAAATTATTTAAATAGAAATTGAATAGTAGAGGGGCCAATAGGCACCCTTGCCTGACTCCTTTGAAGGTTTTAATGGGGTCTGTTAGGTGTCCTAGGCGGCTACACCTGACTCTAAGAGCCGTGTTTGTGTGGAGTGCCTGAATTAAGAGCAGAAGCTTTCTATCTATATTGGTACCCTGTAGTCTGTCCCAGAGTCTGGTTCTGGAGACTATCTGTCTATCTATCTATCTATCTATCTATCTATCTATCTATCTATCTATCTATCTATCTATCTATTCAATGTTTAGGGGTACTCTCATTTTCTTACTCATATTTAAACACGGCCCCTCAATGAGGCCAAACCAGCTTTTAAATCCATTGTATTTTCAGACATAGTCAGGTTTATTAAGGTGAATGAATAGGGCCTGCCAAAAGGGCCCGAGAGCATAAACTCACCACTGCCCTTACCTGCTTTTCTTGCCATTCCCATCCATCCCTCACCGTTCATTTGTATAAAACTGGAGAGAAACACTCTGGAGAATTCACTGAACTGTTATTCTGTGACCTGAAAAGTTCCCTCCAGGGGCTGTGCCTGGAATGAGCTTCTGCTTCCTAACTATCCTAGGATTCCGGTCTGCCAGGCTTACCAGTTCCTGGTAAATAGACACTCCATGGACCAGTCAGTTGCTTCATTTCACAAACCCTGCTTTTGTAAGAGGCCCAAACAAATCAAGATGCTCTGGTTACCTTTTCGGCATAGATGCTCAGCAGGGACATCCAGGTAATGATTCTTCTCCCTTGGAGAAGACTTCTCAGTGCACCTAGGAGAAACAGGTAAGTTGTTTCATTTCCTTGCTGGAGAAAGGCTGAACTTTATCTCTCTCACACAATGCAAATGCAAGCAATCATATCATTTATAGAGGTTGCTTAGGGAAAGAAATTTATACAGCCAAGGTGTGTCACCATCACAACGGCATAGCAGTGTGAATTTGGAGAGTAACGGGGAACTCTGCATTTGTGTAATCAAGGAATAAAGTCCCAAAGGGGAGGAGTGAGGGAATAAGGTGGCTTGAACTCCGTCAGGAGGAAAGATCACCCAGATGTGGCCTGCGTATTGTCCTACCCAGTGCTTTTTTTCCTGAGGGGACGCGAGGGGCATACGCATACCCCTAAACATCTTGTGAATCTACGTTTGGCCTCATTGCGGGGCAGTATTTCAATATGCCTAGGAAAATGAGAGTACCCCTAAACATTTTTTTTTTTTAAAGGACTGGCTTTTTAAAAAAGCACTTTCTTTCTGTATTGTCGCCCCATAATTTTTCACTGCTTAGAACAGGGGTTCCCAGAGTGGGCACAGGCTGTGGGATTAACCAGAGGGTGCTAGGAGGCAAGAGGGGCATTGGGGGTATAACTATCAGAATTTGAAAAACTGGTATCACTCGATCAAGCTCATCGATTTTACTGATTTAATTGAACTAAATAGTTTTAACTGGATTTGGAATAAATGTGCAATTGATCGTTGCTGTTTTGAATTTTATTGCGTTATTATCTTCCTTAGTTGGTCATGCAAACCACTATTCTGGATACCGTTGTACCTCTGCTCCCGAATGCCTTGGGAGTTGTAATGGTTCTAGGGGTTGCTCGTGCGTAAGCTTGTCCCAACACCTGGCTGGGTTGCCTGAGTGAACCTTTCCTGTCCGAGCAGCCACTCACCCGTGGCTGTCTCAATCGCTGGCAGAATCTGTCAGTGGGCGTTTCTTAAACTTCTTCCAGCAAAGAAGCTCTTTGACGCCCAATCTCCTCCTACTCTCCCTGCGCGGAAGCCTTCTGCGCAAGGAGGGCGTAGGCAGCGGAGGACTCTTCCTCTCCCCGCTGGTCCCCGGCAAGGAGTCATGGGACCGCCTCGCCGATTCCCCCATCTGCCCCCCTTCTCCACTGGAGCTACGCTGATTCCCTTCCCCAGAAGATGGGCTGCCTCTCCCACTCCCGGGACGCTCTCTGGGATCCCTTTGGAGCTTGCTCTTTCCCTCGGACCCTGATGGCAGTTCCCTGACATCCACCTCCTCCTCAGGACCCCTCCCACCCCGGGCGCGATTTTCCGGCACAACCTCCTCCCTCTCCTCGGCCGACGATGCGGGGAATTCCCTGAAAGAGCTGGCATCATCTTCTGAGGATTCAAAACCAGCCTCCCATCCGCTCGGATCTCTTCCCGCTGGTTGAACCTCCCAGTCTGATTCTTCTCCCTTGGACACCTCCTCTCCCTCCTCTTCGGAGGCAGGAAAACCCACAAAATCCCCTTCGTCATCCATGGGTCCAAATTCCTCCTCCCAGAATCTCACTAATGGTTTGGGCTTATCCGGGAACAAACTGTGGAATTCTTCCACCAGATACCCGTCAGTGATTGATTCAGCAGGGACCCAAGTGTTTTCCGACCTAGGTTCCCCCTCCCAGGCTACCGAGTACTCTACCTGGCGACCTCGCCACCTTGAATCGAGTATTTCCGTGGCTTCGTTACAGTGTTCCCTCTCCTCTACCCGCGGGTGGGTGGTAACCCCTCCCTCCCGTCCCGGGAATTCCCGCCCCTTCCTGTAAGGTGAAAGTAGGGACCTATGGAACACCGGATGTATCTTCATGCTGTCAGGCAACTTGAGTTTAAATGCCACTGGGTTCACCTGCTGTATTACCTCAAAAGGCCCCAGCCGCCTCGGCTGCATCTTCTTGCACCCTCCCTTTAGGGGCAACCCTTGGTATGACAACCACACCCGGTCTCCCACCCGTATGGCCTCCCCCTCCTGATGGTGCCTGTCCGCCTGCCTCTTGTAAACTTCCTTGGCCCGCTCCAAGTTCAGCCTTAGTTGCTGGTGGTGTAAGGCCTCCATTTCCTCCACAAATTGCTCAGCCGCAGGTACACTCCATCCTTCCTCCCCCGGGAATGCCCTGGGGTGACACCATGAAAGGGCTCATTCCCGTGGACACGTGTTCAGCGTTATTGTACGCAAATTCAGCCAAAGCTAATTTCACTACCCAATCGTTCAGTCTCTCACTGACATAGCAGCGTAGGTATTGCTGGAGTATGCCGTTCGCTCTTTCGGCTTGTCCGTTGGTTTCTGGGTGCCTCGCCGTCGAGAAGCTCACCTCAACCTGTAGCAAGCTCATGAGTTTCCGCAAGAACCGGGAAGTAAATTGTTTCCCGTGATCCGAGATTACCCTCAAGGGAGCCCCATGCAGTCTGAAAATGTGATCCACAAACAGCCTGGCGGTCTCCTCTGCCGTTGCTGCATGTGAGCAAGCTACGAAATGGCACATTTTAGTCAGTAGATCGACTACTACCATGACCGCTGTCTTTCCCCTTGACTTGGGCAGATCTGTCATAAAATCAATGGACACCACCTCCCAGGGCCTTCCCGGTGTGGGTAAGGGTTGCAGTAACCCCGCGGGGGTGGCCCTTTCCCCCTTAGCCCTCTGGCATCGGTCGCACCCTCGTACATATTCTCGTACGTCTTCCCTCACCTTTGGCCACCAGAACTGCCTGGTGACAAGTAGCATGGTCTTGTGCTGTCCAAAGTGCCCAGCTGTTGGGTTGTCATGGAGTTGCTTGAGTACCTTCCCCCTCAAAGTCTCCCCCGGTACATACAGCGCCCCCTTATAGTACAGTAGCCCTTCCTTTTCCTCAAACCCTCCATGGACTTCCTTTCCGTCCCTGAGCTCCCTAATTTTTGTCTGAGCAAACTCATCGTCTCTGGTGAGCCCTGCCAGTTCTCGTTTGCCAACCAACGCCCCCCCCCTACACCCACCGGTCCTCGGGTAATACGTGCCTGGTCTCTGGTGGCCCCTCTCCTTCCATGTACTCCGGTTTCCGGGAGAGAGTGTCTGCCCTTACGTTTTCCTCTCCCGGCATGTATCGGATCTCGAAGGAAAACTTGGCGAACTCCTGGGACCACCTGATCTGTCTCTGATTGAGCACTCGCGCGGTCCACCAGTATTCCAAGTTCTTGTGGTCAGTTCGGACCTGGAACTTGTGCCGCGCCCCTATCAACAGATGTTTCCATTGCCGAAATGCCGCATAGATCGCAAGCAGTTCTCAGTCATACACTGTGTAGTTTTGCTCTGACTTGCTCAGCTTCCTAGAGAAAAAGGCACACGGCCTCCAGTTCTGCTTGGCCCCGGGCTGCAAAAGGACCGCTCCAATGGCGTGGTCGGACACATCCGTCTCCAGTCTCATGGGCTTCTCCGGATCCACGTGCAGGAGCTGCTCTTCCGAGGCGAACGCCCTCTTCAGTTTTTCAAAGGATTGCTGCGCACCCTCTGTCCACGCGAACTTCTTTTTGCTACTAAGACAATCCGTTATGGGCGCCGTCAAGTGAGCGAAGTTCTTTATGAACTTCCTGTAGAAGTTGCTGAAGCCTAGGAACCTTTGCACGTCCTTTCTGTTTTGGGGGGCTTTCCATTCCAGCACTGCCTTCACCTTGCCCGGATCCATGGCTAGTCCTTTGTCTGACAGCCTGTACCCCAGGAACTCGACCTCCCGGGCGTGGAATTGGCATTTTTCCAGCTTGACCCACAACTGATGCTTCTTCAATCTCTGTAGCACCTCCCTGATGTCTCTGACGTGTTGCTTTTCATTGTCCGAATAGATTAAGACGTCGTCCAAAAAGGCTATGCAATTCTTGTACAGCAGGGGCCCCAACACATGATGCATGAAGGCTTGAAAGCAGGCAGAGCCCGATTGTAATCCAAATGGCATGACTAAGTACTCAAAAGCCCCCAGGGGGGTGAACATGGTCGTTTTCCATTCGTCCCCCTCCCTTATCCTAATCAGATTGTAGGCTCCCCTGAGGTCCAGCTTGATAAAAATCTTCCCCTGCCTCACACGTGTCAAAATATCGTCAATCCTGGGCATTGGGAAAGTCACGGGTTCTGATACCAGGTTTAGGGCCCGGTAATCCACAACTAATCTGTGCTGATTAGTCTCCTTTTTGTCCACAAAGAACACTGGATTGCCCCCCATCGCCTTAGATTCCCTTATGAAACCTCTCTTCAGGTTCTTGTCAATAAACTGCCGCAGCTCCTGCATCTCCCGGTCGGACATGGCATACAGCTTACCCACTGGTAACTGAGCCCCTGGAAGCAGGTTGATTTGGCAGTCAAAGGGCCTGTGGGGGGGCAGCTTATCTGCCTCCCTCTCGCTGAAGACCTCCTTCAAATCAGCATATTGTGGTGGCACCTCCCCTTTTTGCCCCAGGGCCAACCCAGCCACCCTGGCCACAGTCATTCTTGGTTCCTTCCCTCCCAGACACTGCTCTAAGCAGTAAGCTGACCCAAAGGTGACCAACCGCTGATGCCATGACACCACTGGGTCATGCATTGCCAGCCAGCTCATTCCCAGTATTATTGGGGGTCCTGCCAGCGTGGCCACGTGAAAGGCAATGGTTTCCGTGTGCCTGGAGACCCTCATTCTCATTGGCGGTGTCTGGTGTGTCACTTCCCCTCCCAGGAGTTCCCTGCCATCGATGGTGGTCACCTGCAAGGGAAAATCTAGTGGCAACAGGTGGAGTTGGTGCTCCAGAGCAAAGTCTCTGCTGAAGAAATCACACGAGCTGCCAGAATCTAGCAGTCCCTTCACTTTGACGGGGTGCCCGTTTGGGAGTTCTAGCACCACCTCTATGGCTATAGCTGCCTTGGGGGGGGGTCAGGCTGGGGCACTTCTATTGGTTGCTGGCCTGGCTGCTGCCCCTGCTGGTTGGCAGCCAGGCGTTGTCGTTTCCCTGCACCTGCCCCTCCTCCCCCTTCTCGTCGTGGTCTGCAGCCCCCATCATGCCTTGCCAGGCCTTTCATTGAGGGCAGACCTTTGCAAAATGTCCCAGTCGCAGACAGAGGAAACACTTCTTGGTAGTTTTCCACTCCTTCCCCTCCCTTTTCCGCCCTTCACCAGCGTTTGAAACTTCACACACGCGCGCTCCCTCAATTTCCATCAGCTCCGCCGCCTGGGAAGGCTCCCTCGGCATCTCTGGAATGCGGTTGTCATGGAAACATTCCGCCCTTATCTCCCGCTTCTTTTGAGCCCGCGCTTCCTGGCGTACACCGATTGCAAGCACAGTCTTTGTGAGTTCATCCATCGACCACGGGCGGGGCACTCGGGACAACTCGTCTTTCACTTTGGGGGACAAACCCGCTTCAAACAACATTTGCATTGGTTCAGAGTCCAGATCCCACCCGAGCTTGTGGACTAACATCGCGAAACGCGACCAGTAGTTTCTGACGGACAGGCTTCCCTGCTTGCACCCCATCAGCTCCCGTCTCGTCACGCTTTGGTCCACCTCGCCGGAGAACATCGCGTCCATCCCTTGGTAGAATTTCTTAAGATCTTTCAATGCATCATTCTGCGTCGCCATTAGGGGCCTGATCCATTCACGCGCCCCATCCTGCAGATGTCCCACAATGTAAGCCACCCTCTCCCCGCCAACATCAAAGTCATTTTTCTGCAATTCCAAAGCGTACTGAATTTCCGTTCGGAAGGCATTGTAGTCTTGGGGCTTTCCACCAAACTTGTGTACCAGCCCCTGAACCTTCCTTCCTATCGGGGTGGCTCTGACCTGTGCATCCTGAACCCGTCTCTCCTCCAGCCGCGCCGTCAGGGTAGCTACATGCGCCTCCAGGTCTCGGTTCCTCTCGGCCAGACCTCGCACCAGGGCTTCTTGCTCTGTCCCTCTGGCCGGCTCTGTTTGGCTCATCTTGCTGCCTCTCCGGGGCTGCACACAAGCAACATCAGGGACTGACGGATTGCTGTAATGGTTCTAGGGGTTGCTCGTGCGTAAGCTTGTCCCAACACCTGGCTGGGTTGCCTGAGTGAACCTTTCCTGTCCGAGCAGCCACTCACCCGTGGCTGTCTCAATCGCTGGCAGAATCTGTCAGTGGGCGTTTCTTAAACTTCTTCCAGCAAAGAAGCTCTTTGACACCCAGTCTCCTCCTACTCTCCCTGCGCGGAAGCCTTCTGCGCAAGGAGGGCGTAGGCAGCGGAGGACTCTTCCTCTCCCCGCTGGTCCCCGGCAAGGAGTCATGGGACCGCCTCGCCGATTCCCCCATCTGCCCCCCTTCTCCACTGGAGCTACGCTGATTCCCTTCCCCAGAAGATGGGCTGCCTCTCCCACTCCCGGGACGCTCTCTGGGATCCCTTTGGAGCTTGCTCTCTCCCTCGGAAACTGATGGCAGTTCCCTGACAGGAGTCAAACGTTCTTTTGGAAGCCGAACGTCCAGTGGGGCTTCCACGGCTTCTGATTGGCTGCAGGAGCTTCCTGAGGTCAATCAGAAGCCGCACTGTAGCACCCTGCTTGTGGTTAACGCTTAGCTGGAATGAAATATTCAACGCAGCAATAGAGAATTTAAAATAATTATTTATTTGTCAGACAAATAAATGAGAGGCACAGTGGTATATGGTTACCAAGCTCTGGCCTGGCCTCCTGCCATTATGGCCAGCCCTTATATTCCCTTAATCCAGCCCCCTTTGCTCCTCCTGTGGCTGCCTCTGTCCAATCAGCCTGGTTGGATTTCCTATTGGCTGATTGCTATATCCAATCCTAAAAGATACACCCATATCCTCCTGTCCTTATATGGAACACAAAGAGCTATATATTGTTACATCTATAAATGACAAATAAGTAGTAATATATCTTACATGTGTCTCAACAAGGAATCTTAATTACCAGCTCACCTCTTGCCCTCCTTGCCCTATTGCCTTCTAAAACAAATGGTTAATCTTAAATTTTTATCTTAAACATATGTCAAGGATCTTGAGTTTCACATCAACATTGAAAGATCTCCTTCATTTGAAGGTTTCTAAACAAATGTCTGACAGCCATATATCAGGACAGCTTGGATGGCGTCTTCCTGTCTGGCTGGAGGGCTAGGCTGGTGTCTGACTTAATTCCAGGATAAATACAACTCTTCTAGCATTTGTTAAATCCTTTGCATAATTATATTTAAGCCAATATATTTAATACACAACACAAGTAGCCTCTTAAAAGGAATAAGGCCTTTGTAAAAAAGGAACTCAGTTTAAAACAGTTTCAGAAGAAACCTCTTTAGTTTACATCTCCCCCCCCCTTCTCCAGCCAGTTGCTTTGTTTCCATTAGCTCTTCCCAACATTTATTGCCCTTAAACTCTCTCTCTTTAAGAAAGAAACAGCTTTAAAAGACTTCCCAAAATTTCTGCCAGCTAGATGCTTCTCCATTTGGCCTTTAACCTTGGAAAGAAGATCTGGCTCATTTTACTGGGAGGCACATTGGCATTATTTTACTATTTACTCATTCCTAATTATATTTATCTCTGCCTTTGTTATCT